>NW_005871071.1:3037697-3093746 GCF_000147115.1 Myotis lucifugus | reverse complement strand
TCTTTCACTGCTCGCTGGTCTTCCAGATCACTCTTATTCCCACATAACACTATATCTGGGTTTTCACAATATGCATGCATTTGTAGCTGGCCTATTAATGTAAGAAGAAAATTATAGGTGAACAATAATGTAAGTGTATGATCAATGGAGAATACATGCAAAAGTGCTGTGAAAACTAAATGTATATACAGATATAGGGACCTGATACAGTGCTTTCAAAGCATCAGCGCCCTCATCTGTCAAACTGAATGGATGAGGCAGAGATGTGAAACTACTCCTGCCCTCAAACACAGACCCCAGCTTATGTATATCAGAGAGGAAAGGGAATACTTAACCCTCTAAAAGTGTGCATGTGCACAAGTGCACCCACATGTGCATGCATGCACACACACACACACACACACACACATACACAAACATGTGGCAGTCTTTTTATGAAGGCCATTTGAAAAAAACTTGGAGGATTTCCTAGTGCTTATTGCTAATCTTTTTTTTTTTTTAAAGAAAAATAAATATTGATTTGTTGCTCTACTTATTTAAGCATTCACTGGTTGATTTTTTTAAAATTGTTTTATTGCTTAAAGTATTACAAAAAGTATTACATATGTCTCCTTTTTTTTACTGGTTGATTCTTGCTAGTGCCCTGATTGGGAATCGAACACACAACCTTGGCGTATCAGGACAATGCTCTAACCAACTGAGCTACCCAGCCAGGATACTTATAGTTCATCTTAAAACTATTTTTTACATATTTCCCTCCACAGCAATCACAATTTTAAGAGTTATCTTCTTATTAGCTAACCTATTTCTACCTGAAGTGTTTCTCATATTTTTCTATTATTCTAAGGCCGAATCAATTCATTTAACACACAATACAGGATTAAATGAAGAGGGGAAACCCAGAATAAACAGTCAATGATTCAGTCACCGAAACCAAGAAAAAGCAGGAGACTACAATTCTTATTCCACAGCTTTTAGTTCTTTTCACTGGAAAACCTGTAAATAGGCATAATTTTAAATCAAACAAAAGAACTTCATTAAGCTGAGTAGTTTAATCTCCCAAAGAAGGAAAATAAAGTCTTATTTCTTACTTGTCACACCCCGTAATGAAATTAAAACAGCCCAAGCTTTCACAAAATTGATGGCCTAATTTATTTTTCACGTGGTTAACCAGAGAAGTGTTGACATTTTAGTTCCTCATTATGAAGTCATGTTCGTTTTATCTTATCAAACATGATAAGTCAAGGCAGCAGGCATGAATTTCAGCTTGATACTTGGTGTAGAATTTCAGAACAATGACCTTTGCCCTAAAGGGACAAGCAGGAAAATAAGCACTGTACAGGGCAAGACCAAGCTGTGTAGTTTCCAATAAGAGCCATGCCCTTTCTTTCCTCTGGGCTGTTACACACGCTGTCCCCACACCCTTGAATACACAACCGCAACCTTCCTTCAGGGACTCCCCACCCTTCCTCTAAGACTTGCTTCTTAGTTACCTCTGCTGTGAAATCTTTCTGGTCTCCAGAGTGGCTCTGTGCTCTGTTAACACCTTCTATGTCCAGTGTCATGGTCATAACCATGAACTCAGGATCCAGTGTGTCTAAGGTGGAAGCCTGGCTCCGCCGTTTACTACCTGTGCCACTCTGGGAAACTTATTTGACTGCTTTGTGCCTCAGTTTCCATATGTAAATGCTGATGATAATGGTACTTACTGTTAGGGTCACCGAAGGAGGAATGCATGGGGTCAAAAGTGGTAAAGAATTATAAATTTATTAGTGATCTGGAAACCAGATGGGCTGAGCCCCAAATTGGCACTAGCACCCAGGGACAGAGAGTCAGAGATTTTAAAGGACTCTAGGCGGGTTTTTCCGGTGGGGAATTTACTGGGTGGGTCTGGATCCTGGGTAAGTCCATAGCAAATGGAATGTGGTCTAAACAAAAGGGAATGTCAGTTGTGAAATGATCTAAAGTTCAGTTTCCCAGGGGAGGAGATATCAATTCAATTATTTGATCAGACTTAACACTTACTTCATAGGGTTAAAGTGGGGATTGAATGAGTTAATTCAGTGATTACTCAGGTAAGGTCCATGGACTAGCACTAGCCTAAGAACTTGTCCTATAAAATAAAGAGCTAATATGCTAATTAGACCAAGCGGCAGAATGACCATCTGGATGACCTTCTGGATGAAGCCTGGGCTGCGAGGGCCGAGGCAGCTAGGACTGCAAGGTCTGAGCCCCTTGCACGAATTTTGTGCATCGGGCCTCTAGTTAGAAATATAATTCTAAGGTCTCAACCCAGATCTACTGAATCGGGAACACTCGGTAGAGGGTCCAGAATCTGTGTTTGTTGTGATAGACAGACAGATAGACAGACATATCTATACTAATAATAGAGGAATATGCAAATTGTCCAGGACGCCATCACAGTAACAGTAACAACCAGCAGGCTGCATGGGGTGACCAGGCCAGCAGGGGGGTGAGGGACGACCAAACGACTGAACAGCAGGCTGCGAGGGGTGACCAGGCCGGCGGGGGGGGGGGGGCAGTAAGGGGCAACCAAGCCAGCAGGGGAGGGCAGTTGGGGGGACCAGGCCAGCAGGGGGGCAGTTAGGGGAGATCAGGCTGGCAGGCAGAGGCAGTTAGGGGCGATCATGCAGGCAGGCAGGTGAGCAGTTAGGAGCCAGCGGTCCTGGATTGTGAGAGGGATGTCCTCTGGATCAGGCCTAAACCGGCAGTAGGACATCCCTCGAGGGGTCCTGGATTGGAGAGGGTGCAGGCTGGGCTGAGGGGACCCCCCCATGCACAAATTTCATGCACTGGGCCTCTAGTACACACAGACACACACACATACACACATACACATACATGTATATATGTATATATTTTAAACTATTATTTAGTAAAATAATATTTTTATAGAAGTTATATTAGTAAAATAAGTTTATATAAGTTAAATAAAAATGAAGAAATGCTAGAAGTGAGAAGAAAAATAAAATGTATAAATCAACAAATGTTTACTTCTAATTAAGATTTGATATTACCAACTCTAACACTGAACATTATATCTTTAAAAAAACAGGACTAGAGAAGAGGAGAATACTTTCCATTGAAGATATGAAATCTTCAATATGTATATTTTATTTACCTAACTGGGCAGTAAGGACTCTTTTATCCTACAAGGGGGAAAAATACATACATACCCATAATTTCACATAATTTTGTCTATTATCTAAAATACATAAAGCCAAGAAGGACAAGATTTATCTACCGTCTCAGTTTCCCTTTCTACCGATGGAAAAAGAAGTGGTTTATTCTTTTTCGGTGTCAAAATTCTATGAGCACATATCTAACAAGAGTCCTTATAAAGTGCTTGAGCCTGGCAGGCGTGGCTCAGCAGTTGAGCATCGACCTATGAGCCAGGAGGTCGCGGTTTGATCCCCGGTCAGGGAAAATGCCCAGGTTGTGAGCTCAATCCCCAGTGTGGGGGTGTGCAAAAGGCAGCCAATCAATGATTCTCTCTCATCATTGATGTTTCTATCTCTCTCTCCTTCTCCATTCCTCTCTGAAATCAATAAAAACACTTTTAAAAAAGAACACGACCTGAGTAGCTCCACAAGCAGCACATCAAAGGGAGGGCTCAGTCTTATCTGGTTTGGCTCAGTGGATAGAGCGTCAGCCTGAGGACTGAAGGGTCCCGGGTTCCATTCTGGTCAAGGGCACATGCCTGGGTTGTGGGCTCGGTCCCCAGTGGGGGACATGCAGGAGGCAGCAATCAATGATTCTCTCTCCTCATTGATGTTTCTATTTCTCTCTCTCTTTCCCTTCTTCTTGGGAAATATATTTTAAAAAAGGGAGGGCTCAACAGGCACCGGACCCTGCTGGGGCAAGTTCTGCTTTGTGGGGTCAACCCTCACATAGCAGCTCATACACTGTGACAAGGTCAATCCTCACAGTCAGTGAGCCTGAGAGTCAACCCCACCTGTGAATGGGCCAAGAGCAATCAAGACTAAACTACAACAGGAGGGCTCACCTAACCTACAAAATGTACACTTCTGGGTCACCCAAATAAGGTGAAGATTCCATCAAAAAACTATGAAAACTGCCCAGCTGGTGTGGATCAATGGTTGAGCATGAACCTATGAACCAGGAGATCACAGTTCGATTCCAGGTCAGGGCATGTGCCCATATGGGCTCGACCCCCAGTAGGAGGAAGCTAATCAATGATTCTCTCTCATCATTAATGTTCCTATCTCTCTCTCCCTCTCCCTTCCTCTCTGAAATCAATATAATATATTTTTTAAAAAGATCAATGGAGCAAAATAGAAAGTCCTAAAATAAACCCACGCCAATATGATCAAGTAATATTTGACTGAGGCCAAGAATATACAATGAGATAAAGAAGGTCTATTCAGTAAATGGTGTTGAAAAATTGGACAGGTACATGCAAAATATAAACCAGACCACCTTCTTACACCATATATAAGAAAAAACTCAAAATGGACTCAAGATGTAAATGTAAGACTCAAAACCCTTAAAACTAGAAGAAAACATAAGGGGTAAAATCTCAGACACTTCTCTTAGCAATAGTTTTTCTGATAATTTCCTCTGGCAAGAGAAACAAAAGAAAAAAATAAACAAATGGGGCTACATCAAACTTAAAAGGTTTTGCATAACAAAGGAAACCATCAACAAAATGAAAACACAACCTACTAAATGAAAAAAGATATTCACCAATGATGCATCCAGTAAGGGTTAATATCCAAATTTTATAAACAACTTCACACCAAAAAAAAAAAAACAATCTGGTTAGAAAATGGGTAAAGGACCTGAATAGACACTTCTCCAAAGAGAAGATACAGAGGGCCATATGACATATGTAAAGATGCTCAACATCACTAATCATCAGAGAGATACAAAGTAGAACTACAATGAAATATCACTGCACACCTGCCAGAAAGGCTATCATCTATAAATCAACAAACAAGTGTTGGCAGGGATGTGGAGAAAAGGGAACCCAGATGCACTGTTGGTGGGAATGCAGATTGGCACAGCCACTTTGGCAAGCAGTATGGAAGTTCCTTAAAAAATTAAAAAGGAAACTGCCTTATGACCTAGTGATTCCACTTCCGGGTATATATCCAAACACACCCAAAACACTAATTCAAAGGAATATATGCACCCCTATGTTCATTGCAGCATTATTTATAACTAGAGGCCCGGTGCACAAAATTCTTGCACTGGGGGGCAGTCCCTCAGCCTGGCCTGCACCCTCTTGCAGTCTGGGACCCCTCGGGGGATGTCCGACTGCTGGCCTAGGCCTGATCCCGCGGCAATCGGACATCCCTCTAGCAGTCTGGGACCCCTTGGGAGATGTAGCAGTGCGCCAAGCAGCAGGTGGCCAGGGGGGAAGCGAGCCTAAGCCATCAGTCAGACATCCCCTGAGGGCTCCCGGACTGCAAGAGGGAGAAGGCCAGGCTGAGGAACCCCCTCGAATGCGTGAATTTCATGCAGAGGGCCTCTAGTATTGTAATAACTATGTACAGTGCCAATTCAGTACTGGAAATACCAGGAGGAACACTTTGTAAAGTATACGACTGTCTAACCACTATGCTGTATACCTGAAACTAATACAAAATAATATTAAATGTAAACTCTAATCTATAATATTAAAAGCATGATATGCTAATTAGACCAGATGTCCTTCTGGACGACCTTCCGGACGAAGGCAGGGCTGCAGGGAAGCCTGGGTCCCAGGTGCCAGATGAAAGCCGGTGCCAGCAGCCGGAAAAGGAAGGCCTACTCCTGCATGAATTTCGTGCATCGCGCCTCTAGTACAATAAAATTAAAAAACAAAACTATGGTTTTCTATTATCAAAACCACAGCCAATGCCCTAGCCGGTTTGGCTCAGTGGATAGAGTGTTGACCTGCAGACTGAAGGGTCCTGAGTTCGATTCTGGTCAAGGGCATTTACCTCGGTTGCAGGCTCCTCCCCTGCCCAGGCCCTGGTTAGGGCATGTGCAGGAGGCAACCAATCAGTGAATTTCTCTCACATTGGTGTTTCTCTCTGTCTTTCCCTCTCTCTTCCTCTCTCTAAAAATCAATGGAAAAATATCAAGTGAGGATTTGAAAACAAAACAAAACAAAAAAACCCATAGCCAATACTAACAAATCACCAAGTAATTTTGAAGTAGGAGGTAATTTTTAAGTGTTTTCATTATAAAGATTTGGATGTTAAAAATTTAACATATGAGCCTTTCCCAATAGATTTTCTAGGTTTATACTAATGTAACTTATAAAGGTAAATGTACATTCGCAAGCTGTTATTTGGTCCAGTAGCAGGATTTTAGATTAGGCTCTCTCCAAAAAGCCAAAATGAAGATATATATAGACACACAGACACACACACAAACACACACATACACACACACACACACACACACACACAGTGCTGGGACCACTTTTGCCAATGGAGTTCTAGAGTCCTCCAGGCAAATGCCTGGCCCTCAAAACAGAGAAGGGGCCTCTAAGCATAGAAGAGACATGCAGCCAAGGGTCTAATCCATTAAGCCTTGTATGTAATCTGTGTAATATATGTTTTAAACCCTGGGATGATACAAGACTTGATAGCACACAATAGGCAAGCAGATACTTAGTGATTTAACCCCTCTAGGCCTGTATATCCTCATCTATAAAAGAGGGATGAGTCTCCTCTGTGGGAAAGACCGATTAAGAGATTTGCATGGAAAGCAGGGCCTTATACCTGGAGCATGGGAAGTATTCAACACAACAAAGTTGGTATTATTAGAAAAAGCAGAATATTTTAGTTATCTTTTCCCCTAAACTAATAGCCATGCTCCTTTATATAGCATTTTAAACAGCATTAGGATTTCTCCCAAATCAATTTACAACAAAAGTAGAATATAAGAGGGCATTTTATTGTAGGGAGTGGGAGGCAGGGAGACAATAACACTTACTTATCCAGTTCCTGACATTGAGGAAACTTTGTTCATTTGTCAGATCAAAAAGCAGAAGAAACCCCATAGCATCTCTGAAGAATGCTGTTGTCAAGCTCCGAAACCTGGGGACATAAAAGCAGACTGAAACATAAAGCTCCTGAAACATACAGCTACCACCAGTGCCCTCAGCCTCTCATCATAGTTCATCAATAACAAATTAGATGTTTAATAACGTGCCATTGTTTATAATAACTTCACATTATACTTGAATATTATAGCTCTTAGTTATACTAGATTTAGTGAAAAATGTGATTATAAATGACAATTTAATAGTATAAAGTTATGAGTATAATCCATATTAGGTATCTTACAAAATATAATAAATAGCTATCTAGAGCAAGAATAATTGAAAAATATTCAGACTTTTAAAAATGCCAACAATTATCAAAAGTTATACTTGGAACATTCTTTTAAAATAAAAATAACCTATATCAATGAAAAAAATTTTTTAAACAAATTAGGTGCTGATATTCCAAAAGTGTATAAGACAGTTATTTATCACTTCTGTAAGTTTATGTATTAACAGACCATGTGATTCAAAAACCCAGCCCGCTGGACAGGGATGACAGAACTAGTTCATGATCCTTTAGTATCGCCCAAGAATTTATTGTCCAACTGAGAGTTAATTAGACCCAAACAACGGAGCTTGCTATGTATGTTTTCCTTGTCCGGTGAAGGTTGGCTTGACTTGACATTACAATGTGTTTCATGACCTTTTGATTTCAATCTCAGGCATTAAGGTGCAAGTAGTAGTGACTCAGTCCCTGTTCCTTTTTGGTACTCTCTCTTCCAAGGCTTTATCCGGCTGTCTCCCCTCTCTCCCTCCACCAGTCCTATCACACCTCTTACTTTGCCTTTATACAAAGCCTACAATGGACAGACACAGGCTCCGAGGAAGAAAATACTGGTATGAACTTGTCATCTAATCTTCTAAGCTTTCTCAAATATTTTTAATCAATATTTTTACAAAAATAGTCTTTATCTTTAGAGATACATACCAAAATAGTTAGGAATGAATAATCTGATATTTGGAATTTGCTTAAAAATAATTTGGGAGAGGGAGTGAATAGGAATGAGGGGCATACATAAAATAAAATTGGCCACAACCTGATGGCTGTTGAAACTGGAAAACATGAGTTCATTATATACTTGAACTTTTCCATAATAAAACGTTTTTAAAAAGCCTTCAAAGAATCTGAGAGAAAAATCTGAAACCTTAGCTAACGAAAAGCAATTTTACATCGAGATTCCATGTGACTGATTTTGGTTAAGCAACTTCTGACCATATGGATTAATTCCAACTAGATTTTCCACTCGGTTTTCAATAATAATACAGACAGGGGTGGGCAAAAGTAGGTTTACAATCGGAGTACACGAAAGTGTATTCTTGTATTATTATTTATTAATTATTGTATATTTTCCCATACGAATAACTGTAAACCTACTTTTCTTCTCCCCTTTATAACTCTGTGGCTTTTGTGTGGCTGCGTAAATAGCCACGGTCAATGGAGAAAAGTGTATAAGCCTTTTAAAAATGAAGAAGACAAAAAAGAAACCATAAGTAAGTTTGATCCATTTTGAAAAAGATTTGTTTTTCCTGTGACTTTGTATGAAATAAAGCCACCATTATCAACTCAGACTGATAAATTTCCTGCTAATTTGGCAGCATGGCGTATCCAGGTGCAAGTGACCTGATCATCTGGCTTCTTCCTGCTCGGGTCCCTGTATGAGAAGTGTAGCTGCTTTTCCCTTTCCTCCAGGAGGAAGCACATGCATAACGGAGGACCTCCTACCTCTCCTGTCCTGCTGTGTCCCACAACTGCAGGTGGATTCTCTGGCCTCTGCCAACAGCTCCATCTGGCCCATTGGCTCTGTACACCTACAACAGCAAAGTAAAAGAGAGAGAGAGAACTTTCTGAGACCAGTGAACTCTTCTTACTTCCCTATTCAGTACAACTATAGCATAAACCTCTAAAGAAAATCCCATGTGGAATACAACCTTGTTTGTATTTTATCCCAAATAATTATCTTTAGATAACACAATAATTTGCATTAACATGTATATATACATCATATATCTTTATAAACATATTATGAAATATATAAATAATACATAATTTCTGTGACATAATAATTAGCTCACCTTTTCTCAAAGAACCCTCAGGTCATGCATTTCAAAAAATATTACCTTTCTATGACTTTCCCCATCCTATCTTTAAAAATACTCTTAAAACAATTTTATAGGAAGTACCTCTGAAACTCTCTTTCTCCATAAAAGCAATGAAAACATTGGCACAAACTGTCAAAATCAACTTTTTCAGAACTCTGACTATCAGTAAAAATAATAAGCTTTGTGCTATTTTCACTTATCCTATTCTCATCTCCCCCTTCCTGGCTCCCAGTAGTCCCAAAAACCAACATATACATAACTATGATAGCTGTGAAAACCATCAGTATAGCAGCAGTGGAGGCAAAACAGGTTTGGAGCTGCCCCTAAAATCTCATCCCCAGAGAGCTGAAAGCTGCGTGTAAAGCCCCATTCCCAGGCCTGGTCTTTATGTCACCTGCCTCAGAGCTTGCTCTATGAGAATAACGCTATCCCTTGGGCATTGTTGAAAATAATCAGCATCAAGTATTTAACATTACACTTACCAAAGGCAAAAAATGCCAGTTGGGGCTAACAAAAAATCTAACCAAAAAGACTTAAAAAAAGAAAAAACAAAACAGGAAATGAGATGTCTATACAGAGATTTGAAAAGCTCCAAAATATTCCTTGTTATATATTAGGCCATGCTCATGTTTAGGGCTGTACATATGCCCAGGAAAGATCTGAAAAAGCCCTAAGCTCACTCCTCTGGCTGACCTTGAGGCTCTTCTCAAGCATGAAGTGAAGGCTAAGACAGATTTATAAACCATCTACTAGAGTATTAAGCACATGTCACAGCACACACACATATACACAATGCAAGCCCTATCAAAATTTCAACTAGGTTCTTTGTAGAAAGTGACAAACTGACCTTAAAATTTATATGGAATTCCAAGGAATTCAAAACAATCTTGAAAAAATGAGGACTCATACTTTCCAATTTCAAAAGTTACTACAAAGCTACAGTAATCAAGATAAAAAAGTACTGGCATAAGGATAGGCATATAGTTAAATAGAATCAAATTGCAAGTTCAAAAATAAACCTTATATTTATTGTCAACTGACTTTCAATAAGAGTGCCAAGACCACGCAATGGGAGATAAAATAGTCTTTTCAACAAATTGTGCTGGGGCAACGGGCTATCCACATGCAAAAGAATGAAGTTGGATCCCTATTCACACTATGCATAAAAAATAGCTCAAAATGGATCATAGTCCTAAATGTAAGAGCTAAAGCTATTTGCTTATCATATATCTAATGAGAACACATCTCTAGGATATATTTAAAACTCTTAAAATTTAACAAAAAGACAACCAACTTCAAAATAGATAAAGGCAATAAAAAGTATATTTAAAGAAATAGACAAGGAACCTGATTAGATATTTCTCCAACGACAATATACAAAGGGACAATAAAGCACATGAAAAGATGATTGCTCAACAACATTCAGGGAAATTTAAGTCAAACCTACAATGAGATACCATTTCACACCCACTAGAATGGCTATCATCAAATAGATAATAACAAAAGTGGTGAGAATATGGAGAAATTGGGACCCTCTTACATTTCTGGCAATGTAAAATGGTGCAGCATCTTTGGAAAATTTTGGAAGTTTCTAGGCATATGCATAAGATATTTGAAAACATAAGTCCTCACATAAGAGATATGATAGTAAGTCCATGCACAAAAAAATATATATGAATGTTAATAGAAACATTATGCATAAAAGGGAAACAACCCAAAGGCCCACCAACAGATGAATGGATAAACAAAATGTGCTACATATATAAGTACAATGAAATATAATTTGATCATAAAACAAAATGAAGTTCTGATACATGCTACAACATGAATGATCCTTGAAAATATGCTAAGTGAAAGAGGCTAGACACAAAAGGCCACATATTGTATGATTCCATTTATATGATATGTCCAGAATAGGCAAATCCTTCCAGAATAGATGAGTGGCTGGGGGGAGGGGAAATGGGGAATGACTGCAAAAGAGTATGAGGTTTCTTTTTGGGGTGATGAAGTGCTCTAAAATTAAATAGTGGTGATAGTTGCTCAACTGTAAATATACTAAAAACCACTGAATTATACACTTTAAATGGGTGAAGCTTATGTTAAGTGAATTTTACCACAAGAAAGCTATTTTTAAAAAACAAGGTTATAAAATGGGAATTAATAAATAAATATAAGCACATATATATTAATTCTACCAACTATATGTCAATATTGAAACTTTCATAAAGATCCTATTATTACTCAGTGGGTCTGAGTCTCTAGAAGACTCCCTGGTAATGGAAGAAAACACCTATGGTGGGTAGAAGGGGATGGATGCTTCTGTCCTGAAGCCAGGGGTGCTGCATCTTTCCCAGGTAGAACATGTTCCATGGCAGGGTCTTTGTCATTGATCTCCTGACCACTTCCTGACCGGCTTCATGGTAACAGTCAATTTTTTAGCAAGAAATATAGTTCATGGAAAAAGCCATCTTCATTCCTCTGCAACTCTGACACAGCGACCTCCTGCCTTCTCCTCCACCACCAGAATATTTTTTGGTCGTGTGGTCCTTTAAAAATAAAAAATAAAAAAAATGCCTCTTGCCCTAGCCGATTTGGCTCAGTGGATAGAGCATCAGCCTGTGGACTGAAGGGTCCCGGATTCAATTGAGGGCACATGCCTGGGTTGTGGGCTTGATCTCCAGTAGAGGGTGTGCAGGAGGCAGCCAACTGATGATACTCTCTCATCACTGATGTTTCTATCTCTCTTTCCCTCTCCCTTCCTCTCTGAAATCAATTAAAATATTTTTTTTAAAAAGAGCGTCTTCCCTCACATTCTGCTCAACTTCTGTTTCCCCTGTTACTTCCCAGATCAACACCCACCACCAGCATCCCCATTCCTATCCCAACCCCACCCTCCTGTCAGCAGCGAGTTCTGCCACTTAGTGTCCACGTGGGATAGCTGAGGCTTTAATTAAGAGAAAAGTCATTAAAAATGACATCAAAGGTGGAAAATATAACAGATAAAATAGGGGTATAAGGGACAGGATGTTTTGTAGGCTTCAGAGCAATTACTGTGGACTTCAGATGGAAGATACAAGCCAAAAAGATATCAAGGAAAATTAATAAAAAGCTTCACTTTTACTTTGTCTACTGAGTTATATATGAAGTGTCCCTCAGCACAGCCTTTTCAATCACATTGCCAGGATTAAACATAACACACTTTCATATGTACGCCTTAATTTAATTTAATTTTTTAAAGATTTCAATAGATTTTTTAGAGAGAGAGGAAAGGAAAGGGAGAGACAGAAATATCAATGTGAGCAATACATCAATTGGCTGCCTCCTGAATGCCCCCTACTGGGGATTTAGCTTGCAACAGGGCATGTGCCTGGGCTGGAAATCAAACCACCAACCTTTTGGTGCATGGGATGGTGGCCAACCAACTGAACCACAGTGGCCAGAGCTGTATCCTTTAATTTTAGATTCCAACCTTTGTCGTCCTAATTCCTACAAAGTAAACTAAACAGACAGGCAAATGTGGACTCAGAGATTACATTTTTACTTTTATTTTTTTAGAGATTACATTTTTAGATAGGAGGCTAGAGAACTTACCACTCTCTTTTCCCTGAAATCAATGCCCACTGTTGTGATAAATTTGGAGTTGAATTTGCCATCTGTGTACTGGTAAAGCACACTGGTCTTCCCTACTCCAGAGTCTCCCAAAGCTAAAAACTTGATGAGGTAATCATAGTCTCCATCAGACATAATGAAGAACTCTGGTTCACCTGCAAAAACCAAACATTACAAAATATTAGACTTCTCCATACTTTAATATCCAGGTCAACAAGTACGTCTATGTAACACCTATATGCCTAACAATTCTGTGAGGGGAGGATTAGATATTGTTCTCTGCCCCTAAAGACCTCTTCTAGTAATTTGCTAGAAGAGTTGCTACTGAAATAGTAAATAACTAACAGTTCAGCTTAAACTGAATATAGTACTCTGAAGACAAAAATTCCAAGTGAGAATGATAATTAAGAAGGTAATGGTCATTAAGTCTTATATGCAGATCATTTGAACAAAAATTAATGAGAGAGAGAGAGAGAGAGAGAAGAATGTTGCAGGAATAATAACAATTCTGAGAGCATAAATGGTTCCAATTCCTCCCCCGACTCTACTTTTTCAAAGTCTCCAAGTGCTGGATCCTTGGCTTTTCTCGCCTTTTACTTGGACATCTAGGCAATTTCACTTATCCCATTCATTTTCCCAGGCCATTATAGTTTCTTCAAAGACAATGCTAAATTAGCAGGTAACATCTGGCTTGCAGCTTTATTATTATTATTATTATTATTATTATTACATGACACATATTAAATCAGACTTTTCTGGACTCTCACTGCTTACTTGGAAACTGAGTTCTAGATCTGAGCAGTCACTGCACAGAGACCATAATTCACAACAAAAGGCTCATTGACCTGTTCTTGCCTTGATATTCTAACAAGAAATGCTACCTATTCAGCTCTTTGATGTTGACTAACACAAAAGTCCACTTTAGAGAAGAAAAATTATTTTTTACCAACAAGACCTAACCATGCTTATTTTTTATCCATTGCAATCAGCACTTTTCATGATTTTTTATTATCCTCTAAATAGATTCAAACTATTCAAAATGTCAGTCTGTCTAAAAATGTAGTCTGTCTCCCAGGAAGGCTTCTCTTTACCCTCCCAAATCTAATTCCAAGAAATCCTTCTGAAAATTAGAAAAATAATCAGCTATCCCATTACCACTGACAACTCTACTTGCCCATTCAAACACATATTCCCCGATCCACACACACATCAGATTTCCTACCTTAGATGCTGCTGATTTTCTTCTCATTGTCTCCTTTTCACCCAGCCCCATGCCCAGAAACTTTACCACAATTCTCAGTATGTCCTATAGAATTATTTCCACAGATCCATAGAATTAATAAAAACCCAGGCAAGGACATTCATCGGTTCTGAAGGTTGCCACCCCAACCCCATCCTCAATTTGGTGACTCACTTTATGCTCAAAAATCCTGATTGCTGAGACCCAAGAGCCACTCCATGTACTTCCTCAGAGTGTCTGAGTGCAGACTAACTTCACATTCAGATACGGCTGGTCGGTCGATAAGGGCAGAGCCTCTACAAACATTCATAATTCTGTTTGCACACTATAAAGAATGGCATTTTACAGACGATGGCTTTCCCATGCCATGGCTTCTGTATTCACAGGTGTAGGCTGCCAATATGAATGGTATATAACAGAATTCTTCTCCAAAAGATGACCACTTGGGTACAAATAAATATTCTAGTGTATCATATCGCAGCATCTCACTTGGCTCCAAGTTATTCAGAAATAAGAGCTAAGAACTGAAAGTAGATCCAGTTAATGTTTAATCATTTTGGGGGGTCCCCCTTAAAATGAATGAGGAAGCAGAAAGCAACTCCAAATTCTGCAATGACAGTGATGCAAGAAGACACTGTGGCTGCCTTGTTTCCTCTTTACATTTAATTTGAAAAAAAGTTGGTCATTTCTAAAAGTATGTCTTTATGTAATTTAAGGTACAAAAGAAAATGCTGTCACCAATGGTATCACCATTCTAGAATTCTCTAAACCCACTTGAGTGGAATGTAGAGACAGATGAAACTATCTGTGTTGCATCAAAAGTTAATGGCATCATGGGAGAAGAATCACACGTGTAAGTCTACAGATGATCTTCATGGGTTTTGTTTTCTATTCATGCTGATAACAATACATAAGTTGGTTCCTAAACCAAGCAATCATAAAGGAAGTGTTAACAAACCAAATACTATAACCGAAAGGATAGAAATGCCAACATCAATATTCATCACAGTTTGCCTTCTTCAGACTGTACATTTAGACAATGATCTGCCTTATCTGAAAATAAATGTTCAGACCTTTCATTCTCTGGGCTCAGTTTTCTAAAGGATAAAGAGAACCCAGAAAGGTTCATTCATTTGCACAACCAAGAATACAGGCCTCCTAACTCCCAGCCCAGTGTCCATTCTAGCCCAAACTTTGTGTCCATCACTCACGTTTTTACAAATGCATGTTGGGCTTAAAAGCAACTAGATATAGCCCCAGCCAGTTTGGCTAAGTTGTTAGAGCATTGGCTTGCAGACTGAAGGGTCTGTGGTTCGATTCGGTTAGGGTGCATGTGGGAGGCAACCAATCTGTGTGTCTCTCTCACATCAATGTTTCTCTCTCTGTGTCTCTCCCTCTCACTTCCACTCTCTCTAAAAACCAATGGAAAAAATTTTCTCAGGTGAGGATTAACACAAAAAAAACAGAGCTGGGTTGAGTCCCCATGTTTCTCACATACCATCTACGCACATACAGGGGATTTAAGCCTTGTATTTCATGTTTCCATTCTATGAAAAAGAAGATAACATGCACTATCGCAAGACATTGTTCTAAGGATTGAATGGGATACTCTTTTTTTAATATATTTTTATTGATTTCAGAGGGGAAGGGAGATGGAGAGATAGAAACATCAATGATTAGAGAGAATCATTGATCGGCTGCCTCCTGCATGCCCCCTACTGGGGATCGAACCTTCGATGCAGGCATGTGCCCTGATGGGGAACTGAACCATGACCTCCTGGTTTATAGGTTGACGCTAAACCACTGAGCCATGCTGGCCAGGGTGAATGGGATACTCTTTGTGGAGTGCCCAGCACAATGCTTGGCATATCCTGGGTACTCAGTAAATGTTAGTTTATTCATTTCTCTCCATTATGGACAGAGCAGACTGACTCTGAAGTCCTAGAACAATTTCTGAAATTGCCACTGGGAAGCTCAAAACATATATTTAGTACTACTTTTAATTGTTTTTATTTTATTGTTGTTGTTTTTTTATATTGCCCTGATTTTATTTTATTTTATTGTTATAGAAAGAAAGAATTCAAGGAACCATGACCTGGAATTGAACCAGCAACCTTTCAGTACATAGGATGATGCTCAGCCAACTGAGCCACACTGGCCAGGGCTCAAACTGTATAGCACAAACGATTGCTGACTGGCTCACAACAGTTTGCTGAGTCAACAAGGATCACTTTCAAACTACTTCTTTTTTGGCACGTTCAAATGATTTTCAATTCATTTAAAATAGATATGTTAATTTCAAAAGTTATGATCAGCTTAAAAGCCGATTCAGATTTGTATGAAACATGGCAATCTGTTCTAACAAACTCATACTTGTTCAAAAGAATTTGAATGGTTCATACTAATTCAGAGTGAAAGAGTTGAGTAAAAGAGGTTCTACCTAGAAAACCATCTCTGACTGATCTAAAACCACCCTGGTTAAAACCAGACAATCAAAATTATTTGGGTCTGGGTTTTGTTTGTTTGTTTGTTTGTTTTATTTTTTGGTTAATTCTCACTCAATAATATTTTTCCATTGATTTTTTTAAGAGAGAGTAGAAGGGGAAAAAAGAGAGAGAGAGAAACATCGATGTGTCTCTCTCACATCGATTGGTTGCCTCTTGCACATACACAGACCAGGGCCAGGATCAAACCTGCAACCCAGGTACATGCCCTTTACCGGGAATCAAACCAGCAACCCTTTTGTGCACAGGCCGAGGCTCTAACCACAGAGCCACATCAGCCAGGGTTATTTGGGTCTGTGTTGTTTTTTTAATGTATATTTTTTATTGTTGATAGCATTGTAGATGTCTCCCATTTACCCCTACCCCCTTTACCTCCCTCCTCCCAGCCTCTACCCACCTTCCCCAGGTCTTCACCACCCTATTGCTCATGTCCATGGGCTATGCACATGGGTATATAAGTTCTTTGGTTTATCTCTTCTCGTCCACCCACTCCCACATCAAAGTATGTCAGTCTGCTCCATGTCTCCATGCTTCAGGTCTTATTTTATTGGTCAATTCATTTTGCTCATTAGATTCCACAAATAAGTGAAATCATGTGATATTTGTCTTTCTCGGATTGGCTTATTTCACTTAGCATAATATTCTCCAGGTCCATCCAGGCTGTCCCAAAGTGGGTCTGGTTTTGATAGCTCAAATTGCTTCAGACTGCTTTTAGCTAGCTCTAATAAGTTCAGATCCAGAAAAGCAGGTTCTGACTGGCTCACAGAAGGTTTGATTGATTCAGAATATATTTTACTGAATCAAGCTAGTGCTGACCAATTAAATCCATCTCTAGCTGGGTCATTCTTGCTCTAATTTTATCAAACTGCTTGTAAATAGTTCAAGTCATCTATAAAATGGTTTTTACTGGCCTACACTGATAAAAATTGGTTTAGAACAGTCCAAATTGACAGATCAGATGTTCAAACATTTCAAGACTAGAAATATAACATAAGAAGAAGCAGCAGCAAAAGCAATGATTTGTTGCTTTAAACTTACACTGAACCAACAAACTTAAATTTTTACTTATAATTACCCCAATTGTAATTAGTCTGTACCCCAAAATTTATCTCCACCACAGTATAGTTTCTTTCTACACTTGAACTGCTTGTACAGTAAACAGTTTGGGAGAAAGGAGTACTGGCAGAGAACACTCAATAAATAATTGGGAAAGATGAATAAACAATGGGGAAAAGATTGATGAGTGACAAAGGCTTCCTTGGTTGAGAAGTCACCTCCCATTTATCTCATGGACCTGGCAAAAACACATCAACCCATGATCAGACAATAAAATAAAGAGTTCAGGCCTGGCCAGTGTGGCTCAATTGGTTGAGCTTCGTCCCAAACACACAGCCCTAGAGACAGCCCAGTTGGATTCTCAGTCCAGGCACTTGCCTGGGTTGCCCAGGTTTCAGGCTCAATACTCAATAGGGGGCATGCACGAGCGGCCCATCATTGTTTCTGTCTTATCAATGTTTCTCTCTCTCCCTCTCCTTTCCTCTCTCTCTCTCTCTCTAAAGTTGATTTTAAAACATATTACAAATATATAAGTAAATAATAAAATAAAGAGTCCAGTTGGGGAAACTTAGCAAATTAGGGGGCTATGTAGTATTTGTCCTAAACTGGCTACAGTGACCAAGCTGATCTGGGTTAACAGAGACCAGAAGTCTAAAGAGTAAGGAAGCAGCAAGGAAGTAAAAGGAGTCAGGGGTAGGCAAGTCTTCGAAGTGACAAGGATTTTTCAGGGTTTGGGCAGGTTATTGATGGTGACAGGCTCCTTATTTGAACTTGTGGTCCAGAGAGTCAAAGCCTGGAATTAATGGAACTATTCCATCTTTCAGCAGAAAATAATCCTAATCCACAGCAAACGACAACCCCAAACCCAACCTGCAGTCCCACATGTGGCTGTCTCACCACTGCTGGTCACCACTAAATGAAGATAACTATATGTGAAGGTTCGACTGCAGGTAGGTTTTCATATAGAACCATCTTCACATAAAAAAATTATTTTTGTTTCTTAATTTTGTTACTCAAGTCTCGAGTATTGTTACTGGGGCCTGTTTTCCAGAAAGGGAAAAAGAATTAAAAAAAAACTTCTCAATAATATAAATTATGTTTTATGTCAGTATTTTAGAACAGAGAGGAAAACAGTAAAAACCTAGTGCAGAATTTGACATTTGGGGCACCCAAACATTATTTTGTGCCTACCATTTTCAGTAAGTACGCCAGCCTATGGATGCTTGGGAAGCCAGTCATCAAGGCGTCCCAGTTGCATTGCTCTTGCTAAAAATGGGTCAGAAGCCTAGGTCAGATGTCCATGGGCCAACCACTTCACCTGCATTCGTACAACAATGCTCATCATAGCCCTAGAGGCAGATGGTAAATACCACACACACTTCTCCCTTCTGAAGGATGTCGGTGCCATTCTGTCACAGATGGCACCATGAGGTGACGAGTAACTGGGTCTTGGGCAGTCTATCCACATGTTAGCATGGGCTCAATTCAACATATTGTTGAAAGAGAAAATTGGAGGTCTATTAATTCTAATGTGCATCCACTTTCTTATTTTAACTTCTTTTTAAAATTGGGGTGCATCTTACATTTCACAGTCTTACAACTCACGATACCTTGCAGTTGCTATTAAATCAGGGGGCACTGGAGATACAGTTGTGTGAAAATCTTTGATTCGTGTCCTCTAACAAGATCAAGAATGTACCATCAACACATGTCAGGTATGAGGAAGCACAGCAGTAAACCTACCTCAGATGGCTGTTGTGAGGATTGAATTAGCATATACATATGAAGTACCTGGCACATAGTAAGTCCTGTGTAAGTATTAACTGCTATTAGCATCATCATATAGCAATCTAGCTTCTAAGGAGCAATATGCAGACCATAGTCCTTTCCTAGAACTGTCAAGAAAGAACTGAGTCCTAAAATTTAATAAGATAAAAAATAAGGATCTGTGAACACTTGAACCTGAGGTCATTTCTTTAAACTCTGTAAATACCTTGAAGAAGTAGCATGTAAGTACCTCAAGGAAATGTCTCCTAAAAAGTCGAGAACGCCCCAATTTGGGAGATGCAAAAGACTTTCTTATTCAGCTCACTTCTGTCTCTCCTCCTTATACAAATATTTTTTCAAAGTGCTCTCCACCCTCACTCTCATCAGATTAACAATAGAAAGCAAGGAACACCCACTTCCTCAACATGTACTATGTAGTGATAATTGCCTCGTGAGAGAAAGTCAATGATCTTCCTTATTTAAAAAATAAAACATACTTAATTGGTTTTTCAGGGAATACGATAGAAGAGAGTGGTAAAGATCTACTTCTTGCTCTTGCTTTCACACACACACCATAGCCCAAATTCTCCATGAAGCTTCCTATTAAAGTCAATCATAGACTCCAACCTTTAAATATCCTATCAAGGCAGAATAATCTCAAAACTCCTCCAGATAGCTCAGCCATTTCTTAAAAGCCAAAATTTCCCTCTGTTGCCCATGGGATTGGATGATATTAACTGAACTGAGCAACTACCATAGGCCATAGACAGTACTAAACATTCATGATTTTACTTTATCTGCTTATGATCCTTAAAGGGAACTTAATGTCTGTACAAGACTTACACTGTAAGAGTGGTGTTTTCTTAATGTGATGGCAAGTAGGGTGGGTTCAAATTCTGACTCTTTGTGTAATGTGGTCCAAGTTCTTCAAACTAAACCTCCATTCTTTCAACTGTAAAAATAGAGATAGCATTACTAAGCTCATTGGGTTATTTTAAGAATTAAGTGACCTAAACCACAGAAAGTTTTAGACATTGCTTGGTTTATGCTAAGCATTCAATAATTGAAACTTGTCTTTAGCCATACTAATAGCCTCATCAAGTTAATATTAGCAAGGCATGCAATTTTATAACCCATTCTTAATGTAACCAGTACCTGAACCTTTAGAAAAATCAGACAGAAATTCAATTTAGGTGTAATAGTTTATGAGATCCCTATCCATCACAAAAGCTACCTTAGCATTCCAATCTAACAATGAATTTTATCTGTATGATTCTGGGCAATTTCGTATCTGGAATTTTCATCAGTTGAATCCTCTACTTTTCAGAATAGGAAACTGAGGTCCAGAGAAGGCGAGTGAATGGTCTAAAGCAGTGATGGCGAACCTTTTGAGCTCGGCGTGTCAGCATTTTGAAAAACCCTAACTTAACTCTGGTGCCGTGTCACATATAGAAATGTTTTGATATTTGCAACCATAGTAAAACAAAGACTTATATTTTTGATATTTATTTTATATATTTAAATGCCATTTAACAAAGAAAAATCAACCAAAAAAAATGAGTTCGTGTGTCACCTCTGACACGCGTGTCATAGGTTCGCCATCACTGGTCTAAAGTCAACCAGTTGGTTAGATAATGGGGCTGAGCTAGGTCCTATGTCTTCTAAATTCCAATCCTATATTATTTTCTAACACACCAAGATTTTTATTTTATTTGTTTCCCCTCCTTCAGAGCCAAGAGCCTCAATTATAGTTGCTTTGATTCAGGAATCAAAACTTTTCTAAAGAGACATTTTACAATGTACCAACATACGGTACCAGCAGCCATGGTAATAAATTGCTTTCTGACAAAGCTTTGGACACAGAGATGTTGGAATGAAGGACCTGTACTTCTGCCCCTGAAGTCCCTCTATCACAAAACCCTTCCTTCTGATGGGTTCCCCTAAGGAGAGAAGTCATAAACTGAGGGCTTTATCTGCTTCTTGTTGGTCATAGAAGATCCAAGAAAAAATAAATCTTGATGCTTGTACCATATCCTAAAAATCCTAGTTTTGTGTCTTTCCTATGGTTTCAAAATGGAAAGAAAGTAGAACAATTTCGTGAATTTTTTCTTTTCCCTATAGTTTTGTTTGGTATTGAGCTTGATATTTTTCTCTCAAATCAAGATTATTTTCTCTGGTGCTGCCTTCAGTTTTCTATAAAAGTATTACTGGCTCTCTCACTTGCTCCTTCAGTCAACAAATATTTATTGCAAATATTTATTGAACGGCTATTCTGGTGCTTGGTGCCAGAGTACAACAGGGAGCCAATATTCACTATGGAAAATGCATTTTCTTGCCCTGGCCAGTGTTGCTCAGTTGGTTGGGCTTCATCCTATGCACAGAAAGCTAGCCAGTTCAATTCCCAGTCAGGGTACATACTCAGGTGGTGGGTTTGATCCCCGGTCAGGGTGCATACAGGAGATAGCCAGTCAATGTTTCTTTCTCACATCGATGTTTCTATCTCTCTCCCTTCCTCTCCCTTCCTCTCTCTCTCAAAAGTCAATAAAAACATATTTTTTAAAAAGATTTTTTTAAAAAAAAATTCATTTTCTTATTTCTTCCCTACTGTAGACCTTACACTTTTAGCCATGCCCCGATCTAAGTTCTCCTGATGACTACACCTGCTTCTTTGCATTTTCAAAGAAGCCAATTTTTATGAACATGTTAATCTTCCCTCACACATAGAGTACAGCATAACATCAAAATTCACATCACCATGTTGTTTTCCCCTGCAGATACGTGCACACGCCACATTTTTGGCATTCATGTGAAGGTACAAAGGGAATAAAAATGTAAAGCTCAATGGAGAATAAACAGCAAGTTTTGAAAAGAGAAAATGAGGTATATTAAAAAGAATTTTTTACTGGAAAATATTTTCCATTTGTGAGAATGATTATAAAATAGTACAATGTCCCTACATAGTTCATGGACTTCAATTGTCTTCACCTGATTTCTGTGTAGAAATAGGCACATGTGAATATAGCTATTACTTTTCAAATAACAGCATGTAACAGCATTTTTGAGAACTATATTGCCATATATTCTTTCAAACACTTTAATGTCCCTTTATCCAGGGGTGCAGTTAGAGAAAACATTTCACATACCAATGATCTGCATAGAACTATAAAGTCTATCCGTGTTTTTTAACTTTAATGTTAAGAAGCAGTAGGCTTTTCTTGGTTTCCTATGGCACCATTGTTGACCCATACCTGGAATTCTGGAGGACACATATAATAGAAATAGCAGAAAGGGGGGAGAGAAGTCATACAGAGTAGGACAGGACAAAAGAGGCATTTTATAACATACCAGCATATCAATAGAGGCAACTTGTGTTTACCATTGCAATTCCTGTACCCTGGAGTGAAACACATCTACTTTCACTACAAACACAAGATGTGTGCTGTCCCATAGTGGGGCTGTTCTTTCCATAAGAGGAGACAGCAATTGGAATCCAGCTCTTCTTTGTCTCCTTATTGAAAGATGAGTTTGAGTTGTTGAATTCAGAATATTTTATTGTAACTGCGTTAGACTGTCACCTGCAACCTGTGACTCATAAAGGCATTCCTATCACACAGAGTTTCATAGGTCTATCCTTAACAGAGAAAGGAGATGTTCATGGATAAAAACTGACAGGACCTAAGTTTGCATACCTTTTAGCCTAATATGTATAAATGTGCCTGTGACATAGGAATATTCCACTTCCCCATTTAAGCAAAGTGAAAGACTAAGTTCTAGTAGATGGTGATATTGCAACATAGCAAGTTATGCAGAGAACAAATAAATTATCTGCAAATACTGTTGAGTTAAATGTACATTTCCAAATGTATCCTCATTTGCAAAAGCTTCCTCCAGACATTTGCAAATTCTTCATAAGTATTAAAGAGAACAGACCAGGATAAAGAAAAAATCAGCATTCACAACCCTGAGTTGACCAACTATTTCTGAAATGTTACCATCACCTCAGTAGGTGACCAACATAACCCAAGAAACAAATAGTACAAACAACTATACATTAGGAAATAAGAGGCACTAGAATAATTCTTGAAAATATTCTTCTGGATGACCACTGTCAATGACTCAAATGAGATATTGGATCTTTTAAAAAAATTTATGGAGACCACTGATTCATTTACTCAAAAGATGTTATTTGCTGCCCAAGCCTCTTCTACAATCAGAATATGATTGTTTATAAGAATTTATGGAAAGTAAACTTACCAAAACATTGGATGTTATATTACTTACAGTTTGTAACAAGTACCTCCTGTTTTATAGACATAGGTAACAGGAAAAAAAGGCACACTATAGAACATGCCATTTGCAAAATACAGGCACTACAGTAGCAAAAGGTGTGGCTGTTTGTTTTGCTGAGTAACACCTCAAATAAGGTGGAAGCACCCCCATTATAGACACAACCATGTCCCTGCAATGGAATGTCCAACCCATGGCCAAATGTGCTTCTAATGACACCATGAGGCAGGGACGTCTGTAAGAATTCAACAGAAGTATAAAGTCAATAAAGTCTACTCCCACTCAGTGGTTGTTCTTTGCGAGCACATAGAAGACAGTGATAACAGGTGTTGGGGTCAGGGTCTCCTAAATCCAAATAACAGGATACCACCACCGACCCATGCAAAATGAGCAGCAAAATGCCTAATGGAGATACATGTATCATACCTCTCTTATTATTACAATGGATTAAGGCTGCAACACTGATCATATGGCTTTAAGCCTGGTGTTTTTTCCTCTATAGCTTAAAATCTCTGAGAATAAACTAAAAATATTTTCCAAAAGTGGAAGAGGAGGAGTGACTGGTTAGCAGGGGGAATTCTGGCATTAACAAGCTCTGAAGAGGTCAAGTGACAACCTCAGAGTGCCACCAAACTCCCGGGCCTGAGACTCAAAGGTGAAACTATTGGGAGTGACAGTGATGCTCCCACATCCAGGACTGTGAGGACAAGTAGCACTCGAAGGACTTGCTATTAGAACATTTCAACGTTGAAAAGCACAGAACACCTTTCCATTTGTGCCCTAGAAATGGAGTCTGCCAAGCTTTGTCCTCCTAGAACACGGGACATACATGAGAAGACCTCTGACCAACACAGCCTGGCTCCCACTTGCATCTCAGCTACCTCAAGTCTTTCGTGTGCTGCAGTTCTGGAAAGGTGTCAACCTGTCCAGGAAACACACCTAATCAAGAAGCAAACCACTTCACTTTGTGAAGGAGCAATGAGGCCTCTTTCAGTCCAAAAAAAAATATTAGGATGAAAAATAATTATGAATTAGAAGAAGCAAGAACTGTTGAGGATGACTGTCCAAATAATAAAAATAATTAAATAAATATTCCTGAGTTGCAGTAACTGGGGAACAGAGGGACTCCTTTATCACTGCCTTTTTTAAAATATGAGAATATGAGTTGACAAGAGAAAAATTCTGAGATGTTCTACATTAAATTACAGCAGGCTAGAGAGTGAGAGAAAGAGACAAGAGTAATTAGTCCTGCCTAATGTGGATCAACGGTTAGCACGTTGGCCCATGCACTGAAGGGTCGCAGGTTCAATTTCTGATCAAGGGCATGTACCTGGGTTGTGGGTTCGCTCACCTAATGGACAAGGTCTAATCAGATATACTTCCTATTGATTCTCAAGAACTCTTTCCTTGTTCCACCTATTCAGTATGCAGAAAGTTAGACTGTTTGCATTTCTATCAGCAGCTGTTATAGAATGGGGTGTGCCTTGGGTTTACTTATGCAAAAGAACTGAGGAACTATAATGTACTTGCAGCCATCCAGCCAATTTCTAAATCAGCCTGTCGGATCACAGTTAGCTTTTTCGTTATTGTTGCTGATTGCTAATTTTCTTGCATTTTGTTTAGTAAATGTGATCTCCAGAATATCCAATTTTGTGAGTTAAGTTTAGTGAATGTCCCATGATTGTTATTGTTTTTTATGGAAATAAAAACTCTTATAGTCAAAGTAGTTACCTATGCGATTTAGACACCTCCAAATTATGCTGCTTTGCTAAGTTATTTGCTTCTGCCTTTAGTGCATATATGTTACTTGAAATGCTTATAAATGGGTCATTAATTGAAAAGGCTTAATTTGCACTAGCCTTTTCTCTTTTTCCTTCCTTTTTAAAAAAATTCAGAGTAGATTCACGTGTCCATTCTTGTGAAAATATTTAAGAAAGTGCTGTGTCATTTACACTCACTAAATGACAGCAAGGTTCCAACACATCTGTTCGGCCCATGTTTGCTTTCATACTGTTAGGATAGTCAACTGAGCAATAAGGAATGAACACAATATGTTGCATCATAACATTTTATTATGGATCACGGTAGAGATGATTTTATGTTTGGGGAGCTTCTTGTTTGGCTTCTATAAATATGAGAACTACTCTAAGTCCATAGCAAGTCAGTGTCTTCATAGCCAGCTGGATGTTATTGTGTAGGGTCTCAGAAACCTGCATAATGCCATTGCAGCAAATCTTACTGCCTCACAAAACCGCTCTGGTTCAGCTGATTGCACACATTCTACAAGTTTCTCTAAGTGAAATCTTACATGGCACTCCAACATACAAAATAAATGAAAGTAAAACCATCCTGATGAAAGGAATGAAAGTAAGACCCGCCCCCCCCCGTACCCACACACACACACACACGCACACCTCCAAGGCCTGTGGGCACAACAGAGACCTAACAAGAGCTCCATTGTACACATTTGGAAAACCAATACACAAAGCTCTACATTCAACCTGGCTCTGAATCGGGTCATTCGCCTTCAACTTTGTACCCAAACACTTCCTGTCTACCTAAACACCTTAGATTGACAACTCATTTACAAGGTCTCCCAGGCTTTTTTATTAAGCAACTAGAGGCCCGGTGCACAAAAATTTGTGCACTCGGGGGGGGGGGGGGTCCCCCAGCCCGGCCTGTGCCCTCTCGCAGTCTGGGACCCCTCGGGAGATAACGACCTGCTGGCTTAAGCCTGCTCCCGGGTGGCAGAAGGCAGGCCCAATCCCTAGGTGCAGCCCCTGGTCAGGCTCAAAACAGGGCCGATTGGGGAGTTGGGGCACCGCCCCTTCATGCTCAGGGTAGGGCCGATTGGGGGGTTGCGATGCCACCCTCAGTCACACTCAAGGCAGGGTCGATGGGGAGGTTGGGGCACCGCCCCCTGTCACGCACAGAGCAGGGCCGATCAGGGGGTTGGGGTGCTGCCCCCTGTCACTCACAGAGCAGGGCCAATCAGGGGGTTGGGGCGCTGCTCCCTGTCACTCACAGAGCAGGGCCCATCAGGGGGGTTGGAGCTCCGTACCCTGTCACACACAGAGCCACAGGGCGATCAGGGGATTGGGGAGCTCCCCCCTATCAGGCACAGAGCAGGGCTGATCAGGGGGTTGGGGCGCCTTCCCCTGTCACGAACAGAGCAGGGCAGATAGGGAGGTTGTGGCCCCGCCCCCTGTCACACACAGAGCCACAGGGTGATCAGGGGATTGGGGAGCTCCCCCCTATCAGGCATAGAGCAGGGCTGATCAGGGGGTTGGGGCGCCTTCCCCTGTCACGAACAGAGCAGGGCGGATAGAGAGGTTGTGGCCCCGCCCCCTGTCACACACAGAGCTGCAGGGCGATCAGAGGATTGGGGAGCTCCCCCCTATCAGGCACAGAGCAGGGCTGATCAGGGGGTTTGGGCGCTGCCCCCTGTCACACTGATCCCGGTGCCGGGAGCCTCGCTGCTCTGCTGATCCAGGTGCGGGGAGACATATTACCCTTTTACTATATAGGATAGAGGCCTGGTGCATGGGTAGGGGCTGGCTGGTTTGCCCTGAAGGGTGTCCTGGATCAGGGTGGGGGTCCCCACTGGGGTGCCTGGCCAGTCTGGGTGAGGGGCTGAGGGCTGTTTTCCGGAAGCGGGTGACTGAAGCTCCCAACCGCTCCTTTTTTTCTTTTTTTTTTTTTTATTCTGGGCCAGCTTTAGCTCTGAGGCCTCGCTGCTGAAAACATCGATACAATGTTGCGGTCCAACTAGCTGAAGCCTGGCTGAATGAAAGCCAGTTTCTGGGGTTTTGTTTAGCTTATTTGCAACATAGTACATAGTTGCTTAGAGTTGCAGCTGAGAGGCCGGCAGCGGCAGGTGGGGAACGTTGGAGTTCGCCGTCACTGGAGCAAGCAAGCCTCCCTGCTCACTTCAGTGCATGGCTGCCGGCCGCCATCTTGGCTGACAGTTAATTTGCATAAGGATATGCTGATTAGCCAATGGAAGGGTAGCGGTCGTACGCTAATTACCATGTTTCTCTTTTATTAGTGTAGATTCCTAAAGGTGCCACCTCTCAGATCTCCCACACTTACCACAGTCTTAGGGCTCTTCTCATCTGGGAGGGAAATCTGAAATGTGTTGGGTGTTCCTGGTGAGAATTCCAAGAAGGGCAACCTGGAGTTTGGAAGAAGTCTATAGGACAGAATCTCGGGGACAATGATCATTGGGCACTCATGGGGAAGGAAGAGCTGGGGGTCTAGGGCTGAATAGCCCTGGGAAGATCTAGACCAAACTGGATGGAAGTGAACCAAGAGGCAGCACCACCCCTTAGGACAGGAAACTAGCATCCTTGAAAAAGTGAACTGTCAGAACGATATTTATGACCAGCAACACTGGTTATCTTTTCCTGTATCTAAATGGACACACTGAGGCCATTAGAAAATATATCCAGCTCAGCTGGCATGGCCCAGTAGTTGAGCATGGACGTATGAACCAGGAGGTCATGGTTCGATTCCCGGTCAAGGCACATGCCCAGGTTGTGAGCTCGATCCCCAGTAGGAGGCATGCAGGAGGCAGCCAATCAATGATTCTCATCATTTATGTTTCTCTCTCCCTCCCTCACCCTTCCTCTATGAAGTCAATAAAAAAAAATTTTTTTTTAAAGACAAGATATCCAGATTAGTCTTGATGGACTAACGTATACTTAGGTGGAACCCTCAAAAGTCAAGATATTCTTTGAAGAACATAGCAAACTTAGAATAACTGAGAATACATTATTTTTTTGCTATGTTAGAAACCACTTTAGACTAAATTAAAGCACAGAATATCATAGAGAGGCACAAAATTTTTTTAATATCAATGATAGAAAAACAAAATTATCTCTACTAAGTTAATCTTTTTCTATGAATTCAGAAGAAATTGCTTCTATTGTATTTTATCCACAAAACCCCTTGAACCAGCTTATGACTATGTCATGGGCAATGGTTTACAGGCATACTTTGGAGATATTGTGAGTTTGGTTCTAGAATCACTATAAAGTGAATATTGCAATAAAGTGAATCACACATTTTTTTTGGTTTCCCAGTGCCTATAAAAGTTATATTTACACTATATTATGGTCTACTTAGTGTGCAAATGTATTGTCTATAAAATGTACACACCTTAATTAAAAATACTTTATTATTTAACTATGCTAATCATCACCTGAGCCTGCTGGAAAAATGATGCCAATAGACTTGCTTGACACAGAGGTGCCACAAACCTTCAATTTGGAAAAAAAAATTGAAATTTGTGAAGTGAAATAAAGTGAAGCTCAATAAAATGAGGTATGCTTGTATATAAAAGCTTTGCTATTTAAAACTCCTAGAAAGTTACAGGAAAGAAGAAAAGGGCATAGGGCAGATGGGAACAGAACGACCTTTCATGTTGCCTAACGGAGCTGACAGCCTTATGTAAAGGTGGCATAGAACCAATTCCAGGACTCCAGGGGTTAAGTATAAATGGAGGTGCCAGACAGGTGGCCAAAGTTACATCAAAGTCAAACACAACAAATTAAGGAGAAGTTCAAAAAGGAGAGAGGTGGCTTATGGATTTGGAGGAGAAGGTTCCAGGAAATCAGGAGGACAGCTTGCCATACAGACTAGAGGGACCACTTACTTAGGTCAGCAGAAATAATAACTAGAAAAGGCCCAAGTAGTTGTCACTTCATCAAAAGTCAAAGAGATTCTCTTACCTTTGATAAAAACTAACTGGAACTTTAAGAAAACATAATCCGTGGGGAGTATCTATGGGAGGAGCCAGGGCTTATGGAAGTTCTCCTACTCCATGTAATTCTGAGAACTCTACAGGAAGAACTCTGTTTATAATAAAGCTCGATAGTTCTAACTTCACCTTCCTTTAACTTCCTTTTCCTTTATATAAATACTCCTTCATCTTGGCACACGGAGAGTGCGCATGGCTTGCCATGTCTGCAGGCACTGGGTTGCAACCCTTTCTTTTTCCAGAATAAATTGTTTAGGTAACGAAACACCTAGTTGATATTATTTTTCAGCTGACATCTAAGTCAGGGCAACTTACTCCATCCACTTGCTCTCCCCTATCCTTAGCCCATTCAATCTCAGGCTCCCCCTAATTGCTCCAGCCAGGTTCCTTCTGCCCTGGACAGATAAAAAGCCAAGCATCCAAGTTAGAACTTGGTCCTCCAAAGCAGTACCTTGTCTTTGTCATCAGCCAAGCCTGAGATAAGGCAACTTTGTGAACCAAGCCCCTCTTCTCTGAATGCACTTCTGAGTAGAAGGCTAAGAATTCAGAGACTAAAGTAAGAGGGCAATACGATCACTCAGAAAGAATCTAGAGGGGCCTGTTTAAAAAAAAAGTGGCTAAAGAAACTTCATTATAGATTTACTAACACAAAATAAAGATTATGTGTTCACAGAAAAAGCATGAATCAGCAAGAGAAGGAGCCAAGAGACAAAGAAAGTTACAGACAAGAGGAGCATAAAGCACAGGAAAAGAACACCATGAGATGTTAACGTCCACGAGTTTATAAGACATTGATAAGCCACAACTTGGGGAATTTTGTTTTAGTGCTGGAAGGGAATTAAAGAAGCGTGATATTAGAGAATTTTTAATGAGGATGAAATCAGGGTCTATATACGAGAGAGGTGACTGCAAAGTAATGGAAAAGGTTTTATAAGCCACTCACAAAAATCTATAATCATGGCTTAGGAAGTTCACTTTTTAAAGTATAAAGTTAATCTCCACATACCAACACTCTTAATTGCCCAAGTTTATAAGTTGAGTGTTTTGATCTCAGGGATTATCTTTCCATTTTAAAAAATGATGTTATCAATGTATCCTTTTAAAGTTAAACTTGCCCATATGTATTTGTACATCACATGAAAACACAATTGGCATATAGCTATCAAGCAATGAAAATAAACTAAAACTTCTAACAATAAAGCCCAATAATGTTAATCAATTTTCCCAGCAATGAGAAATAAACTTAAAAATTCATACATAAATATCCAAGAAAAGTTTTTACCTGTTTACATGTTAGAGTCTACTGCAAAGAACATAATAGAGAAAATCATTCTGCATAGAAATTACAAGCAGTCATTTGAGATAATCTCCATTAATTGCTGGTGCCTCTAAGCAGCTGGGATACACATTCCTTTAGCTCCTCTAAAATATTTCTAAACTATGAACATTCTGACACAGGAAGGAGTAGATATTAAAGTTCTATTACTTCTAATCTAAAAGGTCTTGATCTTATGTTCTCTGGAGAAGACAGAAGCTCATAAAAGAACATGTGTACACGTCTACTATTAGGAAATTAGTTTCATATGCATTCTAGTAGAGAACTTTTACACTTTTGTCTAGATACAAAATGTTTATGAACTCAAGAGATATAGTGTGATTTTTCAAACCAAAATCTGAGACATGAGGTCTGCCAGTGGGTTTTTTGTGACCCTTTCGGGAAAAGGCAGAGTTGGAAATACAGTTTAGTTTCAAAGCATTAGAATTTCTACAGCCTCTCATTGGTTTATGGGGCAAATGCACAAGAACGGGTGAAATGGGGCAGCACCAGAAAACCCACGCAGTTGGTCATCACAACTCACCTCCGTGCACAGAGGACACATATGATTATTTGGGTTCTCTTCACTTCTGAACACCAGGCTCAGCGCTGAGGCCCTTCTGATTCCATCGTAGAGAAAAGGGAAGGGAAGTTGTTTTCATGGAAACACCCTCACCTATTTATGCTCCTTTTCTCACAGCCTCAGTAATTAACAGAAGGATCACGAACTAAGCCAAATGCTTCTCTACCCACTCCACTCGCTCCCTGGAAACTCGTCCTCATAAGCCACATCCAACTCTGGATATTCCTTTAACCAGTTTCTTCTCAATAAGTCTGAGTGCTTTACCTGCTTAACTTTATGGGTATGATGCTAATTCTAAGTCCTCCTCTACCATCTTATGAGTGTGTCTCATCTCCCCAGTAAACGTGCATGTTTCCTGAAGTCTGTCTACTTCTGTATTGCTTCACCACCAACTCTCACCAGAAGCTGACCGTAGGCCAGCTGTCACTCAACTGCTAATTGTGTCTACCATCTGGCTTTCTCTAACAACCTCTTCCTTCCTCTGGTTCCCTCTGTTCCCCGCTGATTTCATTCAGGAGTGACTCAAAAAATGTCTTGGAGCTCCACTGATAGCTGCTCTTTTTTGGTAAATTAGATTATATTTGCATTCAATTCAGCAGTATTTAATAAGCAACTTTTACCTGCCCGGCACTGTGCTAGCAACTATGAATGGCAGTCACTCCCCTCACAAATTGGTAATTGGGATGAGGAAACAAAATGAGCTCCTTGTCAACAAAGGACAAGTAAGTCAAGATAATAAGGGAGAACAATGTCTGGCACACCACATAGACCACGCAGCACAGGACATCAAAAGTAAAATAGAGGGCCCTGGCCGGAGCGTCATCCTGATACGCCAAGGTTATGGGCTTGATCCCAGTCAGGGCACATAGAAGAATCAACCAATGAATGCATCAATAAGTGGAACAACAAATCTCTTCTTCTCTTCTCCTCCCCTCCCCTCCCCTCCCCTCTCCTCCCCTCCCCTCCCCTCCCCTCCCCTCCCCTCCCCTCCCCTCCCCTCCCCTCCCCTCCCCTCCCCTCCCCTCCTCTTCTCTTTTTAAGTTAAATGGGCTTGAGGTCAGAAGACCTGCACTCTGCTTCTTACTTCCTAGCTGTGTGACCTAGGGCCAGTCACCTCCCCTCTCCCAGCCCGTTTCCTCAAAATGGCAATATTCCAATTAAAGATCATTGGAATTAAAGGATACATTGGGTGAATGTATTTATAAACTGTAAGCTGCTGGGTACATGTAAGATGGTGAAGATGATGGTTTTATAAGACAAGAGGACCCTCAGAGGTCAGAAAGAGGGAACTATCTGACCAAGGCTTCCAGCAGGAATCAGGGCCTGAGCTGCGCACCTTCAAAGTCAGGAAGGGTTTAGCTGGATGGGGAGGAAGAGGAAAGACAGCATGTTTGGTGCAAGAGCATGTTTTCACTTAAATGTGACAGTATTGAGAGCCCTGTTAACTACCGCACATGCTACACATGTCAGTGAGATGTCACTCTTCCCCTCAAAATTTAGTCAGAGAGACACAAGAGAAACGCACAACTATAAATCATCCCTTGAGGAATGATGCTGAGGCAGTGTGGCAGCTGAAGAGGGCTAGATGACAACCATCGGTGTGCGGCGTTCTAGTCCCCGCTCTGCCACCGTGTGTGTGAGCCAGCATGGGTCCCCACCCCCTCCTGGCCTTTCCTTCTCAAACATGAAACAAGAGGTTTAAACTCAATGGTCTCTTCCCTGTACAAACACTCTATGCTGTATGATCCTAGGTTCGAGGTCCAAACTTCAGCCATGAGAAATTTAAATGGGGTCATGGTGGCAGCTGTCCCTGGTATCCCCTCTTACTCCTTAAAGCCTAGATAAGGGCAACAGTGGTGGAAATGAAACAAAGGAGCCTGAGAGGCATTCATTTTAAAATAATATAATGCATTGCTGCACTGGGGAGAAGATGGAGCCAAAAAAGAGAAAGGAACCGAGAGAAATGCCTGAAAACCATCCCATTCCCTATGGTCCCACATTTATCTCTGTCCTTGGGAGTGAAAGGTCCAAAAAGAAGACTATGACTGTACAAACCACAGAAGAGGGAACACGAAAGACCCAGGGGCACAGCAGGATGTTCTCAGCTAAAGTAAATTACATCGGACACGATGGGCCGTCCCTGCCGTTCCAGTGAAATTTCATTTGCAAACATCATGCCACTGTGGTAAGATATTTTATCTGGCAATAAGGAAGAGTGAAATGTCAGCGAAGACAACTGGCTGTCACTTTGGCTCCAACGCATTCTCTCCACGGGGGAGCCTTTATTAAGGCATCTACTCATTCAAAACTTGGACCTTGCCCATCGTTATACACCACCCAGCTGACTACATGTTAATGAAAACACATACTGCCCAGGAGTAATATCATCTTCCTTCAGCCTCTATCTCAGTCTCTCTCACTTGGCTTGAAATGGTTACCATTTTACCACAGATGTTATGAAATGACATTCCAAAACCTTCTCTAATTACTTAATGCCTGTGGGTTTTCAGAGGAGAATTAGCTTAACTAAGCCACATCCCCCCATGTTCTTACTCTCATTGAAAACACCACTGCCGTATGTGTGGGTGTCTCCTGATGCATGCCAGCAAGAGTTTCTCCAGGAAATTGCTTCCCAACCTTCTTCGTGCTCTTTATATGACAAAATGGGGCAAATGCTCATGATTGAGGGCAACAGATCTCGGGGCTCTAGCAATGCCAGACCCAGTCCATCCACCCCGGGAGAAGAGGGGTTCAATAAATGTCTCAACACAACTTCAGGGCACAGGCACACCACAGAGGCTCTGCTCTAGGTAGATAGAGAGTGTGAAATTCCTGGGGTACGGGTAGATGAATGTTCAGTAATACAAGATAATGCCAAATTGTTGTCCAATATACTTGTTTTATGCTCCCAACTTCACATCTTCAACAACATTTGGTGTTTGTTGTCAGACTTCTCAAAATGGTAACATATTGTGATCTAAATTAGCATTTCTCTGATTGTTAATATGGTTGAGCATCTGTTTTTAATTTGTTGGCCATTCAGGTTCTGTTTATGGAAAAGCACTTTGATATTCTTTCCCTGTTTTTCTATTGGGTTGTCTTGTCTTATGGACATGCAGGAGGGAGTTCTTCCTACATTCCTGATGCTAGTCCTTTGTCAGTTATAGATGTTGTAAATATCTTCTTCCTGTTTGTGGTTTGTCTTCTCACTTTTTTAATTGCTCAATCTCCAAGTAGTCTAATCTAGCTATCTTTTCTTTGATAGCTGTTTCTGATAATATCCTGTCGAAGAAATCCTTCCTTATCTAAAGAGATAAAAATATTCTTCTACATCATTTCCTAAAGGTGCTGCCTTTTACATTTAAGTCTTTGGTCCATTGGTAATTTGTTAAGGCATATGGAGGGGTTCACTTTCATTGTTTCCCCCTGAAGGATACCTGTCATAGTACCATTTATTGAAAAAAATTCAACATATATGGTCAGATCTGTTTTAGGGTTCTCTCTTCTGTCCCTTTGGTCATTTTCACTACCCCTGGGCCAATGTCACAAGGCCTTAATTACCATGACTTTACAATACAACTTTATGCCTGGGAGGACTAGTCCCCTACACTGTACTATGCACATTCTTGACCTTTCACACTTCCTTCTAAGTTCCACATAAATTAAATCTCTAGATGAAATTCAGAACACTGACATATTCATAATATTGACCCTACCTATCTGTGTCCATGTATTTATGTCTTTTAAATGCCTTTAAAACTGTTGTCAATAAATTCTCTTCATAAAAGATCTTACACATCGTTAGACTGTTGATACTTTATATTTGTGTCACTATTATGAGTAATATCATACATATCTTCTATTTATTACTTAGCCATACTAATGCTAATGCTTTGTTAGCTAAAAATAGTACATTTTGTTTATCCTTTCTACTCTCTGCCAAAAGTCAATTCTAGCATGTCATAATTGCAAGAATTTCATCAAAATGTTGATGGAACTTGGAGACTCAACAAGGGCTGAGTCACATATGTTGTCACCTGTTGGGAATGGCTGAAGGCATTTTCCCCAAACCTGAAAAGGGATGATTGCTTGCTGCCAGACAGCTCAGGGCATCTTAATCTACATGTTATTGCCTCCTACTGGCCAAACACCTGAATAGCCGTAGGCTAATTCTTCCCATTCTGACAATGCCTCTGTATACAAAACCCTACCCCTTTGAAGTGTATATCTCTGCCTAGCCTCAGGACAATTTGTGTTAATAAAAAGCATGGGGTCCTGAGACAGGAGATCTTAGTTCCTTTTAGCTAAGCTCCTCTGACCCCCATATGCCTTTCAAAATTATGCTTCGTCTCTGGACTCTTTAAGTTACACACAGCCTTCTCCAGATTGCTGAACCCTTCTTTAAATATATATATATATATAAAATTTCATTGATATTTTACAGAGAGGAAGGGAGAGGGATAGAGAGTTAGAAACATCGATCAGCTGCCTCCTGCACACTGGGGATGTGCCCGCAACCAAGGTACATGCCCCTGACCGGAATCTAACCCGGGACCCTCCAGTCCGCAGGCTGATGCTCTATCCACTGAGCCAAACCGGTTACGGCACTGAACCCTTCTTAATGCTGGAACAAGAACCCCGGCATTAATGGCACTCGATCTGGGACTTCCTGAACCCTGGCAGCACCAATATTAATGGCGCCCAAACAGGGACTTCCTGAACCCTTGCAGATGCTGAGAAACACTCACCAATATTAATGGCATCACAAACAGGGACTTCCTGAACCCTGGCAGCACCAATAACTCTCTATACCTTTTATTTTTATTTCCTGTCTTACTGTGCTAGTTATGACCAACAAAAGTATTGAACAGCCAGTTCACAGGATGATGTGGTAAAGGGCTGCACATCATATGTCAAATAAGCATTATCCTTTAAAGGGAATAGACACTATCAACAAAATGGTCATTGATGCCAATCCGATAAAAGGTGTAACTGATTTTTGATGGAAGTAAGGGCTTCCAGACAGCAAAGTATAGGCCAAGCTTAGAGCCATGAGAAGGGAGCAAGTACTGGCATGACTGACTGGGAGAATAGGAGAGCATTCATACTTGCAAAGGAATAAGACAGGAAAAGGTTATGATGCATTTAGGGGACATGGGCAGATGGATGTGGCTAATGGGTGCATGGGGACAGGAGAGGATGTGTCCAAACAGAGGCTAAAAGATGGGAGTTTGGGACCTAGGCCTGTAAGGACTCCTATATGGCCCTAACATGTTTCCATTTCCTCTGGGCAATGAAAAGCCCCTGTAGGCTTTTGTGAAGGAGAGGGACACAAGGTCTGTGCCTTAGAACGATGTCTCTGGCAGCCACATGGAGACTGGGAATACACAGAGGATCAGGAGAATGGGGAATGATGGTGAGTGACTTGTGTCATTAATGGTGAGGATAGAGAGGAAGGGATTAATTCAAGATATATTTAGGAGGAAGAAAAATCAGTATAACTTCTTAACTGACTGGAATAGGCGTTAAAGATAACCAAAACTTCTAGCTTGATAACTGAATGAATAATATTATCATTAAGAGGAAAAGATGGTTTGAGATGATTATAACTAACATGTATTGAGTACTTTTCTAAGCCCTTTTAAATACTAATTTAATCCTCACAACAACCCAATGAGCTAATTTACAGATGAAAAAAACGGATGCACAGGAAGGTTAAGTAAGTTCTCCAAGGTCACACAGCCAGTAAAAAGCAGAGCCAAAATTTGAACCCAGATACACTCTCAAATACATTATACTCTCTGGGACACGTCCAACCAAATGTCCCTCATGTCTGAGGGACATCCAGGGAGTTGTGTTTAATTGACATTTGGAAAACTGAACTCGGGCACAAAAGAAAAATAAGGGTTAACAATATGGATGTTAGAGTCAACATAGTTGAGTTCTTGAGGCCAAGGGAGTGATAACAAAGATATTTAGAGTGAAAAGAGAGCCAAAATATCAGGATCAGTAAGAGAGATCCAAAAAGGACACTAGGAAGGAGGTTTTTTAAATGATAGTCCATAAGCTGGTCAGTCACCACAGCATAGAGGTACGAGCTTAAAACAGTCTGGACTTTCTCCTTCTTGTGAAACAGGGGATCCATTCAATATTGCTGAATGATGAATCTAACATTCATGCCTAAAGGATCCCCTCGCAAACTACATCAGGGAGAAGACACGCCTAATAAAGCATGGAATGGGGAAAACAAACAAAAAATCAATGCCCTCGGCTCCTGGATGATTTGCATCTGTGTTTGTGCAAAGTCTCCTGTCTCCAGAGGCAGCAACAATGCAAACTCCTCTCTCAAGCAGCACCCTCATCTCATTCATTACCTCCCACCCTCCAATCCCCACCAATCCAGCCTCTGCTCCGCCAGAGGGCAGGGACCTCGCCAGGACCCAGCCACACCAGAAACGTAGAAGAAACAGGAAGCTGTCCTATTGCAAAGACAGCACAGAAGAATGATGGCTTCTGCAAAAATCAGCTTTTGTTTTGAATGGGCATATTACATGACTTATCAGCTATCACATGTGCTATAGCCTGAACTCTAGCTCTAAATCAACCAAGTGCAAAGGGAAGAAGAAAGAAATAATAATAGCAAAAGATGGGCAGATATCTGAGGAAGCTTTAATGTTAAAAAGGGAAAACAGAAACCGAGGGAAGTGGTGAGCATTTCCTCTTTGAGCACTCAGGTACTGAGGGTCTGAGGAGGGCAGAGGCTGAAACTGCAGCAGAGGCTCTGAGACCTGCTCACATGCACAGGTCCTGGTTGCCATGGTGCCATCGGCTAGCTGGCAAGTTTCATCAACATTCTCTTCTGCCACAGTTTCTGTCTTGTGGGCAGCAGCAGGAAAGAAGAAAAAAATGTTTGTATTCTAATGGCTGCTCGGCCACTGAATACTATGTCTTGGAAGAACAAGGAGAAAATGTAAGAGACAGAGAAAACAACCAAGATAAGATTAAACCCCTTTGGAATGTTTTAAGTCCAATCTGGACATTCTATGGATGAACCTCCCTCGTGAATAAACATTCCTCCCTAAAGATTTTTTTGGGGGGGTGGGGGGTACCTATAATCCAAGAATCTTGACAGAGAATGTCAGCTTTTTATCAAGGCTATTTTCCACAGTGATTTCTGAATAGATGAAAAGCATGAATGTGTGGCAAAGAAAATTAAGTGAGGTATTGGTCAGCACGCCACAGTGGAAGACAGGACACTGCCTTTGCTCTGACACTAATCAGCCAAATGACATTAGCACTTCCAAATCTCAATTTCTTCAGCTGTGAAATGGGGAGGTTTTATTAGATGAATGTAAGGATCCTCCCACTCTCCTAGCCTATGTGGAGGGTGCTCAGGAGAGAGCCCTTCCAGGTGCCTCTCAAAGAGTATTAGGCTGCTCACGTGCCAGGACTCTGATTGTGCCCAGCAACACCTGGCAGTGAACGTGACCACAACTCAACAGAAAAGATAAGTAAACACATACACAGGGCACAGGAAATTATACACATATATTTAATTAAACCAGCGTTAGTGGGCAGAGGCCATTTCTCATTCACCTTCACACACTCAACATCCAGCACAGTCTAGGCACTTTGGCCAAAAAATGATTATTGAATGAACTTGCAGGCGCATCTTTAAAATATGATATTATGAAACCTGTTCAACTGTGAGTTGAACTGTGTTGCCCCAAAATTCGTATGTTGAAGTCCTAACTCCTAGTACTTCAGAATGTGACCTTACTTGAACATAGGGCCTTTAGGGAGATCATCAAGCGGGTGGACCCTAACCCAATCTGACGTGTTCTTGGAAGAAGAAATCTGGACACACTACACTTGCAGGCACATCTTTAAAATATGATATTATGAAACCTGTTCAACTGTGAGTTGAACTGTGTTGCCCCAAAATTCGTATGTTGAAGTCCTAACTCCTAGTACTTCAGATGTGACCTTACTTGAACATAGGGCCTTTAGGGAGATCATCAAGCGGGTGGACCCTAACCCAATCTGACTAGTGTTCTTAGAAGAAATCTGGACACAGACATGCATACTCGGAAGATGACAGGAAGGGACTCAGGGAGAAGATGGCCATCAACAAGCCAAGGAGAAAGGCCTCAGAAGGGCGCCAGCCCAGCCCGACACCTTGCTCTCAGACTCCTGGCTTCCAGAACTTGAGACAATTAAATGCCTGTTGTGGAAGCCACCCAGTTGGTAGTACTTTGTTTTGGCAGCCCTAGCAAACAAGTGGTACAAATCCAAAAGTAATAAAATCTGCTTCAAAGTCATCACCCAGATCTTTCATTATTGCATACTAATTACACCCCCCCCCCCCGAATCTATGGACTTTTCCTTACATAACCACAATGCTATTACCAAACCTAACAAGATTAAGGCAAATTTAATTCCTAGGAAAGATACACCTTATAAAATACAACTTACACCAAAACACATACTTAACATAAAAGCTATTGACAATAGTAAAAACAAAATCCCAATAAGTTTGAATTTTTGTGAATAAAATCCTCAGAGGATGAACAAGACTCTGAGAACAACTCAATTCCTTAGTCAGCTCTCCTAATCAACATACTATCTGAGAATAAAACCCTGTTACTTTATTAAAGTACAGAAAAGAAAGGAGAAATGCAGTCAGTATTCATACCCCCTCTCTGGTCATTGAAAATGCACTTTTCTCAAACTAAACTCAAGAAATTTAGCAGACATCTTAAAGTCTTTGATTTGTAAAAAAATACTAATATGTGCAGTGGTAGTCTATGTTAAATTGCACACACTTTAAGTGCCTGAAAATGACATGGCAGAACTCAGACTTAAAAAAAAAAAAAAAAAGATAAATGTAAAACATACCTTGACAAAGTATAAATCCTCAGTTGTTTTTCTAAGACTTTAGAGACTGGAGTTCCCAACACTTCAACAATTAGACAACTTCCAATCACATGTCCTCTTCAAAAAGCTGACTTTTTATCTAATACAAAGAGAAATGTTAAAGTCAGAATCGCCTACTTACAAAACTTTTTCAAAAGAGTCTTTTGAAAAGCAGTTTGCTCCATCAACTTTCAAAATCAGGCATCTCTGTGAAACCCACAACCCAGCTAATTAGCCTCAGCTGTTCGTCATATGGTCTGCAGACCAGTCAAGTGATTTTACCCTTTCAAGCTTTCTAAAACCTGATTTGACTGGCCTCTCCAACAGAAGGCGGCTTCTTGTGTTAAAGACTAGTCTGTACTTCAATTCGTTCTCTTCCCCCAATCAAAAAAGTTAAACATTTGTTTTCTTGAGAAAACATCTTTAAAAGTATCTTGTTCTCAAGCCCCTCCAAGGAATAAAGGAGACACATGGAAGTGGTTGAGGGAATGGGGCTAAGATGACTTACTAGAACTCTCGCTTCTGGCTTCCAGACCCGTAAGTAAAACTATCTGCTGGGAGGTCCGCCCAGATATCTTCCTGGCATCTCAAATTCAACTTACCTCCTTTGCTCTTCTCCCCGGGCCCTGCTTCAGACCCACTTCTCTCTGTGTGTTGAGTAACACAGTCCCAACAAGCACCCAGCCGGAAATTGGATGGTCCTCATTGACCCCTCCCGTTATTCCCCACCCCCTTCCAATTGGCCACCACATTGAAGGGATCTTTCCTTCTCTCGCCTTTATTCCAAGCTTTTATTTCCCATCTGCTGGCTACCATTAACCCTGTATTTGGTTTTCTGGCCCTCATCCTGGCCCCATCACGGACGCATCCTCCACATCGCACCCAAAGTGATCTTTCCAGAAGACAAACGGGGCCCATCACTGTCCTCTGTAAAACCTACCAATGGCCCCCACAACCGCCACAATGGAACCCCTACCCCTTAGGCTTCTGCCTTCAGTGTCTCTTACTACTCCCTGCCTCCAGCCACCAGAAGTATATGTAATTCTCTAAACTAGTGGTTTTCAAAATGTGAAATCCGCATCATCCGCATCACCTGGGAAACTGTGTAAAATGCACATTTTGGGGCCCACCTCAGGCCTACTGAATCAGAAATCCTAAGGATGGGGCAACAGTCTGTGTTTTAACGAGCCAGACAGGTGATTCTGATACACGCTGAACTGAGCCTCTGCCCTGGATCCACCAAGCTCTGTTCCCAGGAGACCTATCCTTTGGCCCCTCCTTCTAAGGAGCAATGCTGAGTCAGATGCCTTTTCTCCATACTTTTTTCTCAAACTGGTCAACCTTGTATAATTAACAGACTTATTCCTGGTTGGTTGGTGAATATCTGGAACTCAGGAATTGTGTCTTAATAGATGCACTCATTCCACAATCATTTATTGAACACTTACCTGTCACTGAGATAGATGCTGGACATAAAAAATTAGTGACTATATCCTTTGCCACTAGAAGCCACCCTGACATTAGCAGCTCAAAGTGTCACGGAAGACTCTACCTATCCAATTTACAAAATCCCATCACCAACTGAAAGAACTATGAGAAACAAAGTGAACGTAACCAGTCTGACATCTTTCATGGTAACAGAATTTTTGGTTCACATCTGATGCCAACTCAGATGTATAGACTCAGATGTATAAAGGGGAAAGGGTGCATTTTCATGAAAACTTATGTACTATTCTTTATTATCTCACAGCAACCTTCAACTTTGAATAATAATTTAGTAGAGGAATGTAGCAAGATTTTTATTTTTTTTTTAAATATATTTTGATGGATTCAGAGAGGAAGGGAGAGGGAGAGATCGAAACATCAATGATGACAGAGAATCACTAATTGGCAGCCTCTTGCATGTCCCTCAATGAGGATCAAGCCCATAACCCGGGCATGTGCCCTGACCAGGAATCAAACCGTGACCTCCTGATTCATGGGTTGACACTCAACCACTGAGCCACACCGGTGTGGCTGTAGCAAGATTTTTAAATCCCAGATTTAAATTCATCAGAGTTAGCTTAGTCTAATTACAGAAGTTGAATAAAGTTTCATATTAGCACTTCTCAGCTTTTAGCTTGCAAAGGACTCTCTTAGGGATTTTGATAAAATCCTAATTATGATTCAATAGGAATCTGCATGTCTAACAAGCACTCAGGTGATGCCAGGTAATACTAATGCACCCAGTCCTAGAGCTACACTTCGAGTAGCAGGTAAAATATAGACAACCCCATTTTCCAGAGAACTATCTGTCTATCCAACAGAGCAACAAAACCTTTTTTGACCCCTCTGCATGGAAAGCTTTCTAAAATGTCTTTCAGACTTCAGAATAAAGGTGACATCCGAAACACACACATTTAGTTCTGCTACCTTCCCAAACCTCACTAATATAACAATAAAGGCATTGTACTTAGACAAAAAATCACAAGGACAAAGCGAGTGGAAATAACAACATTAAAATATTGGAAGCTAGAAAGTAGATGGACATGAGGTAACCAATTAGCAGACCAGGAAAGGTGACTCATCTGCCAGGAGGGAAGGCCAAGAAGCAACTCATCACAGAATCTCCAGAAAGGCTCAGGCCTTTGGAGCTGAACATCCCTGGAGGTGCTGGGGGGGTGGGGGGGTAAAGTTACTGCTGAAAGTGGTGGAAGTCTGCTTAGGTCCCAGCCTTGTGACTCCTCCAGCTCTGGCAGAAGTCGAAGGTTTATTCTCTGGAGAGAGTAAAACTCTGAGGGTCAAACTCTTGGAGGCTCTGGGAGGCATACCAACTTCAGGAGACAGAGGGAGGCAGTGCGAAGTTACATAGTAAATATTGAGATGTCCCCCCACCACCACCACTGCCACCACCACCCACCTACGCAATGACTTCCAGAATGCAGGCATTCTCCACCGCCCATGGTCAAATGATCTTCTCTAGACAATCTGCCCAACCCAGGAGGGAAGGCCTAAAGATAAAAGGAGCCAACAACATACTGATCTAACTAAAACCAGGATGTGCCGTGGGATGAAGGAGGGGATGGGAATGGTACACAAGTGTAATAGGGGTAGGTAGAGAACAAGCTAAAATTCTCTTCTTCCATAGTAAAGTGTCAATAGGTAATGCCTAAAACTGAAAATAATCAACCATACAAATATAAGTATGTCATTTAGAGACAGAGACTGCAACTACCAGCAAGAGTCAACTAGCTGTAAGAATTGAAAGCGGATGACTCTGGGCAGCAGGAAATGAGCTGGGGGAGGGGAGTCTGATGTTTTTTTGCAGCCGGCTTTGTAGATCTATGTCCATGTGTAATCTTGATTTAAAAATGTTTAATTAATACAAAAGAAAATGAATGCCCGTACTTTAATTTTTTTTTTCTCAGCTGATTCGGGACATCACAATAAACATCACTAACTTGCTGTGCTCAGGGTCTAGGAAGGACCCCCACTGAAGCGGGATGTTGAGGACCAGGCTCTGGAAACAGGCTGTCTGGCTTTGAATCTCAGCTATGCCCCTCGCTGACGGTGTGACCTTCAGCAAGTTACCTAACCTGTCTATGCCTCAGTTTCCTCATCTGGGGAGCGGATAATAACAGGATTATCTCGTAATAATTTAGTATTTAATTAAATGTAATAATCTAATGCCTATAAAGTACGTAGTGTTTGGCACATAGTAAATGTTCAATAATAGTTGTTCGTGTTGAGGAATGTTTGCCCCTGTAATAAATGCCTCCTGACCTCTGTACTGATTGTGCTTTTTATTAGTTTATTTCATTTTCCCTGGCCACGCCTTTCTAGAATCACCCATTCCCCCTTCCAATGTGCAGTTTCTTTTTAAAAAAAATATTTGTATTGATTTCGGAGAGGAAGGGAGAGACAGAAACATCAATGATGAGAGAGAACCATCGATCTCTCCTGCCTTCTGCATGCCTCGACTAGGGATCGAGCCTGTGACCTCCTGGTTCATACGTCGACACTCTGCCACTGAGCAACACAGGCCAGGCCAATGTGCAGCTTCTAATTGACAAGACACCTGGAAACCAAATGACCAAGCTTCCTAGAACTGTGTGTAAAGTGTACAAAATGGAGGAAAATGTGAGGCTGATCGGCAAGTTTCAATAGAGGAGCCATCTGTCTGACTGTGTAGAGCCCATTGGGTTTAATTCCTAACTGTCAACTGTGGGTCAGCAGCTGGGTGACCCTCAGGGTAACGAACCATCCCAGGTTACCCAGGACGAGCTGACGGAGTTTCAGCCCTGCAAGTCCTGAGTCCCTGGAAACCCCAGCGCTGGGCAAGCCCCTTCATCCTTTTGAGCCTGTTTCATCATCTATAAAATGAAGGCTAATATCTACTTCGAAAGTCTGTTGAGGATTAAATGAGAGGATTTTGTGTAATACCTGACACATAGTAAGCTCTAAATAAATGGTAGCTCTAGCTACTATCCTGTTATTATCAACTCTAATGTCAGTGGCAAACAAAGTATTATTAGAAACCTAACCTGTATCTTGGTAATTTTCTTACCGGCAAGCTGAAATGTTTGCTCTTGTGAATTGTCTTCCACTCTTGTCCTACACAATTTGTTCAGGAACCAAGACATATTAAAGGGCCCTAATATTTCAACATTTCTGACTTCTGCACTGGGCAAAGGCCAGGTGTCCACCATCTTTTGATACACATTTTCTCTTTCACACAACCTAAGTCTTAAGAGTATTTATGTCAGTCGCTGCTTCTGAGCTTCCAGACAGAAATCAGCATGCCACCTCACAAAGGATATCAGGCATCAGACCTGAAATTGTTTTTTTAAAGTTGCACATACTTTTTCCCTTCATAATGGCACCAAATCACTGTCTCCTAGTGGACTGACAACTCACTCACTAAATATGTCAATTGTACCCCTAAAAAATAAAGGCTCTTATCAAACAGATGAAACACCATTTCTGACCTCAAAAGCTAAAGTAACTCAGTACTCAATAGATATGAATTACAGCCTGGAGAAAATTACTCACATCCGTGCACCCCACAACACAAGGGTGAGGCTGCCATAAGGAAAGTTGCACAATTAGGGGTAGATAACGGAAAGCATCACAAGTTACTCAAAGCCAAGACATGGGCTGGGAACCCTCCAGGAGGCACCACAGAGACCATGAAGAGCCAGGCACGATAGAGAGAGAGACTTCTCCATATGAGCTCCAAGCTCCTTCCTCCCGTGCTCATGTTTCCTCTGCCAACGTTCCCACCCAGGGCCCAAGGCCTGGGAGCGTGAAACCCTGGAGAACCACAGGCCCTCAGAGGAGCCTGGAGGGGCATCTGGTCCAACCACTGGGTAGGATGAACGGATCCCGGACAGAATTTCTCCAAGTCTGGTCTGATGCCTCTGGCAGCAGGGTCACCTGGGTGATCACCTGATGGAAATCCAAAGTCCTGAGTCCCACCCAAGCCTCTGTATTAGGATCTTTGAGAAGGACATTTGGGCATTTGCATTTATAACAGGCGTCTGAGGGGATTCCTGGTGATGCATAAGGTGTGAGAGCAACTGCTCTAGGGAGAAAATAGCAAAAATATGCAACGATAGCTGGGCAGATAACCTGCAGGGAAGTCCACGTTTAACCGTTTAACCACGTCCAGTCTCAGATTCCAAATCCGTAAAAGAGGAGTAATCACACCTCCACAGCAGGATGGTGATGAGAGTGAGAGGAGATAACACGGAAGAGCCTCCGGCATGGTGCCTCACACAGCAGGTGTTCAATAGTGTTAGCCCATCCCCTCTCTTCTTGTGTGCATGGCATTCTAAGGGAGGTTTATAACTATCGTCCCTGTTTTGAATAAATGCCATCAGGGAAAGCAGATGGTTGGCTTAAGTTAAAGCCTTGACTTTAATGAGTCACCAACGAAAAGGCCGAGGCCAGCAGCTCTAACCAATCGTTGGCTTGTGAAATGTCTGGGGGACAGTGGTTCTCAGGCCTCACCTTGCGTCAGAATCGCCTGGACGGCTTTAAACCAGACCGGGCCCCACCTCCAGAGCTTCAGATTCTGTAGGTCTTGGATGGCGCTGCGAATCTGCATTTCTAACAAGCTCCCCGAGCGTGCCGACAGTGCTGGGCCCAGAACCACACTGTGATCATCGCTCTACAGCCCCAGGATCTAAAATCTAACTGATCTGACACCTGGTAACAAAACAAGAAAACTATGCCGTATGCATTTCCTGTTTGACACCAGACGGGTTAGTTACATGTAAGTAAAGAGAAAAGTAATAAACCAACAGTTTCCGAGGCTGTGCTGCCTCTGTTCCAGAGAATCTTTCTTACTGTGTTTCTTCTCAATTTTTATTTTTCAATTTCAGTTTGCATTCAATATTATTCTGGACTAGTTTAAGGCATAATGTGTAGACAATCATGTTCTTGCAGAGTGGACTCCCTGATATTTCAAGTACCCAGCTGGTGCCACAAAGAGTTATTATGATATTATTGACTAGATCCCCTCTGCTGTCACTTACATCTCTGTGACTATTCTTAACTACCAGTTTGTACTTCTTGATCCCTTCACCTTTTTTACCCAGTCCCCCACCAACTTCCCCATCAGTCTGTTCTCTGTATCTATGATTTGGTTTCTATTTTGTTTGTTTATTTTGTGCTTTAGATTCCACAAATAAGTGAAATCATCTGGCTTTTGTCTTTCTCTGTCTGACTTATTTCACTTAGCGTTCTCGCTGTTTTTTGAGAAGCACGGAGAGCAGACTGGGAGAGGCGAGTGCCATCTGCCCGCTCACTAGATGTGTGGCCCTGAGTGAGGGCCATGACTTCTCCGAGCCTCAGTTTATCCACTGGGAACAGAGGTGGGCTTGGTCACAGGTTCCTAAACCGGTTATGCACTCTCAATCACTACAGCAGCATTTAAAATAAAACATGCGTTCCCCAGACCTAACGCTAAATCTAAAAAATTAGAATTTCTGAAAGAGAGACTGAAACTGCATTGCTTTTTGTGGGTCTGTTTTAAATGAAATCTCCCTGTGTGATTTTCCTGGGCAGCCAGTTTTGAGGACCCATTACCACGGTGATCTTACAGGCCTCTTCCAGCATGAAAGCTCTCTGATTCTTTTGATTTCTAAGTCCCTGTGCCCTGAGTCTGTGCTTACCAAAGAACCTCCTTTTATATTTGCTTCCCATGGAGTTTTTACTGCAGGAAGTGAGTACATTAGTTCTCAAAGCAAAGAAACTAGTCTGCTTAACAGTTCCTTTTCTCATGTATCCATAAACTGACATTCTGGTTTCAGTATAAAAAATTTTTTTAAAGCCCAATGTGTAAGACAAATGAGGAATTACATAGGATGAGGGGCATCACAGAGGCCGGCAGGGCTCAGATCATAGACCCTCACAGACCACGGGTAGAACAGGTGGATATTATACCAACTGCAGTGGGAAGCGACTGGGGAATTTGAAACAGAAGAAGAATATGATCTGATGTATATATTTTTTAATATATTATATTGATTTTTTACAGAGAGGAAGGGAGAGGGATAGAGAGCTAGAATCATCGATGAGAGAGAAACATTGATCAGCTGCCTCCTGCACACCCCCTACTGGAGATGTGCCCGCAACCAAGGTACATGCCCTTGAATGGAATCGAACCTGGGACCCTTCAGTCCGCAGGCTGACGCTCTACTCACTGAGCCAAACCGGTCAGGGCCTGATGTGTATTTTTTAAAGAGCACTGGTTTTGTGTGAGGAATGGGCTGGGGGAGGAGTGCATGATGGAGGCAAGAATGGCAAAAGACTATGGACACAGACAATAGGGTGCTGAGGGCCTGGGGTGGAGTGGGAACTGGATGGAGGGAAGCTATGGGGGGAAAAGGGGACATCTGTAATAATCTCAACAATAAAGATTTAAAGAAAAATAAAATAAGAATGGCACCAGAAAAGCAGCAAGACAGGCAAGAAATGATGGCCTTTATCTGGTATCTGGCACATAACCATAGTGGGACCAAGATATCCCTGGTGATATCATAACCCACTTGTTTCCCTTCCTGTGATAAGACACTGGTTGTTGGTAATGTTCCATCTGAAAGTCACTTCCTTTGAACAATAAAGCAACACAATTTTGGACTGCCCACCTGACAACTGGTTACAATCAAGAAATCTTAGCATAAGGATATAGAAACAGCACATGGGGAACCCGGAGACGTGTCTTCTAAAACCTTCTCTGCCATCGGTTAGCCATGTGACCTTGGGCGCAGCTCTGAACCTCTGAGGGGGAGGGGAGCCTGCACTGTGAGGTTTCTGAGGTGCCTACTGACCCTTAAATTGTGTGATGCTGTAAGAGTAAGTGAGGTTTCCTAATCTAAGTGGCAAAATGAGCTGATGACTCAGGGTAGAGGTTTTCGTCATTGACTTTTAATTTCCCAGAGAGGCTCTGGTTAAGCAGGGAATGGGTGTTAATAAAGAAACCGTGCAGTCTTACTATTTCCTTGGGAAACTCTGGTGGCTGGGGCGCCTCTGGCCAGCGGGAACGTTGGGAAGTAGACAGGCCTGCTCATCTGAGAGCTCATCACCTGAGGTGCTGAGGGTACAGGTCTCTGAGGAATTTAGGCACCAAACCTTCAGTCACAGCGCGCTCTGTGGTCTGGCAGGCCCCCTGCCTTTGCTGAGTCACCGTGCAACCTGGCTCTTACTTCCTATGGACAGGCTGACCACAGGGTCCCCTCCTCTCAAACAGCCAACCTGACTCCTCCTCAAGGACCTCACTCCACGGGGTGCCTGAGGGCCGTGGTTCTCAGTCCTGGGCCCTACGCCACATGTAACAACTTAGACTTGGGGTGAGGGAGAGATTAGAAAGACAACAGTGGTGCAGTGAGGCTTAGCAACCTCACATGACGGAGGGAATGTGTAAGCGGAAAGCTGCAGGCCAGAGGCTTTCTCAGCCTCCGCACCACTGACACCTTGGGCAGGACAACCCTTTGGCATGAGGGGCTGGCCCGCGCACTGTAGGACGCTCAGCAGCACCCCTGGCCTCTACCCACTAGATGCCAGTAGTAACATTTTGTATTTTTGACAATCAAAATGTCTGCAGACGTTGCCAAATGGTCTCTAGGGGTGAGGGGGTCAAAATCAGCCCCAATTAAGAAGCACTGGTGTAATAGCACATAGTTAATTATCAGCACTATTGGAGCCTACAAACCAGACTAACTCCCAGCTATGTCGGTGCCTCTACAATCAAGCAGGAGCTCCGGAACCCAGAGTGAGTCACTCCCTGAGCAAACACCACAGCCCACTTCCCAGCCCTCCGTGCGGAAGCAGAGCAGGGGCAGTGGGAGCTGGCCCTGGCCCCGGTGACAGAAGCCCCGCCAGGCGCGGCCAGCAGCCTGTTGGGCCACGTTCGGCCTCCAGTATCTGACCTTATCTTTCCAAGGGCTGCTGAACCCTTTTACTCATTCTAGGGGACACCCCTTGCAGTGGTGAGATTCATTATGAAAAAATTCACATATTGCAAGAAACAAAGAAGTCCCAACCATGACCATGGATTATATTTTAAAATTCTTAGGTATCTCAAAGGAACATTTAAATCATGACCTATTTCTATATGTGTCATTTTTCCCACCTTAGCGGTAGTACAACAATAAAAATACCTCACTGTCACCTTTAGTTTGCTGATTGAGACCCTGTGTATGCTTTTAATGATATGAATACACAAGAGATACATAACCAGCCAAGCTAGATAAGACTGGATCAGCCGCCCAGGTGGTGAGATCAGGGCAAGATAGAGAAACTGCAGTTAATAAGAACAAACAGATGTTTTAGTCTCTTGGCAACCAATTTTATTATTATGCTTTGACCTGGCAGCTGGTAAGGCTTTATATGAATTAATCAACAAAGCTATGAAAAAACAAAATTAGTGGCCCTGGAATATGGTATTCTAGTGGCGGTCAGAGAACACATGTTCATTTTCAGGGCAACTTTCCTAAATAGATACAAATGACCTTATAATAATAATAAAATAACCCCTCTCTAAAGGGCAAGTCACATATAACTTTCAACACTCCTCTTGAGTAAATGAGGCAAGTCACATATATCTACCTACATTGGTTCTTACCACCTATCTGCCATATTTATTCTACCAAAATACAGAGGGATGAGGGGTTTCATAGGAATGGGCCATGCAGAGCAAGCAGGCTTTCAATAAGACCATACTTGGATATTGTGGAATTATTCTCAGTCCAACTTAATCAAAGCACCCTACAATAAAAATTCAAAAGGGACAAAAATATTAACAGGCCCTTACAAGGACTAAAAACACAGAGAAGGAAATACAACCAAGTGGTGGCCCTCAAAAAAAGTCAAGGGTGTCTCCTGAGAATGGCTTTGATTGCAACATATTGGACTGGGGACTGGAGGAGAGCATGACATTGGAGTAATCTCGAAGGGGTGGGTCAACAGGAAAACATAAGCAATTTATACCGGATCTCGGAAGGGAAGACACTGTGCAGCAGACCAGCCACGGACCCAGAGTCCGAGTTCTGGCTCTGCCACTAACTGTGTGATCTTACAGAGGGACTTCACGTCTCTGAATGTGAATTTCCTTACTACAAAAATCTAGAGCAAAACTAAATCTCCTCCAAATTCTGTCTCCTTCTAATACTTTTGAGTTTACGAGTCCTCTCTGGCCTTAAATTGGACACAGGTGCAGTCACCAAAATGCGCTCCGTCATCCTCTGGACATTATCGTGATCCCTGCGTTTCCTGTGCATAAACATGGGTAGACCTGACTAGGGTGACCAGATTAAATAAAAGACACAGTTAAATTTGCATTTCATAAAAGCAGACACTTTTAAAATGCAAGTATGTCCCAAATATGGCATGGAACATACTTACAGTAATAAAGTATTCATTGTTTATCCAAAATGCAATTTTTTTTTGCTAAATCTTGCACCCTACCTCTGACCCCACATTAAAAGTTCAATTTTAAAAATTGATTCCATATATATGGGTGGTTCTAAAAGTGGCTAAGGCACTCAATGGGAGACCTTCTCAACAATAGCATGTATAGACACACACACACACACACACACACACAACAGGAAAAGAGGAATAACTTTCAACACTCCTCTTGAGTAAAGGAGGCAGTAAATACAATGAGTGTTAGACCTCACTGATACAAGACAAAGAATGTGGTGCGCCCCTCTGTCCTGCGTGAGCAGACAGGAGGCCAAAACAAGCTGGATGCTCCCTGCTCCACACAGCTCACCCTATGGACGGAAAGTTAATTCCACCCCTTTTATCTCTTCCTCCAACTCAGAGCTCACGTCTGCTCCCAAGGTAATCAGCTTAAGGGAAACCAGATCATAAACTCAAGCTTCCTGACCAAGAGGCAGAGGAACAAATATGACCCAAGCAAATACAGCACCGGGCTTCAGGAGGGGAGGCGGTGAACGAGAAAATGACCCTCCACAGAAGGCAATCTTGTTTGAACAATGGCAAGCCAATCTTGCTTCTCAGGGGCTCACGCTTTTTTTAAAATTTCAGCTTTATTGAGGTATAGTTGACATGTGAAATTATAATTTATTTTTAAAAGTAAAAATAAAATTGTAAGTTACTTAAAGCGTACATCATGGGGGATTTGATGTACATATACAATGTGAAAGGATTCCCTCCATCTAGTTAAATAGGGGCTCACACTTTAAACATGCAAGCCCTCTTTTGTTTTTCAGGAGATATCAAACCTATCATAATTTATTAGGGAAAGTATATATATATATCACACATATGTAAAAATAATCCTTTTTCACACTGCAGTGAAGATATAAATAGGCACATTCTAAGATAGGTTTAAATCGCAATGGAAGGTAGATTCAATTTTAAAAATAAAGTAAAAGATTAATGACCATACACTGCAAGCCAATTAACTCCATTCTTTCTGGGAAAGAGCAGCAGGAAAGCCCATTCAACTGCAGCCAGTACTGCTCCATCAGCAGTAGCAGGATGAGCTGGACTAAAACGTGCTGCTTGGAGCTATTGGCTAAGAAAAATTAAATGTGTGGTCTACATTCGGCAAGAGTTCCTTGAACACTCCTTTAGTCTACTAGTAAGATACCTTGCAGTATAAGCCTCAAAAATGAGCTGAAGTCATGCTCGGCCTCCAGGATATTACAATGTGTCACAGAAATAAGGACATACACATAAACAGTTGACAGTCTAAAGTAGTCATTTAATTAAATGTCAGGTGCCCCGTTAGCGGATCAGTCTCATAATTAAATGTCAAAATGAGTTTCCAAGTTGGCAATCTCAGGTGGATGCCAGAGAAAGATTAATTCATTGCAGTACAAATTATTCATCAAGAAATGAATTTCTTGAATTTCCAAGGAATTCTTTCTCCCCTTAGACAAGCATAAGAGATGGAATCACTGGAGACAGCACTGAATGCCCCACCCAAGTTCTCTGGGCTCCAGAGAAGAGGGCTCCCCACGGCCACTGTGGAAAGAACAGAGCCCTCATCTTTCTACTTGCTTGCCCTTTCCCTTTCCAAGGAGGGTAAAGCCATTCTTGGGGACAACAGGAGGGTAGAAGAGGAGAGAGGTGTTAGCGTAGCTATGGACATTGCTTCTCTTAGATAAAATAGGAAGAAATAGCAAAGCGATAACCATTTCTTATTCTCCCATTCCCTTTTCAGTCATTCAATACATTTTTGAGTGCTTACTATGTGCCAGAAACCATTCTAAATGCTGTGCATACCATAGTGAAGAAGAGAAATTCCTGACCTTCATGGAGCTTGTAATCCACCAATGGGAGACAAATATTGAGAGAGAGAGAGAGAGAGAGAGAGAGAGAGAAGTATTAGAGATTCTAAAGAAAAATAAGGTAAGGTAAGGGAACAGAAAATGATGGGAGGGGTGAGGGATACTATTTTAAATGGGATGGTTCAAGAAGGGCTCTATACAGAAATGGCTTTTGACCTGAATGAAATGAGTGAGAAGACCATGCAGACATTTGAACGAAGAGCATTTCAAGCAAAGGAAACTTCAAGTGCAAAGCTCCTGAGGTGTGCCTGGCTAAAGCAGAGTAAGCAAAGGAGAGCAAAATAGAAAATGAAGCCCTCGCTGCTTTGGCTCAGTAGACATCGTGTTGGCCTATGGACTAAAGGGTCCCAGTTTTGATTCGAGTCAAGGGCACATGCCCAAGTTGCAGCCTCAATCCCCAGTAGGGGGCGCGCAGGAGGCAGTCAATCAATGATTCTCATCATTGGTGTTTCTATCTCTCCCTCACTCTCCCTTCCTCTCTGAAATCAATAAAAATATTTTTTTAAAAAGAAAATGAAGCCCCATACCATGTAAGGGGCATGTAGGCCATGATGAGACTTTGTTTTTCTTCTGAGATAAAAGGCTACTGGAGAGTCTGAGCAGAGGAGTGAGTGACTTTAGCTGCTCTGTTGAGAACAGACTGTAAAGTGGTGAGGGTGGCAGTAGGGTGGCCTGTAGGAGGCTTTTGCAGTGATCCAGGAACTTCATGGTGGCATTGGAAGTGGTGAGAAATGGTGATTATCCTAGATATACTCTCAAAGTATGTAGAACCAATGAGATCGGCTGAAGGATTAGATATGGAAATGAGAGAAAGAGGAGAACCAGGATGACTCCTGGGTGTTTAGCCTCAGCATCTGGAAGAATGAAGTTGCCATTAACGAGATGGGGAAGCTAAGGGAAAAGCAGGTTGGGATGGGAAAATCAAGAGTCTGGTCCCTACAGGCTGTTGCCCACTCCCAAACCCTTACATCTGTTACAAAACCAAAGCAGTAGAAATTGAGAATCTAAATTTCATATGGAAATTCAAGGGATGCAGAATAGCCAGAATAATCTTGAAAAAAATACAAAGTGGGAAGGCTCACACTTCCCAATTTCAAAACTACTACAATGCTACAGTAATCAAGACAGTATGGTACTAGAATAAGGATAGACATATAGGTCAATGGAACAGAATTTAAAGGTCAGAAATATACTCTCGCATTTACAGTCAATTGATTTTCAACAGAGGCGCCAAGACCATTCAAAGGGGGAAAATAGTCTTTTCAACAAATGGTGCTAGAAAACTGGATTTCAACAAGCTAAAGGATGAAGTTGGACCCCAACCTCATATCATATACAAAAATTAACTTTAAATGAATTAAAGATTGAAATGTAAGAGCTAAAACCATAAAACTCTTAGAAGAAAACATAGATATAAGTCTTCATGACTTCAGATTTGGCAATGCTTTCTTAGATTTGACACTGAAAGCACAAGCAACAAAAGAAAAAAAATAAATAAATTATACTTTATTAAAATTCAAAATCAAGGCAGGCCATGGAAATTATGAAAAGGAGGAAAGGAAGAAAGTGGGAATGAAAAGCAATGTAAAATAGGTTGTTTGACTCAGTGGATTGAGTGTTGGCCTGTGGACTGAAGGGTCTCAGGTTCGATTCTGGTCAAGGGCATGTACCTCGGTTGCAGGCTCTCAGCCCCGGTCAGGGGCATGCGGGAGGCAACTAATCAATGTGTCTCTCTCACATCAGTGTTTCTCTCTGTCTCTCCCTCTCCCTTCCACTCTCTCTAAAAATCAATGGAAAAAAATATCCTCAGGGGAGGATTAAAAAATAATAATACAGAAAAGAATGATCCTCAGTCAAGTTCTTTCAACATTAATATTAACCTTTATTCATTTCCAACCACCTAAAGAAACCCTATTTTCCAGACTGTGGCCCGCCCCCCAAGCAAGTTTTTAAGAAAAGAAAAGAAAAGAAAGGAACAGTGAAGCACCAACAAATTAAATCAGCAGTAATTATAGAAAACTTACATGGCATAACACTACTCACCCCTCCCAACATCTGATTGAGGAGTTAACCATAAAGGGAGAAGCCATCCAGTAGGAAAAACAGCTGTTAGCCCACAGAAGTAAGGTAAGGGGAGACACTATGGCAGAGAGTCTGAGGCCGTGTGGCCCAGGTAGCCAGTAGGAACCAGAGGCTGGGAATGCAAAGTCAAGAGCTCACAAGATTTCCTTCACTTCGGGCCTGACTTTGCTTAACTGTGATCTATTGGGACAGAGACAAGCCTTTGGCAATAGTTTGGAAACCTGTCATCACAACAGTACTACCGCCAGCCAATACTGAGAGCCTGGCTGCCAGGTAGACTTTCTGGCTGACGGACAGGAGAAAGGGGAACCCTCTCCCACCCCCCAGTTTGCCGTCCAGACCCAGACCAACAAAGGTGTTGCAAAGACGTTCCATAATTCACCCGAAAACAGCAAAGGGGAACAAAGAACTAGAGGTCAGTGCAGGAGGCCCGGGACCTTCCTTCTCTCCTCCTAGAGAAGTTCCTCCCCCGCTAATGGGGACCCCCGCACCTGGATGCCACCCGGGGTTGACCTCAACCCCCCATCCCAACCTAGGACTAGCCTGCATCAGCACCTTGAACACAAAGCAGACCTCAGTCCCGGCCAGCTGTCATCGTGAGGTCTGTGCCAAGGCCATCCAGGGCCTGGGTGCAGCAAAGCAACTTTCCTGGCAGGCTCAGCCACCGAGGCCAGCGGAGAGGCAGCCGCAGCCTCCACCCAGCCCAGCCCAACCCAGGACCAGGACCAGACCCGCGCCTGGCCGCTACCCGCTCAGCCCTCTGGGCGACGCGGAGCCCGGCCGCGCTGGCGGCGCCGGGGCCAGGACGCGCTTCCCGACTCACCTGGCTCAGCCCACCGTCCCCCGCCGCTCGGCCTCTGTGCGCGCAGCAGCCGCCCGCAGGCCTTTTTTGGGTCCTTTTCGTTTCTTTTCCGTCTGGCCCCACATCACTTCCCG
>NW_005871071.1:3034097-3037088 GCF_000147115.1 Myotis lucifugus | reverse complement strand
CTTTCCGGCCCCCCGCACCGAGGGTTTCAGACTCTGCCAATGTTTTATTCCGCCCGCCACAGCTCTCTATTTTAATCTGGCGGGGGGACACCCTCTACAGCACGAGGGAAATCTCTGGCCTTTCCTGGAAATGACCTTGGGAGAGCGGAGAGGGTGGTAACCTATTTCTGGAAGGGAAATGACAAACAGGGTCTCTGGTCGTACAGTCTAGTTCGGATTATAAAATCACTCAACATTAAATTTCTAAGAGTGATAGAGCAATTCATTAAAAAAAAAAATACAGTAAGGAGAAATCTGCGAGCCTTTGCTGCCCCCTAGGGTTTGCGTGGGCCTGCTTGAACCTGCTTGGACCTGCTGCTGGGAAATCAGTTCAGGATTCCAGGTTCCCACTGAGAGGGCCCGGGGGTCTGGGGGTCTGAGCAGTGGCCTTGGGCCTGCCCGCGTGGGCTCTCAGGCAAAGCACTTCCGAACCAAATAATTTCACTTCCAAAGAGAGCAAAATGAGTGGAAGCCCTAGTCCAGCTTCTCTTGTCATCTGTTCTATCTCCCTGATCTGCCTCTACTTGCACCACAAATTCCAGCTGTCCCAGACCCACCTGCCCAACCCCATCATCCTACCAGTCTGTAACTACTCACAGTTTGCATCACAGTACAATTAGCTTCTCAGATATATGTCCAATTTACAAAATCACATATAGAATAACCATATGAAATTGTCAGGTATTGAATATATATTCAATCTAATATTTCCAGGCAAATATAACATAGTGATCTCAGAATTAGGGGTAACAGATTTCACACAAGGTGATGGTTTCAAGGGATGTTCCCCAGCTGAGAGAAGGGCCATCAGACTGTTGTTGGTTGAGGGTAAGACAGGAAAAGTAGCCCCTGACTTATGTGTAGAGAAACAACCCTGGGAGAGTCACTGATCAGCTAAAATCTGGGGATGGGGGGTGGGGTGGAGGGGCAATGCAGCAACTGTTAATGGCTGATATGATGATATGATACTGGGAGAGTCCCCACTTCAGTGCTCCCCACTTGTGCCTGCTGTTATGAGGAGTATACCAGGTAGATCAGAAAATGGATAGTGGCCTATGGCCCATATTCAGTCAAGCACTCCATTAGGTATCCTCAGGGAGCTTGAAAGACCAACAAGTAAGCAGTTAACTTCAGTGCAGTGAGATAAAATCCCTATTAAGGAAGTTAAATACTGCCACTGGAACACAGACAAATGACACTAAATCAAGACTTCCCAGAGAAAGTGATGTATAAATTTTAAAGTACATCAAAGAGCACTATCAAGCCCACCCCATGTGGCTCAGTGGTTGAGCATTGACCTATGATCCAGGAGGTCATGGTCAGATTCCAGGACATGTGCCAGGGCTGTGGGCTTTTCAGGGACATGTGGGAGGCAGCCAATCAATGATTCTCTCTCATCACTGATGTTTCTATCTATCTCTCCCTCTCCCTTCCTCTCTGAAATGAATAAAAATATTTTTTTAAAAAGAAGAACACTATCAAAAGAGTGAAAACATGATCCACAGAATGGGAGAAAATATTTGAAAATCATCTACCTGGTAAGAATATAGTGTCAAAGAGCTCTTACAACTCAACAACAAAGAAGATAAACAACCCAACTTAAAAGTAGGCAAAGGATTTGCGTAGACATTTTTCTAAAGAAAATATAAAAATGGTCAACAGCGACAACATGAAAATATGTTCCATATCATTAGTCATTAGAGAAATGCAAATCAAAACCATTATGCGATACCACTTCACACCTATTAGATTGGACAAAACTTTTTTTAAAAAAAGGAAAGTGGCCGAAACCGGTTTGGCTCAGTGGATAGAGCGTCGGCCTGCGGACTGAAAGGTCCCAGGTTCGATTCCGGTCAGGGGCATGTACCTGGGTTGCGGGCACATCCCCAGTAGGAGATGTGCAGGAGGCAGCTGATCGATGTTTCTCTCTCATTGATGTTTCTAACTCTCTATCTCTCTCCCTTCCTCTCTGTAAAAAATCAATAAAATATATTTTTTTAAAAAAAAGGAAAGTGTTATCAAGAATGTGGAGAAATTGGAACCCTTGTACATTGCTAATGGGAATGCAAAATGATGCAGTCACTTTGGAAAACAATTAGGAAATTCTTCAAAAAGCTAAACAGGGAATTATCATATGTCCCAGCAAGTCCATTCCTAGAAATATGCCGAAAAGAATTAAAAACAGGTATTTAAATAACTATTTGCACCTGAATATTCATTGAGATACTATTTGCAATCACTAAAGATGGAAACAACCTAAATGGCCACCAGTGGATGAACGGATAAACAAATGGTGGTACAGCCATACAATGGAGTATTATTGCACTATAAGGAGTGAAGTGCTGATCCATGCTACAATATAGACGAACCTTGGAAACATTATGCTAAGGAAGCCAGTCACAAAAGGTCACATACTGTATGGTTCCACTTACATGAAAGATCCAGAATAGGCAAATCCAGAGACACAGGAAGCAGATTGTTTGCCAGGGGCTGGGCGAAGGGGGAACACATAGAGTTTCTTTTTGGGTGAAGAAAATGAATTGGAACTCGATAGAGGTGATAATTGCACAACGTTGTGAATGTAGTAAATGCCACAGAAATTTAACAATTTAAAGTATGTAATGGTTAATGTTTTTGTTATGTGAATTTTGTTTCCATTAGGAAAACACACACATACTTGGTCTAGGAGAGAAAAGGATGAGCCAGAAAGTAAAGAAGTGCTCAAAGAATGACATGTATATGTCAAAAGACCACAGGATCCATCCGGGAGAGGACTGTTCCTCAGCTAAGGACTTGTTTATTTAATTAGGACTGTGAATGTATTTTTTTTAATACCATTGGGGAAACCTGGTACTGTTTCTTTTTTTTTAATATATATTTTATTGGTTTTTTACAGAGAGGAAGGGAGAGGGATAGAGAGTTAGAAACATCGATGAGAGAGAAACATCGATC
>NW_005871071.1:3027115-3033547 GCF_000147115.1 Myotis lucifugus | reverse complement strand
CTGACTCCTACCCTGCCCACTCCTCACCCCTGTGCCCTGGCCTGCCCAGCTTGTCTTCACTGCCTGCTCCAGGGTACTGACTGGGTTACCTTGGCTGAGGGAAGCCCACATTCCATCATCACCTTCTACCCCAGCAGAGGCCTGGGCATGAGTGCAGGAGGAGTCAGGGTTGGGCACATGCCCCATAGCTCCATCGGGTGGGTAAGAAGGCAGTGCCAAGACACATTCCTGTGCCACTCATCAGGGGCCGCCTTTCGCCACCACCTAGGAATCAAGGACGCTCTGGCTGGAGGTTGCAATCCCTTGGGGGTTGCCCATTTGTGTTTGGAGTGCTGGGCCCATGAGGAGACTAACTTCCTCATCCCCACCCGGGGCCTCCATTTTGGTTTTGCACTGGGCCCCACAAATCATGCAGTCAGCCCTGGTGACAGTAATAGATTATAACACATGGAATAAAATGGGAATCTGCAAATCAAACTGACACATCATTTCTGCAGTATTTCTACCAAAATGTAAAACCTGAATCTATCTAATTATGAGGAAGCATTAAACAAATCCAAATTAAGAAACACTCTACAAAACAGTAGACCAGTATTCTTAAAAAATGTCAATGTCATGAAAGGCAGTGACTGAGGGATGCTCCAGAATAAATTAAACCAAAGGGACATGACAACTAAATTCAAATATGAGCCTGGATTAGTTTCCAGAGCAGAAAAAAAATCACCAACACAGAGCAGGGTAAGGATTAAAAAAGGATAGAGAAGCTGTATAGCCTCAGAGGCCAACCCAAAAACACTGCCACCCAGAGGCTGAGCCACAAACTGACTCTTAGGTGAATACAAATTAAGACAGACTGGATCACAAATACGGCCTGCTTTAAAATCAGGACTGTGATTTACAACACTGAGGAACAGTGTAATGCAGGGAAATTCAACACTCTCCTAAATACCTGGCAGGACTAAGGCGAACCAGGCTGAAGAGTAGAAGAACCGAAAGACCATCACTACTGCAAATTTTTTTATTTTTATTTTTTCGCCTTTTTACTAAGAAACCAATTTTTTTTTCTTTTTCTTCTTTTTCCATCACCTGATTTTACCCTTTCAATTACCACATTTTTATTTTTAACCAGTATTATTACTGCTACCATTTTACCATTTTTTAAAGTGCCATTTTATTTTCTCTTTATTTTCTTTTGGGATTAGTGTTCTCCATTCTATTTTCATCGTTCCTTTAGCATTAATTTTCCCTATCTTAATTTCACCTCTTTGCTAAAACCCTCTTCCTTACTTTTCCCCTTTTGGTGTCCTGTATCTCTTACCCTATTCCTGCTTCAGATTTTCCCAATTCCGTCTTTTTACCCCCTGTCCAATTCCACCCTACTTATATAACCTATTTCCAATCTACTGCTCTAAATCCTTATACACCTATTCTTTATCCTTCTTCACTTTCCAAACATTTTTTTTCTCTTATCTTTCTATTGTTTTCTTGATTGTTGAATATATTGGGCTTTTTTTTATTTGTTTGTTTGTTTTGTTTTGTGTTTTTTCTTCTTCTTTTTTAGGACTGGTTGTGAGGTTGTTTTTCTTTTTCTTTTTCTTTTTTTTTCTGCTGGTTTTTCCCTTCCCTCCCCCACCCCACCCCGGTTATTTTTGTGCTTCTGTTTTCCCTTACCCCTCTTGATATTATTGGTGGTTTGTAGTTTGCATTCATCTCCAGGGATCTGTTGCTGGAATTTGTTGAGATTAGTGGCAGTTCTATTGGAGTTTGCTCCTCATACAAATAGTCTCTTCCCCGCTTCTACTTCATTCTCTTTTTTTGCTCTCTTTTTTCCCCCCCTCTTTTTTCCCAATTCTATTTTGCACTCCTTTTTTGTTTGTTTCTTATTTTTCTTTTCTTTTCTCTCTTTTATCTTCTTCTCTTCTTTCTCCCTTATCCCCTAATTCTCTTAATTCAGGTGGTCGCCTTTATTTGGGGTTATTAATATTGTGAATATACTTGTGTTCAGTGCCTGGTACGTTGTGCCTTGTTCTGTTGTATTTTGTGCCTTTAAATCAACGCAGCAGATCCAAGCAACAGCAGCCCCCTAATCACCACAGCCTCCTGATCACCACACCCTCTGTCTGAGGAACAGCAGCTATACGTGAAGCCTCCCCCCACCAGCCAGAAGAGCCAACACAGCTGTGAACAACACCCACCAGAGGAGCTGCTGCCAACTGGAAAGCAGCTGCTACTGCAACCGTCTGAGCAGCAACCACAACCCAAGGAGCCCCTGCCACCCAGGGAGCAGCCACTGAACATCTCAACACCTACATATGTCAGCGAGATCAAACATGGGTAGGCAAAGAAACCCCCAAAGGAAAGAAAAGGAGGACTCGCCAGAAAAGCAGCTAAGTGAGACAGAGGCATGCAACATGACAGAAAAAGAATTCAGAATAAGGGTCCTAGCATGCATAAACCGGATGGAGGAAAAAATCAACTACTTATGCAAGAAGCAAGAAGAAACAGACGAAAAAATCAATAACTTATGCAAGACCCAAGAAGAAATGAAGAGCGATATAGCTGCAATAAAAAACACCATTGAAAGCATCAACAGTAGACTAGGAGAAGCGGAGGACCGAATTAGTGAATTAGAAGACAAAGAAGCAAAACACACCCAAACTGTACTGCAATTGGAGAAAAAAATTAAAAGACAGGAGGAGAGCCTAAGGGAGCTTTGAGACAACATGAAGCGAAACAACATACGAATAATAGGGGTGCCAGAACAACAGAAAGAGGAACAAGGATTAGAAAACCTATTCGAAGAAATAATATCAGAAAACTTCCCTGAGGTGGGGAAGAAAAAAGTCACAAAAGCACAGAGAGTCCCAAACAAGGTGAACCCGAAAAGACCCACACCAAGACACATCATAATTACCATGGCAAGTGTTCAGGACAAAGAGAGAATCTTAAAGGCTGCAAGAGAGAGACGGAAAGTTACATACAAGGGATCTCCCATTAGACTATCAAATGATTTCTCAACAGAAACACATCAGGCCAGAAAAGAATGGACGGAAATCTACAAAGTGATGCAAAGCAAAGGACTGAATCCAAGAATACTCTATCCAGCAAGGCTATCATTCAAATTTGAAGGGGAAATAAGAAGCTTCACAGACAAAAAAAGTCTAAGGGAGTTTAGCACCACCAAGCCAGCAATGCAAGAAATGCTAAAGGGACTGGTGTAAAAAGAAGAAATAAAAAGCTCAGAAAGAAAACAGCCACACACAAAAAAAGAAATGGCTACAAACAAGTACCTTTCAATAATAACTTTAAACGTAAACGGACTAAATGCTCCAACCAAAAGACATCGAGTGGCTGAATGGATAAAAAATCATGACCCATACATTTGCTGTCTACAAGAGACCCACCTCATTAGAAGGGACTCACACAGACTGAAAGTGAAGGGATGGAAAAATATCTCCCAGGCAAATGGAAAGGAAAAGAAAGCTGGGGTAGCAATACTTATATCAGACAAAATAGACCTCAAAGTGAAGGCCATAACAAGAGATAAGGAAGGCCACTTCATAATACTAAAGGGATCAATACAACAAGAAGATATAACCCTGGTAAACATTTATGCACCCAATGCAGGAGCATCCAAATACATAAAAAAACTCCTGGAAGATATCAAAGGAGAGATCGACAACAATACAATCATAGTAGGGGACTTTAATACACCACTGACATCTCTGGATAAATCCTCTAGACAAACAATCAGCAAAGAAACAGCAACCCTAAATGACTCACTTGATCAGATGGACTTAATTGACATCTTCAGAACACTTCACCCCAAAGCCACGGAATATACATTCTACTCAACGGCTCATAAGACACATTCAAAAATAGACCACATATTGGGTCACAAACAAAGTCTACACAAATTCAAGAAGATTGAAATCATATCAAGCATCTTCTCAGATCACGATGGCATAATATTAGAAATGAACTACAAAAAAAACAACCCAAAATACTCAAACACTTGGAAGCTGAATAGCATGTTATTAAATATTGATTGGGTTACCAATGAGATCAAAGAAGAAATTAAGAGCATCCTGGAAACTAATGACAATGAAAATACAACAATCCAAAACCTATGGGACGCAATGAAAGCAGTCCTGAGAGGGAAGTTTATAGCTCTACAGGCCTATCTCAAAAAGCAAGAAAAAATGGTAGTAAATCATCTAACGCTACAACTCAAAGAATTAGAAAGAGAGCAACAAGAAAACCCCAGAGTGAGCAGAAGGAAGGAGATAATAAAGATTAGAGCAGAAATAAATGACATAGAGACCAAAAAGATAATACAGAAAATCAATGAAACTAAGAGCTGGTTCTTTGAAAGGATAAACAAGATTGACAAACCTCTAGCCAGGCTCACCAAGAAGCAAAGAGAGAGGACCCAAATAAACAAAATCAGAAACGATAGAGGCGAAATAACAACAGACCCCACAGAAATACAAATGATTGTTAAAAAATACTATGAACAGCTCTACTCCAACAAACCAGACAACCTGGAGGAAATGGACAAATTCCTAGAAAAATACAACATTCCAAAACTCAATCAGGAAGAATCTAAAAATCTCAATAGGCCAATAACTATGGAAGAAATTGAAGCAGTCATCAGAAAGCTTCCAGCAAACAAAAGCCCAGGGCCAGACGGCTTCACAGGGGAGTTTTACCAAACATTCAAGGAAGAACTAAAACCTACCCTCCTCAGACTACTACAAAAAATTCAAGAGGAAGGAACACTTCCAAGCTCATTCAATGAAGCCAGCATCACCCTAATACCAAAACCAGGTAAAGACAACACAATGAAAGAAAATTACAGGCCAATATCCCTCATGAACATAGATGCCAAAATCCTCAACAAAATCTTAGCAAATCGGATCCAGCAGTACATCAGAAAGATCATACACCATGACCAAGTAGGATTTATCCCAGGGATGCAAGGATGGTACAATATACCCAAATCAATAAACGTGATACATCACATAAACAAATTGAAAGAAAAAAACCACATGGTCATATCAATTGATGCAGAAAAAGCATTCGACAAAATCCAACACCCATTTTTGATAAAAACTCTCAGAAAGGTGGGAATAGAAGGATCATACCTCAACATAATAAAAGCCATATATGACAGGCCCACAGCCAACATCATACTCAATGGACAAAAACTAACACCATTTCCCCTAAGAACAGGAACAAGACAAGGATGCCCACTCTCACCACTCCTGTTCAACATAGTCCTGGAAGTATTAGCCATTGCAATTAGACAAGAAGAAGAAATAAAAGGCATCCAAATTGGAAAAGAGGAAGTAAAACTGTCCTTATTTGCAGACGACATGATATTATACATACAAAACCCTAGAGACTCCGTCAAAAAACTACTAGACTTAATACATGAATTTGGCAAAGTAGCAGGATACAAAATTAATGCCAAGAAATCTGAGGCATTTCTATACACCAATAGTGAACTTGCAGAAAGAGAGATTAGAAAAACAATCCCATTTACCATCGCACCAAAAAAATTAAGCTACCTAGGAATAAACTTAACTAAAGAGGTAAAAGACCTCTACTCAGAAAACTACAGGACATTGAAAAAAGAGATAGAGGAAGACATAAACAGATGGAAGAACATACCGTGTTCATGGATTGGTAGAATCAACATCATTAAAATGTCCATACTACCCAAAGCAATCTATAAATTCAACGCACTTCCCATTAAAATACCAACGGCATTCTTCACAGATCTAGAACAAGCTCTCCAAAAATTCATCTGGAATAAAAAAAGACCCCGAATAGCTGCAGCAATCCTGAGAAAGAACAAAGTAGGTGGGATCTCAATACCAGATATCAAGTTGTATTACAAAGCCACTGTTCTCAAAACTGCCTGGTACTGGCACAAGAACAGACATATAGATCAATGGAATAGAATAGAGACCCCAGAAATTGGCCCGAACCAATATGCTCAATTAATATTTGACAAAGGAGGCAAGAACATACAATGGAGCCAAGATAGTCTCTTCAATAAATGGTGTTGGGAAAATTGGACAGATATATGCAAGAAAATGAAACTAGACCACCAACTTACACCATACACAAAAATAAACTCAAAATGGATAAAGGACTTAAATGTACGACAGGAAACCATAAAAATTCTAGAAGAATCCAAGGGCAACAAAATCTCAGACATATGCCGAAGCAATTTCTTCACTGATACAGCTCCTAGAGCAGTTGAAACTAAAGAGAAAATGAACAAATGGGACTACATCAAACTAAAAAGCTTCTGCACAACAAAAGAAACCATCAACAAAACAACAAGAAAACCCACTGCGTGGGGAAAACATATTTGCAAACGTCATATCTGATAAGGGCCTAATCTCCAAAATTTATAGG
>NW_005871071.1:2977448-3027015 GCF_000147115.1 Myotis lucifugus | reverse complement strand
CGTCTCAGGCCTGGCCTCTAGCAACAAATCCACCAACAAAAAGTGCTGGAGGAGGATGTGGAGAAAATCACCCTTTTTCTCCTCCTGCGTGGGAATGCAGACTGGTGCAGCCACTATGGAAGACAGTATGGAGTTTCCCCAAAAAAACTGGAAATGGAACTCCCCATTTGCCCCTTGTGATCCCACTTCTAGGAATTATCCCAAGAAACCAAGAAACACCAATCAGAAAGGATATATGCACCTATATGTTCATAGCAGCACAATTCACCATAGCTAAGATCTGGAAACAGCCTAAATGCCCATCAGTAGATGAATGGATTAGAAAACTGTGGTACATCTACACGATGGAATACTATGCTGCTGTAAGAAAGAAGGAACTCTTACCATTTGCAACGGCATGGATGGAGCTGGAGAGCATTATGCTAAGTGAAATAAGCCAGTCAATGAAGGAAAAATACCACATGATCTCACTCATTCATGGATAATAGAGACCATTATAAACTTTTGAACAATAGTAGATACAGAGGCAGAGCTGCCTCACACAGATTGTCAAACTGCAGCGGGAAGGCCGGGGAGGGTTGGGGGGCAGGAGGGAGGGGGTTAAGAGATCAACTGAAGGGCTGGTATGCATGCATATGAGCAAAACCAATGGTCATAAGACACTGGGGGGTAGGGGAAGCTAGGGTATTGTCAAGGGCGGGGGGGAAAAAAAGGACATATATGTAATACCCTTTGTAATGCTTTAAGCAATAAAATAAATAAATAAATAAATAAATAAATAAATAAATAAATAAAAAGAAAAAAAATCACCTCTTGCTCTAAAGAACATTAATTGGGTTTGGTAGAATTTGGATAAAATCTGAGATTAGATAATACATCAACCTTAACTTCCTGATCTTGATCATTATACTGTATCTAGAGGCCCGGTGCACAGATTCAAGCACTGGTAAGGTCCCTCCACTTGGCCTGCAGGGATCGGACTGAAACCGGCTCTCTGACATCCCCCAGGGCTCCCAGATTGCGAGAGGGAGCAGGCCAGGCTGAGGGATCCCACAGGTGCACAATCAGGCTGGGGAGGGACCATGAGAGGGCTCCAGGATGTGCCCAGCCCTTCTTGCCCAGTCCGGATCGGCCAGACCCCAGCAGCAAACTAACCTACAGGTTGGAGCATCCTCCCCATGGTGGTCAGTATGCATCATAGCAACTGGTTGATAGGTCAGACACTTAGCATATAAGGCTTTTATTATATAGGACTAGAGGCCTGGTGCATGAATTCATGCACATTGAAGAGAAATTAATTAGAAGAAATATTTTAGAGGCTGCGGAGGGACTGCAGGAGGGCCCCAGGGCATGTCCAGACCATCTTACCCAGTACGGATCAGCCGGACCCCAGCAGCAAGAATCGGGCTGGTCAGAGCGTCTGCCCGCTGGTGGTCAGTGCACATCATGGTGACTGGTCGAATGGTCAAACGAACAGTCAGACACTTAGCATATTAGGCTTTTATTATATAGGATTAGGAAAGAGAATATTCTTGTTTTTAGGACTTGCACATTGAAATATTTAGGAATAAAGGGCATCATGTGGGCAACTTATTCTCATGGGTCTAGAAAAACAATAATGTGTGTTTGTTTGTATATACATAACTATGGAGAGATTAAATCAAATTTAATAAAATGTTAATATTTCTAGATTTTGTATAGCAGGTATATAAAAATTCCTTTTATTATTTTTGCACCTTTTCTCCAAGTGCAAAATTATTCCAAAATAGTGTTTTTTAATATATTTTATTGATTTTTCACAGAGAGGAAGAGAGAGGGACAGAGAGCTAGAAACATCGATGAGAGAGAAACATCGATCAGCTGTCTCCTGCACACCTCCCACTGGGGATGTGCCCGCAACCAAGGCACATGCCCCTGGCCGGAATCGAACCCAGGACCTTTCAGTCCACAGGCCCATGCTCTATCCACTGAGCCAAACCGGTCAGGGCCCAAAACAGTTTTAAACATTTAAAAGTCTCTTTAGAAAATCCCCCAGGATCAAATCTAGTGGCCCTTTGATAATCTATCATTGTCTTGGCTTATTGTCTTGGCTTTCCCCTCTAACTCTTTTTCTCTCCCTATCCTGTACTCCTGATCTTGGGGTTAGAATGGATTTGTAATGAGACTGGAGAAACCACCACCTGACTGTGTTACCTGGAAGGCCCTGATGATACGCCTTCACTGAGGCACTGGTGAAAATACACGAATTGCTGAGGAGGCCACTGACATCTTTGAAAAGCTCAGTGGTAGTTGTCCTTTATGGACTGACATTGACAGAGCTTCCTAGAATCAATTAGAAATAAAATAATTTCTGAAGGGCAAAGGACAGATGACAGACATAACACTATACTGGGAAGCAAAGGTGGAGTACAACCAGGGTGTCTTGACCAATAGGGATCTGTGGTGACAGCTAATAGATTTATGGTACCCTTTTAAAGTGTACAATTATGTAGTTTTTTATATATTCGAAAAGTTGTATGCTCACCACTATCTAGCTCTTGAACATTTTTAGCACCCTAAAAAGGAACCCTATATCCATTACCAGTCAACCCTTATCCCTTCTTTCCCCTAGTCTTTGGTAGCCACTAATCTATTTTGTCTCTATGTATTTGCCTGTTCTGGACATGCCATACATATAGAATCACTCTTATGCCCAGCTTCTTTCATGTTTTCAAAGTTTATCCATGTTGTACTATGCATCATATTTCATTCCTTGTTAGAGCTGAGTTAATATTCCATTGTATGAAAGACAACCAAGATGGTGGCATATGTAAACACCTGTATTTGCTGCCTCTAACAACCACATCAAAACTACAACTTAAGAGAGACAATATATCATCCAGAACCATGGGAAAGCTGACTGAGTGGAAGTTCTACAACTAGAAGGAAAGAAAAAAGCACAAAGCACATTGAGATTGTAGAGTGTGCAGGTGCGCAGGTGCAGAGGCGCACACAAAACGGGCTGGCAACAGGGTGTGCTGTTGTTTTTTTCAATCGTGAGGGAGATACAAGGTCCCGACTGCTCTGAACTCCAGTTCTGGGTGAGACTCTGGGGACCCAGACTCATATGGGGAGAATCTGGACTGTCTGGCATCGGGCGGGAACACGAGGGCGGCTTTCTCTCAGGGGTGCTCACAGTGATCATTGTTCCTGCACAGGGCTGCAGGACACAGAGACCTCTCCAGGGCAGGACTGACTGGCAGCCATTGCTGTTTGCTCCGCCCTGGTGATTCCCCGAGACCCCCGCCCCACCCAATTTACAACCCCACCCAAGCTATGCACAGCAGCTTTTGCATATGAATGGCCTGTCCTTTTGCAACCTAAAACCTAACAAACTGCAGCTGGGTGAGAGAGCTCCAAAGCTTCCAAAAGAAGGCCCAAGGCCTGGCAGCAGCAGCCTGCATTGCTTCACAGCTGGGCCTCATCTGGGCATTTCCAAACCCCAAACAAAGAGGAGAAATCTGCAGATCTCTCTGTAGCTCCTGCTGGGTGGCTTCAGGCAGTGGCTAACTTTGCACCTCCTTGGAAATACAAGAGCCAGTGTACCCAGTGGTCAGTGTGAGACCATACCAGATTACAACTCTTCACATCCATAAGCGACACACTCAAGGGGCAGACTCAGTGAGCACCAAAGACCCACTGAAGCAAGTCCTGCCCCATAAGGGTGTCTCCAGCACAGAAGTTCTCCCAATGTAGACACAGTTGGTCCTCACAGCCAATTGGCCTGGAGGTCAATTCCTCCCAGTGATACCAACAGCAATCAAGGCTTAACTACAACAAGACTGTGCACACAGCCCACAGAGGGGTGCACCAAGAGTGTCCACCTCAGGTTATTGGGAAGGCTGAGCCACTAGGCCCTAGAGGACACCTAGCACACAAGACCACTCTATCAACACAAGGAAGCAGCCATAATGCAGAGACAAAGAAACAGGTCACAAATGAAAGAAATGGAGGAAAGCAAACTACTGGATATAGAGTTCAAAACCACGGTTATAAGGTTACTGAAGAACCTTCTAGAAACCTCCGAGAAATTAAGACTCTCAAGGATATGAAAAAGGACCAATCAGAATTTAAGTATACACTGACTGAATTAAAGAATAATATACAGAGATCCAACAGCAGACTAGAGGATCCCAAGAATCAAGTCAAAGATTTGAAATACGAAGAAGCAAAAAACACCCATCCGGAAAAGCAAAAAGAAAAAAGACTCCAAAAATATCAAGATAGTGTAAGGAGCCTCTGGGACAACTTCAAGCGTACCAACATCCAAATTATGGGGGTGCCAGAAGAAGAGAGACAGCAAGATATTGAAAACCTATTTGAAGAAATAATGACAGAAAACTTCCCCTACCTCGTGAAAGAAATAGACTTACAAGTCCAGGAAGCGCAGAGAACCCCAAATAAGAGGAATCCAAAGAGGACCACACCAAGATACACCATAATTAAAATGCCAAGAGCAAAAGACAAAGAGAGAATCTTAAAAGCAGCAAGGGAAAAACAGTTAGTTACCTACAAGGGAGTACCCATAGGACTGTCAGCTGATTTCTCAACAGAAACTATGCAGGCCAGAAGGGAGTGGCAAGAAATATTCAAAGTGATGAATAGCAAGAACCTACAACCAAGATTACTCTACCCGGCAAAGCTATCATTTAGAATTGAAGGTCAGATAAAGAGCTTCACAGATAAGAAAAAGTTAAAGGAGTTCATCACCACCAAACCAGTATTATATGAAATGCTGAAGGGTATTCTTTAAGAAGAGGAAGAAGAAGAAAAAGGTAAAGATGAAAATTATGAACAACAAAGTGACAACAAATACATATCTATCAACAAGGGAATCTAAAAATCAAGTGAATAAAAAATCTGATGAACAGAATAAACTGGTGAATATAATAGAATCAGGGGCATAGAAAGGGAGTAGACTGAATTGTGGAGGGGAGGGGGTGTTGGGGTGCGGGAAGAGATTGAACAAAAATCTTACACCTATGAACAAAGACAGTCGGGGGGGGGGTAAGGGCATGGGGTGGGGTGGGAACCAGGTGGAGGGGAGCTATGGGGGGGAAAAAGAGGAACAACTGTAATAATCTGAACAATAAAGATTTATTTAAAAAAATATTCCATTGTATGGCTATACCACAATTTGTTTATCCATTCATCGGCTGGTAGACATTTGGATTATGTCTACTTTTTGCCTACTATAATAATGATGCTATGCCCATTCATGTACAAATTTTTGTGTGGGCATGTTTTTATTTATCTCAGGTATATACCTGGAAGTAGAAGTGCTAGGTCACATGGGAACATTATGTTTAACTTTTTGAGGAACCACCAAACTGTTTCCTAGCAGCTACAGTTTTACATTCCCATCAGCAGTGTATGAATGAGGGTTTTCATTTCCCCACATCCTCGCCACCACTCACTTTGTCTTTTGATTGTAGTCATCCTAATATATGTGAAGTGATATCTCATTGTGGCTTTGATTTGAATGGCTACAGTATCTTTACTAAAAAAAAAATTAACTTGATGTTACCAGTAGATAGAGGATTATATTAGTTGCCATAATAGGATTATGTATTCCTACCCATTGTCATGTGACTTGACTGTGAATCCTGTGGGAAGTCTATATACCTGCCCTTGACTTTGGACTTGACCACATGGCATGCTCTAAACCAACAGAATGTGAGAAGACATGCTATTTGCCACAATTGAGCAGAAGTTTACAATTCCATGTTTCCTCTCAGTTTCTCTCAATCCTATATTCTGTAATATCCTAGAGTTCTGCTCATTGAGCCTACGTCCCACAATCGGAAGACATATATAGCAGAACCCCAGTCTACCTGTAGCCAAGCAAAACCAAACCTGTCAGATAATTGATACCAGTACATTAATTTAAATTTATATATATTTTTATATGCATTAAAGAAAAAGTCTCAAAAGCTCACTAAACTATTGTGTTGATTATATCAATGTATGCATGGATAATTTTCACTTGGTACAATAACTAAGATCTGGAAACAGCCCAAGTGCCCATCAGTAGATGAGTGGATAAAAAAGCTGTGGTACATTTAAACCATGGATTACTATGCAGCAGTAAAAAAGAAGGACCCCTTACCCTTTGAGACAGCATGGAGGGACCTGGAGAGTATTATGCCAAGTGATATAAGCCAGTCAGAGAAAGACAAGTATCACATATCTCACTCATATGTGGAATCTAATTTAACAAAATAGACTGATGAACAAAATAGATCCAGAGACACAGAAGCATGGAACAGACTGTCGAATCTCAGAGGGAAAGGCGGGGAGGGTGGGTGGGTGGGAAGAGATAAAAGAACTTGTATGCAATATATATACATAACCCATGACATAGACAAAAAAGGTGGTGAAAGCTTGGGGTTGGGGGTGGGGCCTCTGGGCAGGGGTCAGTGGGGGGAAAAAGGGGACATATGTAATACTTTCAACTATCAGATTTTTTAAAAGCACTTTGTACATGTGTACATTTGTAGCTCTCACTGAAAATACAAGTTTAAGAATATTAACTTAAAAAGTAGTATCTAGCCTGGTCAGCATGGCTCAGTGTTTGAGCATCGACCTATGAACCAGGAGGTCACAGGTTCAATTCCTGGTCAAGGGCACATGCCTGGGTTGTGGGCTTGATCCACAGTAGGGGGAGTGCAGGAGGCAGCAGATGTATGATTCTCTCTCATTATTGATATCTTTATCTCTTTCTTCCTCTCCTTTCCTCTCTAAAATCAATAAATATATTTTATTTTATTTTTAAAATGTATTTTATTGATTTTTTTACAGAGAGGAAGGGAGAGGGATAGAGAGTTAGAAACATCGATGAGAGAGAAACATCGATCAGCTGCCTCCTGCACACCTCCTCCTGGGAATGTGCCCGCAACCAAGTACATGCCCTTGACCGAAATCGAACCTGGGACCTTTCAGTCCACAGGCCGACGCTCTATCCACTGAGCCAAACCAGTCAGGGCAAATAAATATATTTTTTTAAAAAGTAGTATCCAAAAACAAAACCAAACACAAAAAATACAACATAAACAAAAGAAAAAACAAAAAATATCGTATCCGTTCTTAGCAATCTCAAAACACCCTTTAGCTATATGAATAATAGCTTCATAACAAATTAATTCTTCCCTAACCACCAATATTAATGCAAATTTGCTTAGCAGGTTAAATAGATCTGTGTCATATTTGCCACCCTACATAACACCATATACCCCCTCTAAAACCTCATTTGATCTGAGCCAACCCAATTCTCAATTTATTCCTCCATTATGCCTGGGATGAGACAGGGCTGCAGTTGAAGGCTAACTGTAGGCTAATTGAGAGACATTCTGTTTGGTTGGTGTGGCGTGGTAGTTGAGTGTCCACCTACGAACCAGGAGATCGCAGGTTCAATTCCTGGTTGGAGCATATGCCCGAGTTGTGGGCGTGGTCTCCAGTAGGGAGCCTGCAGGAGACAGCTCATGGATCAACGATTCTCTCTCATTATTAATGTTTCTATGTCTCTCTCCCTCTCTCCTTCTCTGAAATCAATAAAAACATTTTTTTCTTAAAGAGACATTCTGCCTGTGGTGGACAACTTGATTCACTTCATTTACAAACACTACTGTAAATACCATTCCCAGCTATTTTATAAAATACAATATTTCTAGGAAATAAAATATCCCTTCCAATATTCATTTTTACTTAAAAGGAAATTATTAATCTGTCCCAATGAAAAGAAATAAGATGGCAAATAAAAGTACAGTAAACATTAAGATTGACAATACTAGTTTTAAAAATCATCATTAGGATTTATTTATGTTTAATATGTACTTCAGAAGTTTTTATGAGACTATTTATAGTCAACATATCATTTCAATGGAACTTTAAGCAATTACAGTTCAACTCGCTGTAGTATTAGCTTTTCTTCTTTTCGGATTCCTCTGCCAATTTCAACTTTTCTTTTAATTCCTTCTGATCTCTGGAATACTGTTCAAATATTGGTTGAAAAATATATATCCCTCCAGCAATTCCAAGGATGCCAGCAAAAAGCGCTTGTGGAAGAGTCACTCTCCCAAACATGTTTTTTAACAAATGCCACACGGTACAAAGATGGTTCTGAAAAACTCCACTCAGGAAATCTCTTCAGATCTGTGTACAAAGAAAATGGAAAACAAAGCAATTAGTACAAGATACTTTTTAAAGATTTCAAGTCACTAGTTTGTTCCAGAGTGAACAGTGTTTCCTCATAATATGTAAATACTACTTATTGATTTAACTAAAATAGGAAGACATATATTTAGGGAGTATGGAAAATGAGCATTAGGGGATGGTGTAAAAGCTAAATCCTATGAGAGAATGTTCTCAATGGATAATTTAAAAGGGCAGAAGTGAGACAAGGTTGAGCCATATTCTTTATGCCTTTAAGGCATACCAGTCCGATCTGGAAGTAGGAGACAGAGTAATGTTACCTTTCATTATTAGCCCATCTTTACTATCATATTTTTGGCAATATGTATTATTAAATACAATGGTCTTTTAAAACAGGCTAAAAATTGCATGGATTTCCTTTGATGCTTTATTAAGTAGAAGTAGACATCAAATCTAAATCATTTGCCATCCATTTTTGACAAAAATATAACGGAGATTTGGATGGTTTTACTTCTAACAACAGAGGAGTTAAGACTCTGGCACTTCTTGGGAAAGTTATATTCCTTGCTGACATCTTAGTCTCTGGAGAAACTAGGTAGGTGTTTATGAATGAGGAAAGCAGAGTAAAAGTTTTACATATTCCCATTATTATAACAATATTTCATAGCCTCCTAGACCAACCCTGAAGGTCACAAAAATTATTAATGGCAGAAATGATACTAGAAACTAGCTTGCCCTTAATATTACTAAAATGTAATATAAACTAATCTGGGAAAGAAAAACCTGTTTTCTCCTGGACTCTACCATTAACTAGATAAATCACAACGTCACCAATCATACTTTGGATCAATGTCTGCTAAGTGTTAAAAAAAAAAAGAAGAAGAAGCCATTTGCTCTTTGGAAAATCGATAATGACCCTTCTGCCACCAGCTGGCTAACTGACCCTGACCAAGTCATTTTACCTTTTTGAACCTCATTTTCCATATCCATGCAACAGGCTAAGTCATCTTTACCTTGCCTACTCCGTTCAACAGATAGTTATTGTGTGATCACCCAGACAGTGAAATGCCGCATAAACACATTTATAATGACCATTACAGGCATACCTCGGAGATATTGCAGGTTTGGTTCCAGGCCACTGCTGTAAAGGGACTATCACAATAAAGCAAGTCACACAAAGCTTTTGGTGTCCCAGTGCGTGTAAAAGTTGTATACACTATACTGAAGTCCAGTAAGTGTGCAACAGCATTATGTTAAAAAAAAAAAAAAAGATACATACCTTAATTAAAAAATACTTTATTGCTAAAAAAAAAAAATGCTAACCGTCATCTGACCCTGCAGTGGGTCGTAATCTTTTTGCTGGCGGAGGGTCCTGCTTGGAAGTTGATGGCTGCTGACCGAGCAAGGCGGTGGCTGCTAGAGTCTGGGGCGGTCGGAGCCATTTCTTAAAATGCGTGAACAAGGAGGTCTGCTGCCGGGATTGCCTCTTCCTTTCGCGAAGGATTTCCCTGTAGCACGCGATGCTGTTGGACAGCATTTTACCCGCAGCAGAACTTCTTTCAAAATTGGAGTCAATCCTCTCAAATCCTGCGGCGGCCTTGTCCACTAGGTTGATGTAATACTCTAAATCCTTCGTTGTCATTTCCACAATCTTCACCGCGTCTTCCCCGGGAGTAGGTTCCATCTCAAGGAGCCACTTCCTCTGCTCATCCACGAGAAGCAGCGCCTCGTCGGCTAAGACACCGGCGGCCCCACCTTGAGCGTGTAGGTTCGGGAACCGGCTTCTCTCCTTGAACCTCTTGAACCAGCCTCTGCTGGCTTCGAACTTCTCTTCCGCGGCCCCGGCCCCCCTGGCGGCCTTCATGGAGTTGAAGAGCGTGAGGGCCTTGCTCTGGATCAGGCTCTGGCTCAAGGGGATGTTGTGGCTGGCCTGGTCCTCCATCCAGACCACGAGGACCTTCTCCATGTCGGCGATCAGGCTGTTGCGCTTGCGGATCATGCGCGTGTTCAGCGGCGTGGCGCTCTCCCGCTCCTTCAGGAACTTCTCCTTCGCGTTCACCACCTGGCTCACGGTTTGGCGCAGGAGCCCCAGCTTCCGGCCGATCTCGGCCTTCGACAGGCCTTCCTCGCTCAGCTTGATCATTTCCAGCTTCTGATTTAAGGTGAGAGACGTGCGACTCTTCCTTTCGCCTGGACACTTAGGGGCCATTGCCGGCTTACCCGCTGGCCCAGTTCCGATGTCGCTGTAAGTCAGGGAGGAGGAAGTCGGGCGGGAGGAGAGGGAGCCCGCCGGCGCAGAGCCTGGCTGGGGAGCAGCCAGAACACAAACATGTATCTACTAAGCTCGAAGTTCGTGGTCTTCTGTGAGTTTAGTTCTCAGCGCCCCGAAACAATTACAATCGTAACATTGAAGATCACTGATCACAGATCCCCGTAACAAATATAACAACAATGAAAAAGTTTAGACTATTGCGAGTTACCAAAACGTGACACACAAAGTGAGCAAATGCTGTTAGAAAAATGGCGCTGGTAGACTTGCTCTTCACGGGGTTGCCAGAAACCTTCAAGTTGTAAAAAAACAAAAAAAGGAAAGAAAAAAACCCCAAACCCGCAATATCTGCGAGGCGCAATAAAGCAGAGCGCAACGACACGAGGTATGCCTGTGCGCCTACCATTACCCTTCAGACGTCTCCCCCGCTCGCTCCTCACTCCCGGCCACTGACCCCGCCTCCCGCCTGTCCGCGCAGAGGCGAGGTCCGACCATTATTCCAGCGGGTTCTCGGTCCCCGGCGCACAGATCACCAAACCCAAGTCGGCGGCAGCCGGGGCGGAAGGAAGTGCCTCCGGGAAAGTGTGGGCAGCCCTCGGCCAAGTTTAGCCGCCGGGCCCAAACCTGCAGCACCGGGCGGCGAAGCCACTGCCCAGCGGAGTTGGCGAAAGTCGCCCTTTCCCGGCTCCCTCTGCGCCCGCCCGGACGGCAGCTCGCCGAGGCCAAACTTAGGGCGCCCCGAAGCGGCGCGCGCTCCCGGAGCCTACCTCGCGCCGGAAGGGGGCCCGGGACCTGCAGCACCTGCGGGATGGAGCGGGAGCCCGGCGACGGCAGCCTCTTCTTCCGCGGCCTCCGGAACCGCTCCCGCGAGAAGGTGAAGCTGCGGAAGAGAAAGTCGGCCTTGTACCTCGGCCCCCAGGAGAGCTCCCGGCGCCGCGGTGAGTGCGGGGGAGGCCGGCCGGCGCGGGGAAGGGGAAGGGGGCGGGGACGGGGCCCGGCCTCGGAGCGAGGGCTTCGCCTGCTGGTGCGGGGGCAGGAAGTCCTGACCTAGAGCGCTCGCTGCGGGATCCTGGATCCGGGTGCTGCGGGATGGAAGGCCGCCCTCCCCGCCGGGGAAGTGCGTGGGCACGGCGAGGCCAGCCTGTGTTGGAGAGGCCCCGGGCCCCGCAGCCTCGAGGGGCTGGCTCCCGGAGTGCCACCAGGTCCCGCCCGCCTTCGTTCATTCACCGCCTTTGCCTCCGCTTGGGTCAGGATGACATGGCAGGAAAAATCACCCCAGCAAGTTTGGGGGGGGGGGGGGTAATATAAAGATGGACTTCCCATTCATTCAGGGCACTAAATTCAAATTAAAAAAAAAAAATGCTCTGGCCCTGGCCCGTGTGGCTCAGTTGGTTGGAGCGGCCACCCGTACTCTGAAAGGTGGTGGGATTGATTCCCCGTCAGGGCGCGTACTCTGGTTGCGGGTTCCATTCGCTTGGGGAGGGGAGGAGTGGGGGGCACGGGCGCTGTAAGGGAAGCAACCAATCGAGGTTTCTCCCACATTGATATTTCTACACACACCCCTCCTCCCTCCCTCTCTGAAATCAATGAACACATCCTCTGGTGAGGATTTTTTTAAAACCATTTTAAAGAAACCCTCTATTCAGCCTATCGGCTCCATCTGTGGTTAAGAGCAGGGTGTTGGAGTCAGCAGACAGACCTGCTTTGGAATCCTGTTTAGTCATTTGCAACTTTTTTGACTCTAGACAAGGCAATTTATTTCCGAGCCTCCGTTTCCTCATTGGTAAAATGGGCTAATATCTACCCCGTGGCATTGTTTTGAGGATTAAATGAGATAGTGCATGAGGAGGGATAAACTCGGTGCCTGGCATTTGTAAGCGCCACGAGTGCTCTTTAAAAATGCACAGAGCGCCCAGCGGGCATGCTCGGTGGTGGAGCCTGGATCTATGAACCATGAGGTCAGGGCACGTGCCCGAGTTCTGGGCTCCATCCCCAGTGGGGGACGTGATCAGTGATTCTCTCTCATTATTGATGTTTCTATTTCTCCCTCCCTCCCTCTCTGAAATCAATAATATATATATATTTTTTAAATGTACAGATCATTTTATAAGCTACTGTTTGGCACGTATTACAGAGTTGTTTCCTAAGTTAGTAATTTGTTAGTTGGTTTCTTTCTTTACATACATATATAGGCTAACGTAATCCACCTAAGGCCTTAGTTAACCCAATCTCTTTTTCAGTATTTTCTCCTTGTACAGTAAGTTGCGAGGAACGTTGGTTAAATGACAGGAGTGGTGAATCACCCCGTGGAGCTGGGCGAGTGGTGTGGAGGGGTCAGAGTTCACCGCTGTGCCTTCCAGCCTGCGCGAGGGGCCCCCCAGAGCAGCAGATCTTAGGTCTGCAAGCGGAACTTGCCTGACTTTTGCGCCACAATTACCTGTTTTGTTTTTCAGGTCTTCTTGGTGAGAACATTTATCTGGTCTTGTTTACCATAGCATTACGAATATGTAACTGCTTTTTAGTGCAGACAAGTTTTGTTCCAGATGAGTACTGGCAGTCTCTTGAAGTTGCACATCATATGGTTTTCAAATATCCTTTGTATTTTCTTGTCCAGATTAGAAATGTGTATTCAGTTCATCTTGGGAATTGTGTTACTTTCTGTTATACGTTTTCAGTCAATCCTCTATATTTTCTCCAAGTAATTTTAATTTATCAAAGTATGCCATTATTTTATGCTAATATTTCATCTGTATATTTACTTGATGTTAATGTACATGACTTCACCTTTAGCATATATTTCCACAGTGCTCAGAACTGTGGAGAAAATATATGAACTAAAAAACACATTCCTGCCTTGAAGAAGTTAAGAGTTTTGTTGGCCAATTGCATTTTTAATTTAAATATCTAGTATAAAATGCTGTGTTTTAAAGTTGTGTTAAAAAATAAAACAGTTTTATATATGGAAATGATTCAGTGCTATTTAAAATTAGTCCTTAATATTACTAATTATGGTTATTTGACCTGGGAATGGACAGAAAGATTGAGGGGTTACACTTACCCCTTAATCTTTGCAAGCATGTACAAGATTCTGCATCTTTTGGGGAATGATAGTGTTCAGTTGCTGGTAAGTTTAAAAAAAAGTAATCAAAATAGTTCTTAAAAGTAGATTATTTCATCCTTTTTATTTTTTAATGTATCTTGTTGAAAGTATTACAGTTGTTTCCTTTTTTCCCCCGTTGACCGCCTCCACCCTGCCCCTACCCTCCCATTCCATTCTTTTTTAAAGGTTAGTCTATATTAACTAAATGGTATTATTGGTATCATGAAGTTCATTTTTAAAAGGCTACTCTGACCATTTCTGGGAAGCACAGGGTTCCAAAGACGTGCTGTGTCTGATGTAGCTCTTCAATATGTGCTAAAATACAAGACTGAGCATGAAAGTGTCCTGCTGGGAGCAATCCTGTTAAGATTTTCAGAATGATTACATTATATATTAATTATTTGGATCCTTCATAAAGAGTCACTTGAGAGCAGGTTGTATCTTGTTTTTTTTTAACTTGTGAGCTGAAGACATGTTATATGAGCTTATGAAGATTAAATACATATAAACACACTAAGAATTGTGTTGTAATTAAAACTTAGACAAAATCAATTTGACAAAAATTTAATGATATGCACAATCATTGTGCTACATTGTAATTAGGCCTCAATACTAAGTAGGGTTGTAATTCCTGGAACATGAATTTCTGGAGTTATTTGCCAGGAGAGGATACAAAGGAAGAACTAATAGAACACAATTTTCTCCTACCTCATTGTCAAGATCCTTTAAGCTATCATCAAGTTGGACTCAGTACTTGGGGTCTTCCCATTTTCTGTTAGGGAACTACCCCAGAATTCCAAAGGCAGTCCAAATCCTGAGGGTTTGTTTTTTTTTAAGCCTGAAAGACACTGAGGTTCTGGGATTTAAAAAAAATTAAAGGCAGGATTATACCCTCCCCTTTGCAATGATACTTGATTCCCCATTATTAAGAAACAAGGATCAGACCTATGCTTCTCATGGAACTATCCTGAACGGTAGCAGAGTTTCACCGACACGGGTAGAACTTAGGAGCTGTGAATTCTCTTTTCTTCTCTCAGGGCCAACCAATTTTTCATTTTTAAAGATTTGATTGATTTTTAGAGAGAGAAACATGGGTGTGAGATTGGCTGCCTCCTGCACAACCCCACCAAGGATCAAGCCTGCAACTCAGGCATGTACCCCGACAACCAACTGAGCCACACTGGCCAGGGCAAAATCTACCTTCTTTTAAATTTAAGATTTCTATATGACAACCCATGACAACTGATCATGCAGGGTATCCATAAAGTCTGGATATACATGATGTCATCAAGGAAATCTTATATCTCTGGAATAGGTTTTATTATCAATGAAGGGGTCTTCAAGAAAACTTCCTCTTCCTCCAAGCCCTGTTCACTGTAGCTGGCCCACTTGGCCATTTTGTGATTAAGAGGAAACCTCCCCTGGTCCCCATCCACACCCCATGCTACCACCTCTGCCAAAAAAGCAACTGGTAAAATTCCAGGTAGAGAAAATTAGGATATGATCATCAGTCATTCATACTCTCATATTGATTATTCTAAATAAAGGTGATATAATTTTGAACTAGAAGGGGTCAGAGAAGTGAAGTACATAGACCAGGGTCACAGCATGTTTAAAGCAGAGCTAAAACTAGGTCCAAGGTCTACTTATTCACAGCCTAATGCTCTTTACAGATCGCTTCTCTTTAAACTGCATGAGGTGTATGCACAAAATGAGGGATGACTTAGCACTGCACTGTCTGATATGGTAGCCACTAATCACATGCAGTTATTAAATATTTGTGACTAGTCCAAACTGAGGAGTGCTATAAGTATAAAGTACATACTGGATGTCCAAGACCTAGTATAAAATAATATAAAATACTTATAATATTTTATATTGATTAAAATGTTGAAATGATAATATTTTAGATATATTGGGTTAAATAAAGTAACTAAAATTCATTTTACTTGCTTGTGATATTTTACTTTGTGTGGTTCACATTCTATTTCTGCTGGACAGTCGGTGCTGGCTTAGAACATGTGAGAAGAGGGATAAGAAAGGAGATCTGATGGGTACCCCAGCGGGGCTTTGAGTAGTCAGAGGATGGTGCAAGGGCATTTGGCTCCTGGAGCTTAAGGGAGGAATTAGGAGCTTAAAGAACAGGAATATAAAATGGTAAGCTGCCAACACAGGCCTCGCCCTCAAGGTTTACCCCTGACATGTTTTCTCCTCTTTGCCCCACACCGCTACTTTGTATTTTCCAGAAACCATATGAAAGTATCACTTCTTTCTTTTCCGGTCCTTAGCATAACCTGGGAAATGATGGTATCTTAACTGGAAATACTGCTAATAACGGAAATTTACATCTCCAGTTATTTTTGTATTGAGCTAAAATCTACCTTCTTTTATTTTTCATTTTTAAAGATTTGATAGATTTTTAGAGAGAGAGGGAGAGAGAGAAACATGGGTGTGAGATCGGCTGCCTCCTACACAACCCCACCAAGGATCAAGCCTGCATCCCAGGCCATGTACCCCGACAACCAACTGAGCCACACTGGCCAGGGCAAAATCTACCTTCTTTTAAATTTAAGATTTCTATATGACAACCCTTCAAAAAGTTTTATTTATCCAGGATAAACAACTCTAGTTCTAAACCTCATAATCAAATAATGTCCTCTAAACATCTTCTAATTAATATCCATCTGAAAATGTGGATCTCCAAACTGAGCCCAATATTGAAAGCTAGGGTAACTACTTCAAAATAGTATAGTGAGACCATTACTTCATAAATATTCTTCTCTCAGGGCACAAAGTTCTTTTAGTTTTTTAGTGGCTACCTCACACTGTTGGCTCATTAAGTTTGTAGCCAAATTGAGTTTTCAAATGAACTACTTTCAGGCCCAGGAGGTGAGAATGAAGCTTATAGATCTCTATGCAGAGTAAATAGAAGGTATGTAATGGGTGCCCTTTATTGTATTTTATAGGGCACAGTTTAAGTGAAATTATGAAGTACAGCATACTTGTAACTCTAAGATTTACACATTCATTTATAGGTTATTGGCAAAGAAAAGGAATACAAAGCTAAAGTGTTAGATGCCACTGACAACTGAAAGTTAAGCAACTCTAATTATAATGTAAAGTTAATGAAGTTTGAGCCAACAAAAATACAAATCTATATGTTTTTAAAAACATTTTTTAACAAATCATTAAATTATGCTTTACAGCAGTGTTATTTTGATAATGATAACTATGACACATTTTAAAAAAACTCTTAAGATGCTAATGTATAGCATTAGAATTACTATCTTTAATTAAGTTATAATACGGGGTGGCAAAAGTAGGTTTACAGTTGTTCATATGGAAAATCCTATATAATAAAAGCCTAATATGCAAATTGACTAAACAGTGGAACTACCGGTCGCTATGATGCGCACTGACCACCAGGGGGCAGACGTTCAATGCAGGAGCTGCCCCCTAGTGGTCAGTGCACTCCCACAGGGGGAGCACCTCTCAGCCAGAAGCTGGCTCATGGCTGGCAAGCGCAGCAGCAGTGGCTGGAGCTTCTCCTGCCTCTGCGACAGCGCTAAGGAGCAGCGAGCAGGCGGGGGTAAGGAGTGAGGGCTCCTGGACTGCTAGAGGGTGCAGGCCGGGCTGAGGGGACACCCCCTCCCCCCGCATGAATTTCATGTATTGGGCCTCTAGTAATAATTAAAGAATTAACTTTGGGTTTCACGTACTCATAACTGTAAACCTACTTTTGCCAACCCCTATACAATATATTTACTTTTTAGTTTAAATTTGCTCTTAAATTTGCTCTTTAATGTTATCTGAATATTATTTTATTATTTATATTGCAAGATGGGGAAACATTGTAACTTAATAGTTAAGAGCACAGGCTTTGAAGTCAGGGAGACTGGGTTTGAATCCTGGTTTTCACACTAACTAGCTGTACAGCCTTGAGAAAATTACCTAACCTCTCTGTGTCTCAGTTTTGTCATTTATAAAACAGTATCAATTTCATAGGATTGTTAGGAAGACTGAATGAGCTGATACATATAAAATATATACTTAAGCCCTAGCCAGTTTAGTTCAGTGGATAGATAGAGCGTCGGCCTGTGGACCAAAGGGTCCCTGATTTGATCCCGGTCAAGAGCACGTACATACCTCGGTTGTAGGGTCCTGGTCAGGGCTTGTGCAGGAGGCAACCAATCAGTATGTCTCTCTCACATTGATGTTTCTTCTGTCTTTCTCTCTTTCTTCCACTCTCCTTAAAAATCAATGGAAAAATATCCTCAGGTGAGGATTAACAAAAATAAAAATTTAAAAAATTTAAAAATAAAATTAAATATTTACTTAATATGATACCTACCTAGCATACAGTACTGTATAAGTTTTATTAAAAATTATGTATTGTTATGCTAATGAAAATAACTAGATATGCTTCTAAAATAGAACCTTAACACGAAATGGTTTGTTGGCTATTTAAATTAAAATTTGTGTGTGTGTGTGTGTGTGTGTGTGTGTGTAGTGACAGTTGGATTAGCTTGTTGATTTCTTATGATAATTCAGTGTGAACCAACAGATGTTTTTCTTTTTTTTTTTTTTTTTAACTAATGAAGATTTGGATTCCTAGACTTGCCCAAGCACTTCTGTCTGCTATAGCCGACTTGAAACTTTACTCATTAATGAAGCAACTAGAAAATCAGCAAGTAGCAAGATGGGTGGTAAGTCCTCAACACTTTAGAAACTATATGCCAGTTATTTTCATCCCTATGAGCATAAACAATATCGATTCCAAAACCAGTTTCAGAAGATAATTCATACAATTTTATAGAGTACTTCCATAATTAAGAACAATAAAATGCGAATGGCGCACACCATCCCTCTTCTGATGGGACTCTAGGTGGTGGAAGTCACTGATGCCCTCAAACCCTGTGAGGGGGTGAACCTAGGACAGTGATGGCGAACCTTTTGAGCTCGGCGTGTCAGCATTTTGAAAAACCCTAACTTAACTCTGGTGCCATGTCACATATAGAAATTTTTTGATATTTGATATAGTAAAACAAAGACTTATATTTTTGATATTTATTTTATATATTTAAATGCCATTTAACAAAGAAAAATCAACCAAAAAAATGAGTTCGCGTGTCACCTCTGACACGCATGTTATAGGTTTACCATCACTGACCTAGGATATCTCCTCTGGAAGCACCTTCATTTTTCCCAACTGTCAGAGTCCTTGCCTCACCAGAAGGAATAGTTCTAAATCACTGCCTACCTCACAAGTTGCCTCAGCCTTTTATAATCCTGTCCACTATTCCTCCAGCTACCTGAGACTCAGCCTGGGAAATGCCTTTTCATTAAAGCACTGGTCCAGCTTTGGTTAGTGTTTAAAACAGCTGGGCTCTGTAAGGGAGAGGATGTGGAGTAGAAGGCTGTCTTTTGTCATTTAGCTTATTTCACAGAGGGGAGATAGATTCCTGATCTCCCATTCAAACCTTGAATGGATTTTCCCATTTAAGCCATATCCTGAAGAGTGATTGGATGCTGTAGTATTGTTATTTCACTTTGGCTCTTTCCTAAATTAAGTAAGCTTATTTGAGCCACCTAGAAATCTTACTACCTTTTTTGCATTGTTTTTATTGGCAAGTTTGTTCCAAATTCCAAGGTACCAATTAACCAACACAATTCTAGAATATAATCTATATATATAAAAGGTTAATATGCTAAGTGTCCGACCGTCCAACTGGTGCTATGATGTGCACTGACCACCAGGGGGCAGACACTCAACACAGGAGCTGCCGTGATGTGCACTGGCACCAAGGACCTGGCGCCCACAAAGCAACACTTGGTTTCCCCAAAGTGGCACACAGGCCCCACCCCCACCCTGGAGCGACAGCCCACCAAATCACAGCCGATGCTGCCAAGACCCCATGGTGCAAAATGCGGCCCACAGCCCAACCCAGCCCGGAAACGGGCACAGTGGGCACTGGGTAATGATGTCACATAGCAACGCCTAGCTTCCTCTCCCTAGCGATGACTAGTCTCCTTGGAGTTTCTTCAGCCCAGGAACACGACTTGCTTTATAGCCAGGTGCAAACTTTTCACACTTTAACCAAATGTCTGTGAAGCGTTTTCCCATGCCTCACCTCCTTTGATCCTCACAGAAGTCCTGGTGTACGTAGATAGGGGACTCGGTGGAATCCTATTTTCTTCTCATTAGCCAGAAAACAGAGATTTAGAAAGTTTAGAAACTTGACCCGACTGAAAAGAAGAAATGGTGGACCTTGAAAATGACTTCAGGTTTTCTTACTGCGCAGAATATAGTCAAACACTGCTGCAGTTAAATATTTTACCCTTTGTTCTCCCTGCATGATCTACAATAATAATCTGCTTTTTGTTGATATTTACTGCTATGTTGCTGACAATTACCTGAAAGGGAAGTTGGGGTGCTTCACTGGGCTGGAGAAAGTTTAGCTAAATCAGAAAGCAGGTCTAATTAAGCAAGTGTATTCTAAATATATAAAAGGCTATGTTGACTCACGCATGCATGATACATGTAAAGCTCTAGCTGGCGCCAGTCGCACACATGTGTTTCCATCTGTCATTGTCGATTGTGAATTTGGTTACACTTCTATTATAGAGAAAGGGTGAATGGCTATATTAAAATATTTCTTCTAATTAATTTTCTTTCAGTGTGCACGAATCTGTGCCCTGGGCCACTAGTGTATTATAAGTATTAATAAATATTAAGAATTTATTAAATATTAACAGGACATATTTCTTCAGGTAGCATGTTGATTTGCATTAAAAAGACAGATTGGTTTAGCAAATGAGCCCTTGTTAACTGATTCCAGGATAAAGACAGTCTCTATTTTGTGCCTTTATACACTACCAAAGGTTCACAGGATAAAGACAGTCTCTATTTTGTGCCTTTATACACTACCAAAGTAGCAGCACTAGTTTCTTCTAGTTTAGAAAAGGCCTTTAACTCCACAAAAATTGGAAACAATTTTAAAAGGCTTTATTTGAAAAGACAGGAAGTTAGTACACCTTTTAACACCCTTGCATCAACTAACAAGCTTCTTTTAAGATGGTGGTTTTGTAGACTTAATGTTGCTTCTGTTTGCATATTCTTTCAAAAACTGGTTTACTAATTTAATCAATTTTCAAGTTAAAAGTTAATGATATCTCCTGACATGTTTTTTCTCATCTATGTTTTCTTAATTTTTCATCAAGAAATAGGGCAACATTCCAAACCAAGATCAATAAAAACAGTCAATTTACTTGTCAGTATTATATGACAATTTGAGGAATACTGATTAGGACAATATAGTTATGAATCTCAATTCTCTATAAACTATACCATCAAAGAATCTGTATTTTTGTCTTTTATTAGTGGGAAGTGAGATTTAAATAAAATGCAATGCCATAAAAATGTATTTGAAAGTATAAACTTTAACAAATATAGATCTAATATCACAGATGTGTATCTGATATAAATTCTTAGAAACAATGTTTGGTCAGGTCTCCTTTTAACATTACTTCCCTTTTGATGTGGTTTTTTGCAGCATTTAGACTTGCTTGCTATTTTCCATAGAAGATAACACTAACTAAGCTTTTTTATTTCCCCCTGCATGTATGTTTGCTCATAATTGTTCTTAGTTTTTTTGCCAGTTGTGCTCTTGGTTCACATGGTATTGCTGTACCAGAACTCTTACAAACACCATGGAAACTGTTCTCACTGTAATTGCTCTTTTCTACTACCCTTTGGAAGGGTCAAAGTCTATGAACAGGTGAGATATATTGCTGTTAATATACAAAATTCTAAAGCATGCTTTTGAAAAAATCTTAAATATCAACACATTGTAATGTCCAATGGACCCCTAATGTTTATGAAGGTTATTAGACCCACAAATTTTCAATTGATAACATTTATTATAGCAGGAAACAGATATACTTAAACTGGTAATTAAGAGGAGGTTAATAAAAAGACCGTTTACAAAGGTGTAGACAATGTTTAGAAAAGTCAATAAGGGGATACCATAGTGCACCAGAACTAGTCTCTGCAGGAAGTTTCTATTACCCCCTGGCCCCAAGGAGCAAGGAGAGGAAATGTTACGGAGCTGAAACTTTGAGAGGGCCCCAACAGGAGACAGGCACAGCCAGCCTTTAGCCATTGCAAGGAGAGAGCTGGGAGAATAAAATACCATGACTTAACTCTTCTGTCCTCCAATTAGCCAAAGCCAATTAAAAAGCAAAATAGCCCATTGATAGAGTCCATACGGGTCAGCCTCCCTGCACATGGAGTAGGTGAAGCGTGGAGGAAAACAGGTCTAGAAGGGCAACTAGAAAATATATGGACCTAATTTGGGTATATGCGTAGAAACTAGGGAAGCAAATGCCAGCCAAGGGAACAACGTGACCAAAAGCATAAAGCTGTAAAGGGGCGTCATTGTAGTCTGGGCAGCTTGTCCAGAGTAGCTAATGTGTGGTAGGATGCATGGGAGAAGAGCAGAGTAAGGGATGAAGCTGAAAAGGGACTTTGCCCTTCTCCAGAATTGGAACTCTATTCTATAGGTTGTAGAAGCCCTTGGAGGCTTTTGAGAAGCATGGCATAATCATATCTGATTTAGAAAGAATTCTCTTGTAGTAGCTAAATTATATTGAGGATATAATGAAAGGGAGAAAGCCAGAAATTGAGTCTGGTTAAGAAGCCAGTGTCCCTTCTCATATTAAAAGGTGGTTGCAAGGATGACATTAAGCAAGATCATTTCTGCATTAGACTCTTGACTGAGAGAATAGGCATTCAGTTAAATTATCTATATGATGAGAACTTTATCACAAGGCAAAAAGTGAAAATAAGGAAAATAGGCATCTTAGGCTTGTGGCCAGGCCGAGAAGAAAATTACGGAATATCTTAGCCACACAAATGAATTAGAAGGTTATGCAGAATGCAAGGTAGTTTTGAGGAATGGGCTGTTTTCTTATGCCTTTATAGCCCAGCCTGTGAGTCCCTGTTTTAGGGATCCATCATTTTGAGGCTTAGCCATTCTCTCTGTCTGCTTCTATTCTCATTACCAACTGCCCCATTTCCTGTGTATCTCACATTCACTTTGAGAGACTCTGATTAGGTTTGTTAAATGTCATTGTCCTTATTTGGACATAGCTTTCACACTGGCCAGCCTTAGAGCTGCCTGATTCAGTCAGGAGAGTCATGGGGTATAAAGGACCACTATATAAGCATTCGTTCCATGACAGGTACTATTCCTGGCTTGACATTAAATAAAATTTTTCAAACTCCTTTAAAAATGCAAGTATTATAAATGAAAGATTTAAGGGTGGTATGAGAATATCTCAGCATTGATTTCTATTAAAGTGTATAGCTTAGGAACTATTGCAAAGTAAGTGCTCAATAAGTATTAATGATAACAATGATGTTATTATTAAGTAAAGGAATATTTCTGGGCAATAAAAAAAACAAGACGACGATGACTATGAAAAGATTCCAGGCAAATGACAGGACTTGATGTGAAATGATGGCAGTGGGAATGGGAGAGAAACAAAGTGGATGTAAAGATGAGAAGTTGCTATTTAAGGAGACTGAGAACTTGAGTGATACTATTAATTTACACACTAGACACTGACCTGTTTTAGGGAAGGTTATGAGGCTTATTTGAGACACTTTGATTTTGAAGGCCACTAAGCTATCTGTGTAGAAATATTCAGAAAGGAGTAAGAAGTCCTCGTCTGAAAATTTGGAGTAAGGTTAGGACTAGATTAAATTATCCATAATCTCCTTCACTACTCATTGAAAGAAGTCCTAATAGTAAAAATCCAGATTTCTATCCATGATCATATAGGTTTTATAGCAGGCTTTTATCAGTTATATATTTTTCAGTTGGATAAAATTAGCAGCTTACTTTCAAAACAAAATCATATGGACTCAGAAACCCCTCATACCTTGGCTGGTTTGGCTCAGTGGATAAAGATCAGCCTGAGGACTGAAGGGTCACAGGTTCAATTCCAGTCAAGGCCTGTACCTCGGTTGCAGGCTCAGTCCCCCGCCTGGTTGGGGTTGTGTGGGAGGCAACCAATCAATGTGTCTCTCTCAAATTGATATTTCTTTCTCTATGTCTCTCTCCCTTCCCTTCCACTCTCTCTAGAAATCAGTGGGAAAATATCCTCGGGTGAGGATTAACAAAAAAAGAAGCCCATCATAGCCTAAATAATCCTTATGTTTCTTTAAATGCATTTGATTTCTTTCTTAGAAAATGGTTTTGTGTGACTTTTATATCCTTATGAGAGATTTGATCATTTTTTCATCAGGAAAGCAACTGGCAGAGTTGTATGGCTAAAAGCTAGTACACCTGTCAGCAACGCAACCAACATTAAAACATAAAATAATTGCTTATTTCAAAATACTGGAATTGGGAAATTAGAGCTGGAAAAGACGTAGATTTTAACCTCTTTTTATGGATGAGAAAAATTAAGAGCCAGAAAGTATACGTAACTTTCCTAAGTTCACATAGCTGTTTATACCAAAAGGAAAATGCTCTCATTTAAAGAAAAAAGGTGATATCACAGAACTTCTAAACTCACTTCTAGTTGTCTTGACAATACATTTTCCTTATTTACAGTGTCAAGTACTCATCCCTGGTGGCACTTGCCTTCATAATTCGCCCCACAGCAGTCATTCCATGGATACCTTTGCTCTTCAGACATTTCTGGCAAGCACAGAGAAAGCTTGATCTTATTCTACATCAGTTTTTACCTGTTGGGTAAGTATTGCTGCAATCCATCTATTAATTTTAATAACCTGCAAATTATATATTGCAAATAAGATTTTATATCTTTGAGTCAATTATGATATCTTCTAATGTCAATGAGAATTGTCAGACCAAGGAAACAGAATTATTTCCAAATTTATATTGTAATACTTAATGATTCTGATTAACTATAAGTATTTTAATTTGCTTAAACGAATAAGAATCTTTGCAATTTTTCTTAGAACTTTCCTGTACTTTATTTCCTAAATATTTCTCAGATACATTTCAGGAGATACTTGATTCTTTTACATTTGTTCAGAGCTGTGTGATTTATAATGGCATTCTCATATTACCTCATAATTTTCAAAATTCTTAGGTCTAGGCAAGTGTAGGTGTTTTTGTTTTGTGGAAGAAACACGGGGTTGGCAAATTAAAAATGCATTAACCAGCCCTCGCCGGTTTGGCTTAGTGGATAGAGCATCGGCCTGCGGACTGGAGTCCTGGGTTCAATTCCAGTCAAGGCTCAATCCCCAGCCCTGGTTGGGCGTGTGAGGGAGGCACCCAAGCGATGTTTCTCTCTCCCTCCCCTTCCACTCTCTCTAAAACTCAATGGAAAAAATATTCTCAGGTGATAATTAACAACAGAAAGTTAGGATAGTAGTCAGCCTTTGGGATGGGAGTGGAGATTGACTGGTTGGAGGGATGAGGGGGCCTACTGATGCTCTGTATTTTGCTCTCTATGACAGTTACACAGTCGTGTTCATATAGAGATGGCTCACAAAGCCTTATTCTCATAGTGTACTTTTCTGTATATACGTTTGTAGTAGGCAGCCTCTGAGATTGCCCCCACTAATCCCATCCTGATATTAATGCTCTTGTATAACACCCTTGTCTTGAGCAGGAGGTAGACATTTTGACTTAATTCTAACAAACAGAAATGGCAGAAGGGTGTCCCTTCCACGATTGGGTTGTAAATATTGACTGTGGCTTCCATCTTGGGTACCCGTCTCACTCTCTCAGCTGGCTCATGCTGGGGGAAGCCACTTGAGGCAGTCTTAAGGAGGGGCGTCACATGTGGGAGCCTGAGCTCTGCCAGCAACCATATGAGTGAGCTTGGAAGCAAATCTCTCCATTAACCCCCATCAAGCCTTTAGATGAAATTATACCCCTAGCCAACACCTTGAGCCAGAAGCACCCAGCTAAGCTGTACCTGGCTGGATTCTTGACTCAAAGAAACTGTGAGATAATAAATGTTCATAGTTTTAAGTTGCCAAGTTTTGGGGTAACTTGTTATTCAGCAGTAGATCATGCAGTGTTTATTACTTTTTAAAACTTTGTTTAGCCGAAACCGGTTTGGCTCAGTGGGTAGAGCGTCGGCCTGCGGAATGAAAGGTCCCAGGTTCGATTCCGGTCAAGGGCATGTACCTTGGTTTCGGGCACATCCCCAGTAGGAGATGTGCAGGAGGCAGTTGATCGATGTTTCTCTCATCGATGTTTCTAACTCTCTTATCTCTCTCCCTTCCTCTCTGTAAAAAATCAATAAAATATATATTTAAAAAAACGTTGTTTAAATGCAGATTATGTAATGAAAGATCTTTGAAAATGTGTAAATCCATATTCAGTATGTGAAACTAAAGCATTTTTAAAGTGGTTTTTTGGAAATGGCCTTGATGTATGGCATTTGCAAAGCCATATGCCAATATGGATTTTCAGTGAGTTCAGAATATTAATCATCCCTTTTGTTTTTCAGATTTGTCACTTTGAGTTGGTCTCTGATAATTGATCGTATATTTTTTGGTCAAGTAAGTCAAATATATTAAACTATTTTCATTCTAACCATTTATTACACTAAAAGTTCAACCTGATTTTTTAATTCATGAATATTTGGGAACATTTAAATGATATGGATTACATTAAAAAAAAAAAAGACTGCTAGCATATACCTTTGGTTCAATTTGTTATACTTTCTATATAACAGAATTATGTATTCCTAATTGAAGTTCAAGAGAGTCCAAGGTATTTTTGTCAGGTCTGTAGCAATAAAAGCTTGATTTATTAAAATTATTTTAGTTGTCAAGGTAATCATTCAAAATTCAAATTAACCAGAATATTCTTCAAGCATTTGGTTTGACATTTTAATCTCACGACTGTAGGTTTTTTCTAAGTTCCCTGTTTTTAAGTCACTTCTGGGCTCTGGAATTAGATTGCCACAGTTTGAAGCCTAGTGCCCTCATTAGCCTTGTGAACTTGGACAAGCAGTGTGAGCGAGCTTGGAAGCAAACCACCTTTCTTACTAGTTTCTTTATCTGGAAATAATTGTGGTCCCTGTCTCATAACATTGGAAGATTAAATGAGATACTGCATGTATGATGCTTATAATGGGGCCTGACACAAGTGAGCACCTAATGTTAGCTGTTATTTTCTGCTTTGTGCCGTAATTCCACTTGTAATATTTTCAAAGCTTTATCTTACTAGGTAATATGTGATGTAAGGTACTAGAATAAAATTTTTAATGTGGGTACCCCATATATACACTCTGATAAAAAATAAATTTTATAAAGTACTTTTGTTGGTGTTAATCCTCACCCAAGGATATTTTTCCATTGATTATTAGAGTGGAAGGGAGGGGGAGAGACACACAGAGAGAAACATTGATGTGAGAGAGACATGTAGATTGGTTGCCTTCCGCACTCGCCTGGCCTGGGATTGAACCTGCAACCCAGGCACTGCCCTTCAGTCCATGGGCCAACACTCTGTCCACTGGCCAAACTGGCTAGGGTGATAAAAATTATTTTTAAGTGTTCTCTTTAGCTTTAATTCTATGTAAAAATTACACTGTCAAAATTGGAATATTTCATACTTTCTTGAATCTCAGAAACCTAGTATTTTACAAATGAACAAAGAACACACTAATAACATAAAAAAATGCTTTCATATGGTCATTAATAAAATTATTAGTGTAAACTATTGTTTGGTTTTTAGATCATTCCTGATTTAATGTCAAGATTCTTCCAGATACCCTAATGCCAAAGATTCAAACTTGGCACTAACACATTTCTGTTTCTCTTTCCTTCAACTATGCCAGTGGACTCTGGTTCAATATAATTTTTTGAAATTTAACGTGCTGCAGAATTTGGGGACATTTTATGGTTCTCATCCATGGCATTGGTACTTCAGTCAAGGATTTCCAGTTGTTTTGGGTACTCACCTACCCTTCTTTATTCATGGCTGCTTTCTAGCCCCAAAGAGGTACCGGATACTTTTGGTGACTGTACTGTGGACACTTCTGATTTATAGGTAAGATTTTATTTATTCAAATAGTTAATTTTGATGATGTTACCAAGGAATTAAATTCTTCAAGAAGTAAACTGTTATCTTTTAGAGACGTATTAACTATTAGGGTTTGGTAATTGGGATTATTTAGCAGAAAAGGTAGTAATTATGTTGGACTCAGAATGAATACTTCTGATATGTATAGTTTACTTAAGAATTATGTTCAACTTTTAAGAAGCTGAACAAAGTTCATTTGCTCTTAGAAATACTAAAATTTTAAATATTAAAGGACCAGAAAAATAATATTTTAAAATGAAAATGTATGCATCTTTCTTCCAAATTTGAGTAATGACTTGGATTGGTAATAGAAATCCCTTTTTTAGAATGTAATTGTACTTTAGACATTGACATCAAATGTTAGGATTACTTTTAACACATCATCACCTTTTAAGTAAAAAAAAACAAGATTCCTGAAGCATGAAATTCAGTCTCAGTACTTAGAACAGGTCATGTTAATTATATTCCATTTTAAATACATAAGTTTCTCAAAGTATTGTGTGATATGAGGAAATATTTTAATTTTTTTTTTTTATTATAGCATGTTGAGCCACAAAGAATTCAGGTTTATCTATCCAGTTTTACCATTCTGTATGGTGTTCTGTGGTAAGTATTTTTGTTCAATATAGAAAAAAATTACTTATATAGAAGTAGGTAAAAGACAGTAAGCTCTCATTAAAGCTCATTAAACTATAAAATATTTTCAACGAGGCTGAGAATTGCTTATTACAAAATAATTATATTTCTGCAGTATTCTTTCTGCAGCCTAAATATCCCTTTTCCTGTGTCCTGTAAAGTGAGATAAAATCTTAAGGACTCAATATCCAAGTCATAAAGATCCAATATCCTTCTGGTGGTGATATTCCTGGCTGTTAGAAATCTTTCACTAAAAAAGTGATGGAATAATATGTCTATTTTAGAGTAGCTACTTTCAGTTTATAGTTAAAACTACTAAGTTCTTTGTTTCATAAATTAAAATATATTTATAGCTGTTGAAACTAGTTTTTAATGCTTTTGATGCTTTAACACTCACTCTAATGCATATGTAATTTTAAAAGTGGTTCCCACCTAATTTTTTTGGCCCTTTCTCCATTTTTTCCAGTAGGTTATTTGCAATATTTTTTTACATGTGACTTCTAAAGTTTTATATCATTCAGCTCTGGAAAACATGAATTTTCATATTAGTTGGCTTGGAAAAATTATGATTTGAAATTTTGCTAACTTTACATTTAATTCAGAATAAATGACTGTCGACTTCCTTCAAATATTACCAAAAATCACTGGACTGGGGAGGGATGAGATGAGTAATCAACAGGGACTAGAGGTAGGGCAAATACTGTCTAGAGAAGTTAATACTGTCAATCTTTTTACTTAAAAAAAGAACTCCAAAGAACGCACAGACTTAAAGAGCCTTCTTTGACCGAGTAAATATCTCCTACAGATCTCAGATGCACTCTCTTCAATTTAAGTATTAAAAAACACTCTATATATCTGGAGTACTGAAACCAGAGTTAATTTTTGTCATTACTTTTTTTTTAATTCTCACCTGAGGACATGTTCATTGATTTTTTAGAGAGATGGGAAGGAGGGGGGGGAGGCATGGATATGAAAAGGTGACATCAATCTGCTCCCTCCTGCACACACCCTGACCTGGGGCTGCGATGGTACCCCCAACCTAGGTATGTGTCCTTACTTGGAGTCGAACCTCCGACTTTTCAGTGTATGGGATGATGCTCCAACCAAGCCACCCGGCCAGGGCTCTATCATTACTTTATGGTCTTGCTTTATATACAATGCAGGCACATATAAAAATATAGTTACCTAACTATATGCCAACTCTTTTAAGAATAGTGGGCCCATTTACCATAGCAAATTTGTTCATGAATCACTATTCATATTTTCTTTTTTTAAAGTTTCAGTTATAGTTAAATCAAGCTTGGTTTCTGCCTGGGTATTGTCAGACTATTGGAAGACAAATGTGTTTGTTGTTTAGTTTGGTTAATTTAGGAAGTTGTTTTAGTTTTCTTTTTATAATCTGAGTCTTTCCAGCATTTCACTTGTGTATCTTTAAGGAAAGACTGAGTTTTCTGAACCTCTTTCCCAGTCCAAAAGATGTCATCTTTAAAGTGTTAGGATCCCAGTAAATTCTTGTTCTCAGGCCCAAAGACTTAGATAAAATGCTGGTGAGGACTGAGCTTTCCTTGTAATGGACAAGAATTAGACTTTCTTCCATACTATGTCCACTCAGAAGGATCCCTAAAGGACTGAGATACACCAAAACCCCTGACCTCCTCACAGGATATGATCTTTTCCTGCAGACACATACCTAAGGCTTTCGAGTGAGCCAAACGATTCTGATTCTTAGAAGACTCATACTTCCATTAAGAGTTAAAACTCTTAAATGCCAACAGGTCCCAACAATAGGACCAATGAAGTAGTGAACTCACCTTGACAGGAGTTTTTGGAACGGTGTCAGACAACAGTTCTCTTTGGAGTTCTTGATGTTTGAGTCTTTTGAAACTACCTGAAATCTTGAGTTACACTACTTCAGATATGTTTTATTCTATTCTTTTGTGACCTATTTTGTGTGTTTTTTGTTAATCCTTACCTTAAGATATTTTTTCACTGATTTTTTAGAGTGGGAGGGGGAGAGACAGAGAAACATCTTTGTGACCATGGCCAGGGATTGAGCCTGCAACCAAGGTACATGCCCTTGACCAGGTCGAACCTAGGCCCCTTTAGTCCTCAGTCTAACGCTCGTCCACTGAGCCAAACTGGCCAGAGCCTGTGCTATTTTAACCTGATTTATATAAACATGACACCTCTGTTGGCAATTGCTGTATAACAAGCCACCTTAAAATTTAGTGGCTTAGCCCTACTGGTGTGGCTCAGTGGTTGAGAGTCGATCCATGAACCAGGAGGTCACAGTTCGATTCCCGATCAGGACACATGCCTGGGTTGTGGGCTTGATCCTCAGTAAGGTGAGTGCAAAAGGCAGCTGATCAATGATTCTCTCATCACCAAAAGGTTGTCAGTTGATTCCTGGTCAGAGCATGTCTGGGTTGCAGGCTTGATCCCCAATAGAGGGCGCGCAGGAGGCAGCTGATCGATGTTTCACTCTCACATCATATCATGGTTTCCCTCCCTCCCTCTCTCTCTAAAAATATCTGGGGAAAAAAATAGTGGCTTAAAGCTCCATTTATTTTTACTTACTATACTAGTAGTTCAGCTGGGCAGTTCTCGTTTTCTTCTCTAGTTTGAGTTTCCCTCAGTCCTATCCAAAAATGACTCAAGCCTGGAAAACATATCTGTAATTGCCTCTGATCCTTACTGACCTGTATAACCTTGTGCCTCAGTTTCCTTTCCTTAAAATAAAGTTGCCACTAGTCTAATAGCACTGAAATTCTTAGACTGAACCTGTCATTTGTGCTGGTGTTTCCAGCACCTGCTATCCATGCTGGGCTGGGTGTCTGTTTAACGTTTTCACCAGAGTAGCCAGTGCAGACTTGCTTGTCTCTTATTAGGCCACTTTTTTTCCATATGCTAATTTTTTTAATCAAAATTATGTAAGTGCATTGTTTCAAAGCCATAACAAAGCATTTTTTTTAAATGCTTCTACTGCCCTCTCTCCCATTTCCCCTCACCCGAGGCAGTTGCTTTTAGGTGGTTATTTTGTCATTTATCTCTAAATAAAATGCTAATAACACCCTTAAAGATCTTTGGTTTTGACTTTACCTCCCGACTTCTCACTATGGATGAAAATATAGCTTCTTTCCTTAGCAAAGTATAACATAAAATGTTGTATGCCTCCCCGTGTCCAGCACTCCATTATGGTTCTTTATGGTTCCAGGCCCATTCTCTTGTACATCCCTTTTCAGATTAAACCACCCTTTTTCTCATCCGAACACTGAAATCAAGTTGACTTACAGCTTTCCCAAGGAGTATTTAAAATGAAAACATTAACTCAGAAATATCTGTAACTGGTAGAACTTGGTAATTTTTCTAAACATTGAGTTTTCTAGTAATTCTTGCCAAAGTGAGGATGCATCCTTGCTACCCCTCAGTGTTTGATGAGATCAGTAACGTACAGCCCCAAACTTTCCCATCCTCTTCATTACAATGAACCTCCTCAGTCATTACTGAAGAATGCAGATTAACACACTGAATACCCAAAACTTAAAATGTGATTGTGTATATCAAGCTACATTATAATTGGTGATTAGGAAATATGGCTGAATTAAGAAGAAACCAATTAATGAGGCACCTTCTCATAGATTTGATTTTAGACTTTTTACCTTGGAGAGCAATCAACTGGAACATAAAAGATTTAGAATACTTTTTAAATAGTAGTCTGATGAGAGTCATTTGATAAGAACCCAGTGTGTGTGTGTGTGTATGTAAATATATATATTTATAGTCAGGTCTTTATTTAAGAATCTCATCTGCCAACTTAGCGTTTTCTACCAACACGGGGAGCAGAAACCTTCACAGGCTTCACAATCTTTTGCTTAGGTGCTGCCTTTGTGGGAGCCTTAGCAGCAGCCATTGCTGTCTTTTTAGATGCTTGCTTAGCCTTTTTTGCTTCCTTGGCAGCCCTGATAGCTTGTTCTCGCTGAGCTTTCCTAACTTTAGGCTTCTGGTTCCTCTTGGCCATTATATCAGCAAGAGATGCACCAGTGATGGCCCTCTGGAATTTGACTGCACGGCGGGTTCTTTTCTTTTGAATTTCTTCCAACTGTCCCTTCTTGTACTTTCTTCTGTAGAGGACAGTCCAGTTTATCTGCCGAGGGTTCCTCTTGGAAAGGAATGCCGACCCGCATTTTGCATTAAGAAACTGGAAAACCTTCCCGTTGGTCCTGGCATAGCGCCGCCCGTGTCCGGGGTAGATCTTGTACCCACTGAAGCTGCAGAGCTCGACCTTCATGGCTGCGGCCGCCAGAGAGCAGGAAAGAGGGTGAAAAGCCCCAGTGTATTTTTAATTATAAAAATACTCATGGTACAAAAAATGATAAACCATCAGGGTCATCATCTAATCATCTGGCCCCATCCCCCAGAAATAACTATCAATTTCTTATAAATTCTTCCAGAAATGTTCTACATACCTACTTTAAATTATTTTGGTAGGCTCAGATAACAGGAGAAAATTAAGTATTCTGGGATGCTATTTAGCATTGAGTTAGCCACTATGTGAAATGAAGAGGCCTGTATTTTGACAGGTAATTCACATGGTTCATACTATGTCTTTGTTCTACTGGAAATTACATGAGGCTGGAAGATTTCTGTAAGTGGCTTTATAGGACAGAAAGAAAACGTGTGTTCCCAGAATCTTCAGTTATTGGAAGCAGGGATTTATATTTCAATTTAGGTAATGCTTACATTACAGAGTGATGACGAACTTTGTGAAGCTAGCTCATTTTAGTGACAACTGCATCTCCTCCTTACATGTATGTACAATTAAGTAGACTTACTGATGGTAGCTATTAAGATCTTGTTAATTACCTCTTTTAAATATTAAAGAAGCCATACTATGTCCCTATAAGAAAACCATGGATTCTGAGCTGCTCTTGTGACTCAGTTTAGCATTCAAGCTATTATCTTTCCTACTCTCCCTTTAGCAACATGGGGATGGTTTGAAGACCCTCAGTCATATTAGACTATTCTTTCTCTTCCTAAAGCTTTATTATTTCTCCAAATATGGAAATTCATTTCTCACTGAAAGGATCCATCATTCTAAAGTGAGCTAGCCTCAGAAAGTGAAATCACCACCAAGTAATATAAGCATGACCTAACTTAGAAGACCCCCTTCAATACTTAAGAAGCTGGGAATGCAAGCACATTATCTTCCTGCATTCGCTGCAGAATGCTATTTTTACCACTTGTATTCACCACCTTGTATTCTACTTTGTACCAGTTGCCCAAGCTACTGTATCCCTAATCCCATAGTTTTTGATAACACTTTTAATGATCATAGTGAACAAATTGTTATGAGTGAACCACTTTAGAGGCCCATGGTACACTTATTTGAACATTCCTGAGAGCAAGTAAGGCTGTGAAATTTGAGCCCACTAAGTAGAAAGCACATCACTTTCAAGTTGTATTCAATAGTCTGCTCTATCTGTGGCTGGAATTATTACAGATGGCAGAACTTTTGGAACCCTATTTCCATTGTAACAAAGATAGTTCTAGTTCTCATCCTCGTTAGTAGGTTCCTCATTTTACCATTTCAAACATCTTACAAATTTGAGTTTTAAATGAAGGTTTGGGGGTTCTTCATCTGGCTATGTTTTTTATCACCATTCTTCGTAATGTTCTTTGGATAATCGCAGAGTTATTTCAAACAGTACTAGGTGAAATGGATGTGATAGTCCAACTACTGAATGAAATGAACCAGAAGTAATGTTATCTAAAATATTCACAGAACAACATTGAGCACTTAAGATTTTTTGCCCAACTTTGATTTCATCAATCCTTCCTAGGCCACCTTTGTTAGTTGTAGTTAAATGGAAACAGCTCTAAATTAATTTTATTCATGTTCAGGATAAGACCGCTGATAGCAGTCAGCTAGGTAATGGTCATAGAAAACTGTGTGTTGGCCCCAGTGAGAATTAGTGCTAAAATTTCAGGCAGGCCACAGACTGGATCCTGGATACCCAAATTCCAAAACAACTATTATCTATTCTGTGAAGACAATGTATGTGGAGTATGAAACCTAATGTCAAGGAACTTTACTAATAAGATTATTCTTTTTGCCCTAGCCGGTTTGGCTTAGTGGATAGAGCATCGGCCTGCGGACTGAAGGGTCCCAGGTTCGATTCTGGTCAAGGGCACACCCAGTAGGGGGCATGCAGGAGGCAACCGATCAATGATTCTAATCATTGATGTTTCTATCTCTCCCTCTCCTCTCCTCTCTGAAATCAATAAAAATATATTACAAAAAAAAGATTATTCTTTTCTAGTGCAATGGCCTGTTCTTTGATGGTATTTTCAACAGATTCTAATGTGCTCATTATCAGTGGCTGTTGCTAGAGAGGACTGTGGGAGGGAGACAGGGCCTTTTAATTTATCCTTGTTTGTTCTACCAAGTTTTTTTGTCACATAAAAAAAAGGGAAATTGGCCCACCCAGCATGGTTCAGTGGTTTAGTGCAGACCTATGAACCAGAAGGCTGCGGTTCCGGTCAGGGCACGTGCCCAGGTTGTGGGCTCAGTCCCCAGTAGGGGGCATGCAGAAGGCAGCTGATCAATGATTCTATTTACTTAGCAACTACTATGTACCAGGACAGGCACCGGACAGACCTTTTTTACTAATACTTGAAAAAGGTACCATTATCCCATTTGCAGATGGAGAAACTAATGCTCAGCAAAGTAAAGCAATTTGTGCCAGAGTCAGAATTCAAATCTGGGTCTGCTGGACACTCTGGCCATAATTTTTCAATTATATTTCAATTCCTTTTTCTATAAAAAGGTTAAGACCGAGATCACAAAGGACAATGACAGTGAATTGTCAATTATAAAGGTGACCTACTGGTTATATATAACTTGTATGTCCATGACAGCATTACAGCTGTGCTACTTCCACAAAAGATTATAAAACATGTCATGTCTATCTTCATACAGGGTATTCACTAAACCACCTGAAAATGTGGAAGAAACCAGCTCTAAGTTTCCTGTTTTTATCAAATATGCTCCTTGCCCTCTATACTGGTTTAGTTCATCAAAGAGGTACTCTTGATGTCATGACTCATATTCAAGAACTCGGATACAACAATCTCAATAAATCTGCAGCTTCAGTATTTGTAATGATGCCTTGCCACTCTACTCCTTTTTATAGGTAATAAAAGTTGCTCCACTACATACAATCATTAAGAAAATGAAACTACTTTAAAATTCCTTTCAGGTTCTGGAATTAGGAATTTAAATTAATTGATCACTGATCAAATGATTATAAAAAATTTGAAACTCCATATTTATTCACTGAATTTTAAAAAGCATTTTGAAACTCCATATTTATTCACCGAATTTTAAAAAGCATTTATGTCAATTAAAATCATATACCACTTTTAACTTCAATATCCTTCAAATATAATATAAATTTTATATAGGTTATTTGCTGGTATTCTTAGTAAAAAAATTATCACTGACTTTATTCTTAGTAAAAAAATTATCACTGACTTTATCACAAATCTTTGTGATACATATATCTTATATATATATATATAATTTTAATCTCAAAACACTGGCTTCTAGTCCAGATTTACTATGGACGACTGTCCTGGTCTTAAACCAGTCAGTCTTTTTAAACTCTGGGTATCAGTTGTCTCACCTATAAAAGTTAGCGAATTCGATTAGATGATACCCTAATTCTTGAATTAGTGTTTCTGGGAATATAACAATAACATTGTCTTAACTCTGCAGGACATTTAAAGACATACGTTTAGCCCAATGCGTGTTATTTCAGGAAGGTGTACTAGTTACTAATTGCCTAATTGTACAAGGGCAAACAGCTTTTCTGCAGGAAATTCTACACCTATTTAACTTAATCTTAATCTGGCTTTAAACAATCTTAAATTAATTTTCCATGTGCACAGTCAACTTATCAATGTTATCTTTTTAAGGTAATTTATCATTTTTTAATACTCTACTTAAGTCAAGCATTTATACACAATTTGGAAAATTAGGATTACCTAGCAAAAGTGCACAGGTTAGATGTAAGACCCAAATATCCCTTCAACTTCAGCTTCCCCTACTATATAAGGAAGACTAAAGGTGAAAGAGGGACATTCACCGCCCTTCCTGCTCACATTAGTGGCAACACTGCAGAGAACAGGCATTCTAGAGATACCAAGTTGCTTTCCACACATAGTTGCGATGTCTGATGTCATCAAGTTCTCATCAGAGGCTTTTTCAAAGTACACAATGCAGTAAAAAAACTCTGATGTCTACTTTGGAATATAAGGCTGCCAGCTGTTTCTGCTTTGCCCATCTTCTCCAAAATTATAAGAGTCATGAAGTATTAGGTCTTGTGTGAATTTACTTTGTATGCATTTCATAGATAAAATAAACCTCTATCATATATTTATTTTTATTAATTTTTCCTAAGGCAAAGTTATAAACCTGCTTTTTGCATGGTTCAAGTAATTGGCATTAACTTGTCATAATTCATCAGTCCATCTTCTTTATACATTCTCTAGTCTTTCTAGGCCACAGTAAAACCATTACTTATTTGGATGTTAATCAGTGAACATACATTGCTCTCTAATACTAACTCTTACAAAGGTGCTACTGCACAGGTACATGGTGTGAAAATCATATTCTCCAACTTTGAGAAAACTGCATTAAAGGCTTGCTTCTTCACCTAAATTGGAACCCAATATAGATTCAGATTTCACATTTTGTTATGTAAACACGATATATCTTAAGAGCAATTTGAAAACTTCCACAATAACTTTCTTTTCATAGCCATGTCCACCACCCACTTCCGATGAGATTTCTCCAGTGTCCCCCAGACCTAACTGGAAAAAGTCAGTATCTTGATGAAGCAGATGTATTTTATCAAAATCCCTTAAGCTGGTTGTATAAAGAGTTTCACAACAATTCAACGTTGCCTACTTACTTGATCATTTTCAACGTTTTGGAAGAGGTAAGAAAACATGAAAAAAGGGAAAAACAGTATTTTTATTTCACCTGAAGTTTAGTAAACGCTCACGGAATTAGACAATATAATTTTTATGGTCCTTTTTTAACCCCTATAATTTTGTAATTGGCCTTTTCCCTAGACAAAATCAGCTCCAGTTCTATGTATATCAAGGTATATACATTACTTACCATGACTTAAGAAACTGCATTGTTTTATTAAGTAGTACAGGCGCAAATCAGAATAAGTCATTCTAAAATTCTTGAAACAGTACTGAGCAAAATGTAGTCTTTATTTACTTAAACATTTATTTCTAGGAAATCAGTGCTTTCCTAATTTCAAGAAACTATGAGAGAACTGCTATTTTCTTCCACACTCACTTGCCAGAGGGTCGAACCGGAAGTCACATATACATCTATGAACGGAAGTTAAAAGGGAAACTCTATAGAAGATGAAATTCTGAACTGTTTTTAGATCTTTCCCAGAGAAAAAGACACTGCTCGGTAAAAATATTCAGATGCTGCTTAAATACACTAGTAAACTCCGGGTAAGATTCATGGAACTAGCAAAACACCTCTGAACTGCTCTACCAAATATTACTACTGAGGAAATGTACGAAAATTATCACAAAATATAAAATTGTATTAATATAATGCCCAGATTTTAAATAAAGACCTTTAGTTTTCCTCATGTTGTAGTTTTATTGTTTCTTCCACAATATTCAGATGTGCAAGAAATTTCACAAGAGAACAAGTCAGCAAGCTCTTAAGAAGGCAGCAAATTCTTCACAAGTCTACGGGCTCTTGAACCCACAAAAAGACAAGAAGCAAGAGTAAAATTATAAAATGTTAAAGAAGAAATTTCATCACAATGTACTTTTTTCAAGCTCAACTGCAAATTTCACACAAATATCAGTGTTAATTACACTTTGTCATGTATGACTTGAGCTTGCTTTAAGCTCATACACTGAAAGGAAGTCTCATTTCATGCACAGAACCTGTTGCATGCCTGGCTTCCTTAACAGAACTATAGTTGAACATTTCCAGTGCCAAAAAATATTCAGCAAAGCTACACAGGAAAATGCAGGTTAGTAAGCTTTTGCTTGATGCTTCTGAGTAATATAAAGTCATCAAACAGATACTTAGAAATGATAAAAAGACATTATCTTGATCATTTCATCCTAGTTTCAACACAAACATTGTAGAAAGCATCCGTATTTGCTAGTTTTCTAATTTAACTTAATCCTGATGGTCAATATTTAGGATCAAAAGGTAACTGCCCCAATTCTATTTCGACATTTGCCATGTGTCTTCCATTAGTGCGATCATATTTATGCCATTTACCTTCCCTCTTATAAGGTTGTGGCTGAGGATGCTTCTGCTCTTGTTTTCGATGTCTGGAGTTTTCAATATTTACCGTACGTTTCTTTTTATCTGGCCGACTGAAAGCAGTAAACACATTTTTCATCTATGTTAGAGTTAAATTTATTTAAACAAAAAACAATTTAAATGTTTTTCTCCACTAATCTATTATCTGAACACTGAGAAAGGGTGTTAATCTGAAGTATAATCATAGTATAACCATGCCAGAAAGATTCAGTCTACTTTTATCCTATAGAAAAAAGACCAAAAAAAAAAAAAAAAACCACCCCAGAAATGTGACAATAAAATAATGAGATGTTTCCACTATTTTTCTTCCTTTCCTGAAAAAAATCAAGCCCTCCCCATTGGCTTCATCCCTCAGCAGAATTATGTTTATATACTACTATCACTTACAAAACAAAATCTCTTTTCCCTCTTACAGCTCAAGTTAACCCCTGTTTACAGTTACTGGTTTCCTCTCTATAATCAGGCTCTGTCACTACTCAACCAGTCCATAATGCCACCAGGCTTCTGTCACTACTTCCCTTGAAACAGTGCATAATGCCATCCATGGCCACTCAATTCCCCATCCAAGAAATCTAGTCCTTTTTTTTTAAAGCGTTAACACACATATATTCTTTTTACTTGAGATCATCTTTGGATGTTCATGATGCCACTCTCTGGTCTTGTCATTCTCAGCCTTCTTTTCCTACAACCCCTCATACGTTGGTGTTCCCCAGGAGTCTGATAAATACTTCCAGCCTAGACTACACACACACAGTCTGGGCTAGACTAATGGCCAATTAATCCTCTCCTTTGGATGGCAATAGGTTCCTCCAAGCACAACTCATTTCCAATTCCCCTTACTCAAAACCTTAACCCAGAAATCTGGAAATTGTTGCTTTCTACTTCACAAGAAACACCACTAATTTTACTATGTATTACTCAAATATCTCCCCCTTTCCGTTCATGTCTGTATTGTTTTAAAAACCACCTTAGCTTCATCCTTTCCAATAAATCCCACAGGCTACTGCCAGTGATCCAAAACGCCATAAAGCACATCCTTGAGCATAAAATGTGGCTCTTCATGTGAGCTAAATATTGTCTCTGTTCATACCCCAGCACTATCTTGCCTCCCTAAAGTGGCATGTCGTCACATCTCCAAATACCTATCTGCTTGGCAAATTCATTTCTCCTTCAAAAGTCAGTTTTAAAAAGTTTAGTTACTGACTCTCTCAAAAGCTTGTGAGCTCCTTCACAGCAAGAATTGTTCATTTGTTTCCTCAGTGCAGCCTCACAGCGCTTTACTCAGTATAAGCACTAGATATTCACTGAATGACTAATGACACCAGTCTCATTATTTTACAGACACATTACTTTTATTCAGATATATAGGGTGTCCCCCAAAAATGTATACACACTTTGAATGATTATAAAGATGGTGTTTATTAATATACAGTTCATTTTAAAAATTTAAAAGAATTTACAGAAATGAATGGTTTTTGTCAATGCCTGTTTTCAAACTGATGACCATTCTGGTCCAGGCACTGCTGGTAACTCGAAGCAATGGAAAAGCAAACATCAAGAATCATTTTGTTCGCTATTTGTGTGCCCTCAATTCATCTGTTTTGTGCCGTAAACTTTATCTTTTATGTATCCTCATAAAAAAAGCCTACTGGATAAATTTTATTTGTTCAAAGCTTAGTCTGGCTAAAAAGAAAGAAACATCAACTGAGCTATCAGCTGTTAAAGTATGTATACATGTTTTTTGGGACACTGTATAACTATCTCAAATGTAAAAAATAAAGCTAACATTTGAAGATTAGTCAAGTTTTATATTATTGAATATAAAGGTGATAAGCAAAAGATAGTTATTTTTAGAAGTTATGTACAAAGCACACACATTAGAACTTGTGGCTTGTCAAGTTTGCTTCTTTAATCATATCACTACAATAATTCTGTAATAAGTGTATTAAATATTGTAATTTAGTTGGCAAATGGAATAGACCAATGAAAATAAGTGGGACATCCAAATCATTACATGTGAGCCCTTCTGACTTCAGAATTTAATTTGAATTGTTCACTCCTAGCTTCCCCAAAGTGAGTAAATAAAAGATTAAAGGAAAATTTCACTTAAGGTGATTACCTTTTCATATACACTAAAATGAAAAGAAACAAAATAAGCTAATGAAACTATTTGCTTAAGTCAAACTGATTATATGAAATTTTCAGTTTGTAATAGCTATTAACTTGAAATTATATCTTTCAATTTAATTTATTCTAAATTCTCTGGCAATAAAGTACTTTTACAAATAGCACTATTTTTTTGTATAAGTACTTTACAAATAGTAACATCCAAGAAACTTATCAAATAATAAAATGCTATCCAATCTATAAATGTTAAAAACTATTATAATAACATGGTGCTATGTAAACCGACCTGGGTCCATATGGAGGGGAAAAAGTGTGACCAAAGAAGTGTCTATATATATATCCATCCAACTTCTCAAACACTCCATCATTATCTACTTGATATTCCTTCATGTCTTTAAGATAATCTTTAACATCATTAACAAAGTCAGTGAAGAGCTTCTGATCATGTATAAAGATACCATGTATGAAAAACTTATTGATGAATTGATCAAGTTCTTTCCAATGATGAAAACTATCCAGTTTCTCTAATAAGTACCTTTCAATTAACTGTCTAAATTCATCTATCCTTACAGGATTGGACACTTTCATATTAAAAAGGTTAATGGATTCCTGTTGAGCACATTCAAATACACCAGAACAAGACTTTCTGAAAGAATTGTAATTTTCACTACAGCCATGTTCAGCACTGCATTTCTGTGAATTTGTATTTTTCCCAAATTCTTCAAAGTGAATTGGCTTTTCTTTCCTTCCCTCCCTTTGCATGGCAGGGCCTCGATTATTCTGGTTTTGTGTACGGGCCTTATACTGTGGATGTAAGTATTCACTAAAAACTGTTGGTTTTTTAGCTGCTCCTTCTTTTGTACCACCAAATCTTTTATTGCCCTTTTCATCAAAGATATTCTTGGTGGTATCTTTGAAATGTCGGAAAGTGGATTTAACTGAATCTGAGAATTTTTTCAGATTTTCTTTTACAGCTTCTTTAGCCTGCTTAATTTTTTCTTTATGGTGCCTCACAAATTCTTTGGTAGAATTCTTCATGGCATCAAATGTTTCCTTAACTGAACCAAAAAATGTTTCTTTTGACTTATTTTTGGCCCTGTAGTTTCCTCTGCTCCCTTTCTTTTTTCCATCAGTTTCTTGTTTTCCATTTTGATCTTTTGCCTCAATATACAGTCTTTCCCACAAATCAGAACGCTGCTGTTCAAAGGTTAGCTTCCGTTCCAGCTCAGTGAGTCTTTCCCGTAAGATTTCTACTTCCTTTTTATCTGTCAAAACATTGGGAGAATCTGGGTTGCCATCTGACTGCCTAGAGCTTAACTGCTGAAGTTCCACCCTTAAAGCCATGGTTTTCAGTCGTTCTCTCTCCAGTTCCCTCCTTAGCATCTTTGCTTCTGCCAATAAAGTCTCCCTTTGATTGAGGATGCTGCGTGTTTTCTGCTTTTCTTCTTTCAAATACTGCTTAAGTTTCTGGTTTTCAGTACCTAATTCAGTACTTGTCCCTTTATCTTCCAATATTCTAATCTGTTCTCTTAGTTTCCTTAACTCTTCTTGTAATGAAGACAATGCTTTTTCTTCCTTCTCCAGAGATATTCTTAAATACTGATTTTCTGTATCAAGGCTCTTTTTTTGAGTTTCAAAGGACATCTTCTCTGCTTCAGTAAGGGTCCAACACTTTGCAAGGTTTTCCTTCAATGACTAAATTTTTGTGAAAGAAAGAAAAATGGCAAGTGCTTTAAAAGCTGAATTTAAATCTTTAAGACATATAATTTTTAAAATCTTTATTGTTGAAAGTATTACAGATGCCCCTCTCTTCCCCCGTTTGCCTCCCTCCACCTGGATCCCGCCCCACCCGAGGTCTTCACCACCGTATTGTCTGTGTCCATGTGTTTCCCATAGTCATATGAAATCCTTACTGGAGAAAAGGAAATAGGCCTCCTATCTGTTGACTACAGGATTCTAATCTCTCATGAGAAGGCTCCTAGAGAGAATGTAGGCAGGACTAAAGGTTTCTGTGATCTTTGTGTGAGGGAGATTATTTTTTATAAAAAAGTGAAAGTGAGAGATGACTTCATGCTTCAAAAAATTCTCTTTATATATACTGCACTCTCAGAAGGAAAAAATTTTCAATAATCTTTATCCTATTTGAAACACCGTAGTCCTATGTAAATTAACATCTCTAAGTTCTGATAAATCATATAATTTCTCTTGCCCTTAAAAGTACAGAATGAATCTTGCTAACATTTATAACTAATTCTCCCAAATTCAAATAATCTAAAAAAACTAATCAGATTAGCTATATAATTCCAAGGTCAACACCCTTGATTTAAAAAAAAACTCATGTTCACCGGGCCAGCATGGCTCAGTGGTTCAGCATCAACCTGGGAACCAGGAGGCATGGTTCGATTCCTAGTTGCGGGCTCAATCCTCAGTGTGGGGCGTGCAGGAGGCGGCCAATCAATGGTTCTCTCTCATCATTGATGTTTCTCTCTCTCTCCCCCTCTCCCTTCCTCTCTGAAATAAATAAATATATATATTTAAATATATACATATATATGTATATGTATATGTATATATGTGTGTATATATATATGTATATATTTAAGTCCTTTAAGAGAATGACAGTATTTTCCACTTGAAAAATAACTACCTGAAATGGATATTTCACTGTCTGGCTTATGAATCTTCAGAGAACAAATTAAAATTTAAAGTTTCATTATAGACATATCTTTAAATGCATAGGCAGAGGCAGCCACAGAATGACTAGAAGGCACAACATTCCTTATCCAGTAAACTGTATATTCTTGAATTAAGTGACTGGTAAGTAGATCCTTAGCAGGTCCTCCATGAAGATCTTCAAAATTCAAACCACATTTAACAACTGGAGACAAAAGCTCTACAAGAACTAACTCAGTAAAGATGTATGCAGGGCAGGTCTCCTAAAAGCCAGTGGCCTAGGGAACCAAAAACCATAATGGTGAAAGAAAATGGCTACTCTTAAAAATATCCTCTGACCAAGGTAGGGAAAACTACACTATTTACAATTAACTTTAGTAGTCCTTCCCTGAAATGTGGGATTCTGTCTTCAGAAGAAATATAATCGGAACCCTTTATGGGATGGGATAAATACATAAATTAAGTATAAAGGAAATTTGGGGAAATTGAAAAAAAAATAGAACAGTTTATTTTCCTAACCTGATTTTATCTATAATCCCTACACCCTTCCCAGGAAAGAACTAAACAGGAGACCAGCTATTCTGCTGGTCCTCATAAACCCACAAATGTGTTAGGTAACTGGACAAAATGAACAGCACAGTCCTGCTGGAGTTAGGTGAGTTTTAGGAAAATATTAACATGCTATCTCTTCCATCAGAACTAACAAGAAACCTTAAAGGAAAAAAACTGGCTTATTTTCTTTGATCAAGGGAAGGGCTTAAGATACAAACACTCCTCTTTCTCACTGAATGAAAATGTTTTGCTCAGCTCTGTAAAAATACAGTTAATAGTAATGTTATATATATAATATCAATTTAAGATAGGTTAATTGTAATATAAGTGATTAGGACTAACATCTTCGAAGTCAGAATTAAGCTCTGCCAGTTGCTAGCCTTGGGAAAGTTACTTAGCTTTTTTGAATCTCTTTCCAGTCTTTGAAGTGAAGTTAACACTTGCTTAATTCAAAGGGTAGTGATGAAAAATGAGAAATATTGTATGTGAGGTACTCACAAAAGTGACAAAGACACAAAAAGTATTCAATCAACAATTATTAATATTATTGATTTACCAATCTATACTATAACTATATCTGAATAGCATATTAATTATGGGCTAACAATTTTTATAAAATGTACTAGAGACCCAGTGCACGAATGCACTGGTGGGTTCAGCCAGCAGGCTGGCTGGGGTGGGGGGGGGCGATCAGGGGCAGTGCTGGGGTTGTCTGATGGGGGGCGGGGCCGGCTGGGGCAAGGGGCTGAGGGCATTCTGGTAGGTCCACTATTTGGTCAATTTGCATATTACCCTTTTATTATATAGGTTTAGTAGTACACACCTTATAATCTGTAACAGAGACTTGTTTCTGGTCACATTGGGAAAGATAGTCCTTCATGTCAATCAATTCATCTTCATGTATCTTTCTGATTAACTGTTGACGTTTCTGAATCTGAAATGTGCCTAAAAATGAACATTTTTATTAGAGATATATAACATATTATGATTACCAATATTTTGAAACATAAGAAAACATTTAATCTGCATATATTTAACTAATCAAGATAGGATCATTTCCTTTAAAATAATAGCACTTCAGTTCTATAAACATTCTCAATATATAATAAACAAAGAATGAATAAGTAAAATCTCACGCTGTCATTCATCAAATCGTGGTAGATGCATGTTAATATAACAGATCAAGCCAAACAGGTTAATATATTTTTTGTTTTATTTCTCATATACCAGGGACATTTAGGTGGTTCACAATCCTTTTGATTAAAACAAACAGCCCACACTACCCTAACAAAGAAAACAATTTATGTAATGTTTTTATCTTACTCTATAAAGGCACTCAGGTCTGGTTTTGGGGGTTTCTTTTTTTTATAATTAAAAGTCACAATTTTGCTCTGAGTGCCACACGCTGTGCTTTGACTCATATTTCTTCCACGCTAATGAAAGTGTGTGAAGATGCCCACTGGGGCACTGCACAAAATATGGAACGCTTCACGAATCTGAGTGCCATCCTTGCACAGGGGCCATGTTAATCTCCTCGGTATTGTTCCAATTTCAGTATACATGCTGCCAAAGCGAGCACTCAGGCCTGTTGGTTATGAGGGATCTCTGAAGTACATCAATTACTGCACTCCCCATAAAGAGAAAGCAAGCATGAAGTCTACTGACAGGTTATAAGGAAAAACAAAAATTTATATTTTTTCTTACTATATTTTACCTAAGTAATATAACACAAACCCAAAAGGTATAACAAGGAAAATAACTGGCTGTGATTATCCACCATTCAAAGCCCAAATCTTTTAAGACTGCATTGGTTAGGTCTGTACTGAAGTATCACTATCCCTATCCCAGCAGTGATAAAGGGATCTTAAACCAACTAGGATGCTATCTATTTTCACCTTAAAAATATAAAATGTTAATTTGCAAAGACATGCATTTTCACATGCTGCTACATGCTTCATGCATGAGAAAAAAACACCACGAAATAAAAAATAAGGCAAAACGCGTTTGACAATATTATATCTACTGAGTGGCATAGCATTGTGTAAAGATATCACAGAGTTTTGTAATGAAAGGATGTAATGACAGTTTAGTATTTCTTCTCTTACAAATTAATTTTTAGTTTCTTCAATACATCTTGAAAAACACTAAAAACTTTTGCCAAATTAGACAACTGTTACCAATTAACAGCTGATACTGTTAGGATTTACGTCCTTTCTTTAAATTTTCTAATTTATAAAAGCATGGCAAATTTGTTTCAGTATTACTCAAAAGAATCTCAGATTTTTAAAATTGTTGAAATAAATACATCTTTAATTCCCAGAGTGACTGAAAATCTTTCTTTTCAAACTTCTAATAGGATGAATTCCTTCGCTCACTGGAAAAGAACCTAAAACTATGTATTGATATCTGATTTGGCAGTACTATTACATAGCATATGTTTGATGACTGTCTTTATGTGGACTTTTTCAACCAATTAGGTTTTTGGTTTTTTTCCAAAAGTGAGGTGGAAGCCACTCCCTGAAGTTTTGGTCCTCCCCCCATACATACACATCTTCAGCTGCCTAACTATAAAGTGTTATCGCTCAAAGTATAATCTTTGGCCTTCTGGTACAAGCCTATTTATCTTAATCTTATTAACCCACTGTCAGTTTTTGCTGTCACTGCTGTTAAGACTTCTCTACCAATCTCAACAGAGCTTCCAGCCGCCTGTTGGGCACAATTTTGGGGACAACTTCATAAAAATAAAATAAAATAAAACTTTAACTGTTGCCCTAAACCATTCTAAAGTTGGGTAAAAACAAACCAAAGTGGCTCACCATCTATTTATTTATCATCTAATAAAACTGTTCCCCATTAACACCCCCACCTCCAAAAGTAAAGCAGTAGCATACTTACTGCAATTTAAAAAACAAACCACCAATATCTCCATTTCCTAGCTCAAAGTTGTCTTTTCCATTACTAGTTCAATGTCCCTTATTTCACCAACCTTTTCTCCATATGCACTATCATTATAATTAAGGCCCTGGTCACTGAATATCTAAATTACAAAACTTTCCGAATGACTGTTTTAATTTTCCTCATACCGTTTTTCTTTCCTACACTTTTTCTCTAAAATTATTGCCATCAGTTCACTCTATAAATCAAACTCTCCTACCAAGTTCCAAGATGTTTTACAATATAACAGCATCCCACAGAGTCCAACCTTACACTCCATTATTTCTAAATATCAATTCTGCTCTAGTCCAGGCAGACTGCTCCCAAACCCGGCAAGTTTACTTTCAAGTTATCAGACTCTCCATTGCAGGAATGTTCCACTTTCCTTCCATTTCGCATAAGCATAATTAAGACCAAACACACCTCAAATCCTACCATCTCCAGGATGACTCAGTAAGTGTAGCCTTTGAGCTATAATTTGTCTGTTCTACATAATGTGGCACCTACTTATATTCTGTTATGTTGTTGTTCAAGAGCTGGGCAGCCTACCAATACTTAAAGCAACTTCATGAGAAAACTGAATCAACTGACTTTCACTAATGATTTAGAATATGGATAGCTTATGAACAAAGAAAAGTAAGGAAGATAGGTGCATCATATATGAAGATTTTTCTTTAAACCTCTATAAGCAGTTTCAGAACCTTAAGCAGTCACAAATACTTGTAAGTACATTAATTTACTATCCTCAAACTACTTTTCTCTTCCTTCCAGGATAGGTCTGAAACTCCAAAATTATATAGAGCCAAAGTTGGTAAATGTTTTGGGTGGCTCTCTTAGTAGTATGTTTTTGTTAAATGATTATCAAACAACCCAGCTGGTGTGGCTCAGTGGCTGAGTGTCAATCTATGAACCAGGAGGTCATGATTCCTTCTAGTCAGGGAACATGCCTGGGTTGTGTGCTCGATCCCCAGTAGGGGGCGTGCAGGAGGCAGCCGATTAATGATTCTCATTATTGATGTTTCTTTTTCTCTTTCTCTCTCTCTCTCTCTCTCTCTCTCTCGGATATCAATAAACATGTATTTTTTAAAAAATGATTATAAAGAAAATGATTATGGTGTACAATGACTGACTTCATGGTGCATGAGAAATTCAAACTGGCTCTGAAGTCAACTCTAAAGAGCTCTTAAAGTGTTGAGATCAGTGACAGAATTTTTTAAAAATGTGATGTAGTTTAAATAATGATCTTGAAGAAGTAATAATTATTCAGGTAAGTTTTTGTATGTTCACTGAGCCAGTCTTATTACTATATAAACCTTCTTCATATTATGTTACTCAGTCTTTTCATATTCTGAAGTTAATTTCAAGAAGTACAGGAAAATGTTTTAGTAAATATAATTATCAAAGTAAATTTTACAAATGACCCAAATCCTAAATAATGGCAATAATTTCTCAATTTTGAAAGCACTCCTCTCTAAATTGGTCTTTCTACAAAATACTTAAAAGTTCATGCAATTGGTGAGGTTTTAATGGAATCTGGATTAACATTAAATTACTAATTTTATTTTTAGTAGGAAAAAAGATTAGGATGACCTTCTCCTTTGTTACCTCCAGGTTTACCTGTGGGGGGAAAAAATCATGCTCAAAAAATAAAATATATTCACACATTTGCTCCAGCTAGATAATAAAAAAGTTAAGTCAAATCTCATCACAACAAATTTCAAGGAAGGACACAAATTATAGTATTTCAATAATAAATTCAAGCAGGAGTGTAATTACTTATTTTTATTAATATAAAGTTAAATACAAGAAGAAACACATTTTACTGACTCTAACTTAAAACAAGTATTGACTGTCTTCAGTAAGTTACCTCACATTCTACTACATTGAATAATGTATTTTTTCCACAAATCAACATGGAGTATTTCTTCAATCTTTATATAAGAAACACATTGGTAGAAGGAACTAACAAAACAGGGATACTTCAGAAAGTTAAACTGTGGATTATGTAGTAAAAAAAATCCTAAAAGTAGTTAATATAAGGCAAACTAAAATTTGTTGACAAGATCTAAGACATTTGTTTTAATTCTAATATAGCAGTGTGTGACTGTTCAGTTCTCACTCTCAGCTTTGTGCAAATTCGTATATCTATACATATAAAAGCCAGCGACCAGAATGCAGTAACGACCAGAACAACCAGTTGCTATGATGTCCAGAGTGGCCAGTGAACCCACCCGATTGGGGGCGGGGCCGGCTGGCAAACCTCCTGCAGCGCCTCCCCCAGACAGCCCCGCCCCCGATGGGCCCTCACCACCCAATCAGCCCACAGCCTCTCCCTCCCCCCAGCCAGCCCCACCCCCGATAGGCCCTTACCACCCAATCAGCCCACAGCCCCTCCCTCCCCCCAGCCAGATCCACCCCGATCAGCCCCCCCCCCCACTCCGATCAGGGGTAGGACCGGCTGGCCAACCACCTGCAGCCCCTCCCCCACACTGGTCCCACCCACAATCACCCCCCACCGACCAATTGCCCATGGCCCCTCCCCCTAGTCAGCTCAGCCCTGATAGGGCCCCAATTGGGGTCGGGCCGGCCGGACCCCACCCATGCAGGAATTCGTGCACTGG
>NW_005871071.1:2880352-2977245 GCF_000147115.1 Myotis lucifugus | reverse complement strand
TTAAGATATCCATGTACATAACACTTACAAGGATTAACAGTGGACCAGATTACTCTGTAATCCTAACTTCCAAAACTCCAAAAATGTTAACAAGGTAGGGGAGGGTGGAGGTAAGGAAGAGAGATCAACTGAAGGACTTGTATGCATGTATATAAACCTAACCAATGGATACAGACACCAGGGGGGCGAGGGCATGAGTGGAGGGGTGGGGGGGCAATGGGGGGGCTAAGGACACATAATAATCAATAAAGAAAAAAAAAAATATATATATATATGGCTTGAGTGAAACCTGAAGGCAAGAACAAAAAACAAAAACAAAAAACCTGAAGGCAGAAATAATGAGCACCAATTATTGACATTTCAATTGCAACTATTTCAACTGGGATTGACATTTCAATTGTAACTATTTCAACTGGGATTTAGATAATCCTCCTAATAAAGTCAGAGTTCAAAGTACTTTAATTGTGGTTCTAAAATAAACTATTTACCTCATTGTAAGCATTTCAGATTTTTAATCTTCTAATCTTTTCCTTATAAAAAAAATACATGCCAATAATCCTTACATTTCTTAAATAAATAGTGCTTACTTTAAGTAAAAATAGCTTTGTCATACCCTAAGCCATCAGTTTGTTTAACAAATTTTCAATTACTTACCATAGAAATGTCCAAATCCCATGCTGATTGCAATCACCAGAGCAAGTATAATACACTTATTGAGGCCACTACTGAAATGGCGTTTACCCAGCTCCTTAGAGGGTTCAGTTTCTTGGTCAGCGAGCAGTCGTTCTTCAGATTCTGAACTAGAAATAGTTTTCTTCCTAGCACGGCGGCGTCTAAAGGCAGGACTGGGCTGATGGCTGGTTTCATCACTACTTGATTTGTCGTCACTCGGCTGAGATGAAAATACTATTAAAAAAAAAAGTAGATAAATATTTAAAATTTTTATAAAAGTTTCCCTAGTATATATGATTTAGAATAATCAATGCCATCCCTACATGCTTCTTTTACATAAGACAGCCAAAAACAAAACAACACAACATGAACTCAAGTTTTCAAGGTTATGAACATAATGCCAAAACATAAAATATTTCAACTGTGATACACAAGAATCTGTTAATCATATTCTGTGCCTTTGAAGGTCTAGCTGTTTTATTGTTAAACCTCTCTTATAGTTTATACCATCAGAACAATCATTCTCATAGTCTATTAAATTTATTTGATAGTAGAGCTATAAACAAATACTATTTCTAGAAGAAAAGAAAAAAAACACCCTGTATCTCTTTCATTTCAATTTAAGCTCAACTGTTTAAGGAACACAGGGACATATACAAGCAGTTCCTTGGTATTTTTCTAGTTTCACTTCCATTCTATGAGTCCATAATCAAGGTTCAGAGCACTCTAGTTAAGCACAGATTTCCAGAAGTCAAATGAGCCCTTCCCTTCAACTGCCACTCTTACTAGAAGGCTATTAATTTCACCCTTCTAGTAAATATGTCAGCATGAGGAAGTGACACAACAGCTATCTCCGATATTAAGGACTAATCTGGTGCTGCTCCTTTATGAAAAGAATAGTAAACCATAACTTTTTAAAAAAATTCACAAGAAATCACAAGTCCTGAAAACATATACACCAGAAAAATTATCTTCAGTTTTTCATATGTATAATTTATTAACACGGTTTTATATTATCAAAAAATTATATGTTGACACAGAAAATTATGTGACTCTGAAATTCCCCCTGACCAGTTAGAAAGAAAAAGAGCATTAAAAGTAAGGATAAAATGTGAGCTTGAACTTGATACACAGAGCTCCAAAACAACAAACATTCATGCTTTAAAAAAGCAAAACAGTTCTTCAGAAGGCAGGTTATCCATGCCAAAGCAAAGCTGGTAACCTAGGTTAGGCAATACTTTTTAAAGAAGGATTATGGAGGGTTCAGTTAACTTTCACATTTACAACGAAATACACAAAGACAGAAGGCACTAATGAATATTCCTAATATTTAGTGATACAGAAGCTACTGAGAGATCTTTTGTTCATGACCCTTATGCCCATCATGTTTATCTGGTTATTCCTGACCACTAGTTTTTCCAAGATGCCGCCGCCTCAGCTGTGAGGTTACATTTCTTGGACAAAGAGAAAGAAAGGAAGACTTAAATAAAGCATAACATAATACAAAGGCATTCATGATCATGGATGGAGTATTTAAGTCAGACTTTCTGACAGCATTAAGATGGGTCAATGTAAAAACAAACCTTTAGTCAAAATTCCTTTAATAAACTTTCAATTCTACATTAACATATGGACTTCATTATATATTCCAAGTAAACCAGCCTAACCGGTATTAATAAATGTACATCCTTATCTAATGCTTCCATCTTTTTAACCCATACATGATAGGTGAAGTATTTTTATAAGTCTTTTAAAGCTTAATTTGGCCCACAGTCCAAGATGCAAGCAATGCAAAGGCATGCAATAAGCTTAGCCAGCTTTATCACAAAATAAATTTGAACACCTGCTGAGAGTATCATAGCTGACAACAGATGTCTTTAAAGCACTAGGTAAGTAGTCAATGTGACTAGGCACACTCAGCTCTAGAAAAGCTGATAGATTCAGTCACACCACCTTGGAAAAGGAGTTGGCTAGGAACATGGTGTTTCAGCTGACCATCCCATGCCCTTATGCATTCAGGAATCTTCCACAGCTTCTCCCACCACCTTTCTTTTGTGAATAAACAGGAAAAAAGATGTATAAAGCTTTATTATAAAGAATAAAAGGAAAAAAGAGAATTGAAAATACTTTTAATTATCATTTAACATTATTATTTGTGCTCCATCAACATCTAACAATTATGCCTTTTTAAAAAACATATACAATACAAACTTTTCTACAACTACCAACTTGTTCTCTTAGGGGAGGAAAGAGTCATATGGAGAGGGAGAGGAGTGTTCTTACATCAACAAGGGGTTACTGTCACAAGAATTTAATTTAGAAGAAGAAAAAAACTAAGTTGAAATCCAACACAGATGAAGAAAGGAAAAAAACAAAATAAGCAATAGGGTAGCAGGAAATTAAACCGAGAAAAATATGGGATAAGGCAAAGAGAACAAAAACTCTGGGCAACTGATATATACTAGTATATGTAGTATTTTCAACATAGTCCAATGTAACTTATTATTTTTAACATGTTCTTTATTGAAGTAATTCCTTTGGGAGGGATAGCAATTGATAAAAACACCTAATAAAATATACCTCTTAACTGAATCTATAAAATTCCCAAGAAGTCCAAATTTAGAAAGTAGATTAAAACTAGAATAATGTGCTCTGAAGTGTCCAAGTATCTGAAAAAAAGTAACAGCATGTATAGCGTCAATTTCTTAAATGTCTGCTTGGACCCTTCTCCACTACTCCTACTTCATTCAATTACCTTTTCTGGCCTACTAATATTCTCAGATTAAACCACCACAGCCTTTAAAAAAAGTAATTGAATATATATAAAAGTATGAATCCTATATTTTAATAAATAAAATCCAATGACCAAAATGGATTCTAAAATCAATTACGTTTGCCCTATTCTAGCCAACACCAAAGTTTCTCTCTGATCACTAAGATCATCTCATAAGTATTTAAACATTTTGAATAAAGTGTTTTCAAGCTCTTGTTTATAGTCAAACTATTGAAACACTAGTTGAAAATAACTCATTAAATGAGGTAACTAAAAAATTTCTACTTAACATTTTATTAACTTAAACTGAATAAAAATTCCATTGTCTGATTTTGGCAAATGTAAATATTAAAGAATGGTAAAATCTAAAGAAATGATCTAAAATAGATACTACATGTTCGTGTTTCTGCATCAAATTAAGAAATTACTGGAATCACTGGCAGTATTCCAAGGTGTCTCACATAATTCACTCTTAAGTTATAATTGTGGGTTAATAACTGTTGGTTAATTACAGGTTTGTTTCTTGTATTTTCTAGTAACTTGTGTCTAAATAGTTATACCACATTGAAAGATGTTATATGTCCCTAAAATTGAGCCAAAAAATTTTAGAAGGGAATTAGTTCAGTAACTCACATTTTAACCTCCAAATGATTCTGTCTGAACAATAGACATTAACTGCATTAACAACGTGACTTACAATAGGCACATTTTCATAACTCAATCTAAAATGAATGATCCGAAGGTCAGGGTTTTGGGATGCCGCTGCACTGCCAGCTGCTTGAGCCCTGTTTGGCACATAGTAGCACTCAGTAACTGTTTGTTGAATGACTAATAATTGAAGAGAAAGAAGTTTCACTATTTTTACAATATAAAATTTTTATCATTGTAGGTAGAAATCTCAACATTCTCCTGCTTTTAGGCAAAATGGCACAATCTCCACTCTTAAAGATCTAAAACATGTCAAAGGGAGTGTTTGAGACATTAATAAACCTCCTCCTTCTTGAAGCATTTTTTTTTTTTTTTGGTCTTTTACTTAGTAAGAGATGGCATTTATTGTTACAGCAAAAGACTGTGCTCTAGGCCCTAGAGTCTAGGAAAACATTAAATATAACAGTAAATTTTATAAAAATGTTTGAGTTTAATTCAAATATTCAAAACTTGAGATTTAGGATTATAAAATAAGTCATTATATAAAATATGGTCACAGGAGTCTGTAAGTCTGTTATCAGTGTATTCTTTGTATAGTTCTTACCAGTTTCTGGTGGACAGAATGTGTATTGGCTGCTAGAGGAAGAGCCCATGTTAAAGTCTTCTGGACTCTGTGCTTCTTTAACACTTATGGCTTCTTCTTGATTTCCAATTTCTTCTAACTTAGGTGGCTCAAGGGTCACAATATCAGAATCGTCACTGACAGTTCCAAAAGAAACATTGTCTTCAAGTGACTTTTCTTCCTCTCCCTGAGGAATCATAATTTGAGAGATAGTAAATTCAACAATTATTTAAGGGCCTTATTTTCCTACACCGTTCAAAGTGTTAAATGGTACTTAAGTAGTACGGTAATTTGGACTTGAAATAAAAGATATGAATCCTGTCTAATAGGAAAGGATTACTCAATAGTAGCTTCATCTTTTAGTATGAAAACCCCTTCAAACTCCTTGGGAACTCTAACTACTGACAACTCCTTGTAGGCTGCAAAAGCTAAGAAGCCCACCTTTACAACCCAAATGAACACAGAAAGGAGAGGATTTCTTACCGGTTCCATGGGCTTATTTATGTGTAACCCTATAGTCAGGGAGCCCATTAAAAGACAGATGAAATTTTCCTGGTTATGTATGTAATAAACTTTAACAGTTATGCCATGTAAAGATCATCTAGCTATCTAGTTTTATCTAGAAGTCAGGTAAATGCTAAAGGATAAGATTTAGTTTGTTCTCAAATTAAAACTGACCTTGATTTTAGCTTAATTTCTCAATATAATTCAAGAATGTAACCTAATTAGACAAACTATATACCAATACATCAACAAGGCCTGTATACCTATGGAATGATGTTGAACTCTGAATCCATTTTGTCTGACTGTCTTTTCCTGTCTGCTAATGGTATTAGTCATAATAATACCTGTACTTGTTCTTTGTGTTTTTCTATATAGTTCAACTGTTCATGATGGCTGAACATGTGTAACTGTTAATACTCTTTTCATGGCTTACATAAGTGTTATACTAGATGCCAAATACGGAAAGATGAGAGACAGAAGGCAGGACTCAAATCATAGTTCTCAGGATAGAAATGGTCCAGGGTGTTTTTTTAAAATGAAGGCCATAAAACCTGACTGCCTTCCATTTACCTGCCTTTCCTGGTTTGGGAAAATGCAGCCTCAACTCAGACCCTCTGGTTTACAGTGTTGCCCCATCACCAACAATCAAGATGACATCCATACGGAGACTTCCTAGGAATGAGCCTTCCTAGAACTGAGAGACCACACTATTCGACCTTCAGATTTATGATCAAAAGGGGGAAATGTGGATGAAAAAAGGGGATTCTATGGAAAGTAACCTCACAGGATGATCTGATCATAAATTCCTAACTGGGCAGGTCATGGTAGGTAGTCATGCCCCAGGCATATAAACAAGCCCTGTCCATTATATCTGTACATCTAGGTCAACGCACCTATGAAATAAACTGTAACCACCCAAGATAGGACATAATCTTGTTAACTATCATGTAATCCAACCATTACCTTACTTTTTCTGGCCCCCACATAATTTTCCTTAATTTCAAATGCATAAAAGAAAATGCAAAACTTATTTGAGATCTTGCTCCCAGCATGTCAGGGGTTTGGCTCAAACTCTTATAAAAATTATATACCAAAAAATATATATATACAACCTACTTTGAAAGAAAATTATATTAGTGGTTATATGAATAAGACTTTAACACATTACCAATGAATTACTTTTCTAAATTAAAACATCTGAATCAGGAGTTTAAATAAAAGCTAACAACTTTAACCTTAACTGATCAATCTGGGGACTCTCAAAATCTTCAATAAAATTTATTTTTAATTCAAATAGGAACAGAATGCACAACTAGAAATTGAAGCTTTGATTAGCATTCTCTATGTTTACCATATTTCCACAGAGTAAAACACAAGCTTACCACAAGTGCTAACTGTGTTTCCTCCAAAGCTGGATAAGCAGTTTCTCCCACTACCATTGTGACAGTTTGGCTGCTCTCTGATATAAAGAAAAAATCAATTCAATTACATTTTATCACTTTGGCAATCTACATATATAATGATCTGGGTGCAAAAAAATGTATTCTCAAATTTTTAAAGTGGATTTAATCAAATGACATAATCAAATGACATAAGTCATTCTTCTATTGCTAAAAAGATCTGTATTTCAAATATAATTATTTCAATATTTGAAATTGTCAGGGGATAATTTTAGACACTGAACTGAACTCAGTTAAGAGCAACTAAAGCAATATAATCTCTAAGTAAACAGTCTCTACCTTATAATACCAAAGTACTTACTTTAAAGCAAGGTGTTTATAAAAATCTGTTAACATGGAAAACCAATTCTCAGATATCTGATGGAACATATCCTGCATTGTTAAAGTTTATTCAAGCTAAAGGTACCACTACTCTAATGACTATCAATGTCTGGCAACACAAGAATCAAAACTATGGCTCCGAATTACGAACTATCCTATGTAATAAAGAGGTAATATGCAAATTGACCATCATTCCAACACACAAGATGGCCTCCAGGAGAGGGCAGTTGTGGGCGATCAGGCCAGCAGGGGAGGGCAGTTGGGCGGGGAATCCAGGCCTGCAAGGGAGGGCAGTTGGGGGGCGACCAGGCCTGCAGGGGAGGACATTTGGGGGTGACCAGGTCGGTAGAGGAGGGCAGTTGTGGGCAATCAGGCCTGCAGGGGAGGGCAGTTGGGGGCAATCGGGCCGGCAGGGGAGCAGTTAGGTGTCAATCAGGATGGCAGGTTAGGGGGTGATCAGCCTGGCAGGCAGAAGAGGTTAGGGGCAATCAGGCAGGCAGGCAGGTGAGCAGTTGGGAGCCAGCAGTCCTGGATTGTGAGAGGGATGTCCGACTGCCCGTTTTCCATATGAACTAGTTCATATGGAAAATAATCCTATATAATAAAGAGCTAATATGCTAATTAGAACAAACAGCGGAACGACCATCCAGACGACCTTCCGGACGAAGCCGGGGCTGCAAGGGCCCACCAGACATCCCTCGAGGAGTCCCAGATTGGAGAAGGTGCAGGCTGGGCTGAAGGGGACACACACACACACACACACACACACACACACACACACGAATTTCGTGCAACAGGTCTCTAGTTTATAATAAAAAATAGACTGTAAAAAAAAAAACACGAACTTGAGCCCTGGCCAGGGTGGCTCAGTTAGTTGAGCATCATCCCTGCACCAAAAAAGTCGTCTGTTTGATTCCCAGTCAGGGCACATGCCCAAGTTGCTGGTTGAAGTCCACGATCAGGGTGCTGTTCTAGAGGCAACCAATTGATTGTTTCTCTCTCACGTTGATGTTTCTCTCTTTCTCCCCCTTTCTCTCTCTCTCTGAAAAATCAATAAAAACATATTTTAAAAAGGACTTGGAAAAATGTACAAGAGTTCATATTAGAAAGGCTATACAATATTAACAAAATTTGCAATATTAAAATAATATAATAAGTGTAAATTTATGCATAGCAAAGAACATACATGGTGGGGCAAAAGTAGGTTTATAGTTGTTCATATGGGAAATAATCCTATATAATAAAGAGCTAATATGCTAATTAGACCAAACAGCGGAACAACCATCCAGATGACCTTCTGGAAGAAGTCGGGGCTGCGAGGGCTGGCCGAGGCTGTGAGGGGCTGCATTGAGCCTCTAGTACAATAATAAATGATAATACAAGAAAGAATAAACTCTGTGTTTCACATACTTATAACTGTAAACCTACTTCTGCCCTCCCACATACCAAATGTTTACAGCAATTATCTCCAGACCAAAAAAATTATGGGTAGTTAAATTTTTTTTTTTGCTCATCATTTTTTCACTAACATGTATTTCCCATATAATTTAATCCATACAAAAGAAGGAAAAAAAACATACACTGCTTTTGTATGTTATAGTCCCTAACAGAATATTAATTTGGAGGTAAGACTCCTCAACAAAGGTGGACTTGGGTCCAAGAACTCCTAAGGAAGTATGGAAATTTTTTTAGATACATGAGTATATGCATTTTTTGGGAGGGACTGTCCCTAGCTTTCAGTTTCTCAAAGAGATCTCTGATCCATGAAAGTTGACAATCACTGTTCAAAGGAAATCAGTAATCAACAGGTAGGCTAAAAACAAGATTAACAGGTATAATCTATTGTATTTCTAGCCTGGACACCTCCACTTGATTCTCCAGGGGGAAAATGTTCTGTTTAAATTTTTAGTAATTTTTTAAAGAAGTTTAGAAGTAATTTAAATACGAAGATTAGAATATACATTCATTATTTGGGCATCAAATTCCATAGGAAGTGGGATTATACCCAATGTAGATGTTAACACAGTTGTTAAATGCCATTTACCACTTCTAACCAAAGTACTCTGAAGTGTGACAATAACTGGAAAAGTTTGGTAAATCTCTTGTACAAAATTTAATAATTTTGTACATCACTAGTCTTAATCAAGATTGATAATATTGAGTCACTGAAGGACTCATGTGCAATATCAAAGAGTTATCTGGAGGCTCAAACATATACTACAGCTGCGAATAAACAAGGCCCTGGGAAGGCTGGTACCACCAGACTCTGCAGGGTTGCCCACCTAGTCCATACTAATACATTAGTCCTTCAATGGCCTAATCACTTAGCTGTCCATCTAGATTCGTAATGTCCCAAACACGTCCAATTTTAAAAAATAAATATATCCAACTTATTAAACATCTTACCTCCTTGTTCTAACTGCAATACTTGTAGCTCCTCTTGCTCTAAAGATGAATACTCTGGGAGGAGCTCACAGCTGTCACTGGCTGTCCCATGTTCAGAAGCCACCATCTCTATATCAGACCCCTAGGAAAAAGTGAAAATCAGTTATTTGTCTATCAGCTCATCAAAGTTTTGAATACAAGTAGATGCATCCATTATTTAAAGTCCCAATGTTGCTATACTCCAAAGAGAGCAGTATCTAATCTGACTACTTTTGTTCAATTTACTCCATAAAGGCCTATGGCAGGGAAACAGCAAAATGGAGAACAGGTTTAGATTCTAAAAGTGAAGTCAGACTAAAAGTTGAATGCTCTAACTACTCTATTTCACAAACCCAAGCAATAAATTTGAATCCCAACGAATAAATGTTTGTGAGCTATTTTTATTAATTTGCTTCTACTCAAGATTACGGAGTTTGTTAGGTAAGATAGGTATAAAAAATTAGAATTTTAAATTTACAGCCTATTCAGAGAAACAGCCACATGCAAATAACTACTTATTACAGCAATGTATAAATGAAAAAGTTTAAGGGCAAGGCATACAATGAACCCATTTAGATTAATAGGGTTCCTTATAAAATTTTAGAGTATTATTTATTCTTCCAAGCTTGTCCTTCCTACTTTGATATTAGACTGTCTTTTACTTAATAAATAGTTAGTGGATTTTGAGGGTTTCTTCCTTGTGTTTTAATTAGTGAAATAAAGTTAACCACTAGTTGATTCTGCCTCTACCCGTGCCCTCAATTTTCCTATAGTTTACTAATCTATGAAACCAAAAGGTCTGAGTTCTCCTGATAAACATACAACAACAACAACAACAAATTAAAAGAACTCATTAAAGGGTTGGGTTTTAAATAATCCTAAATGTAAGTTTTTGGGGTTGCCTAAAGTGGGAGGAAATAGTAGAAACAGAGGCAAGGTTAGGGATGGACTGGTATTTTCAGGGGAGATCAGTCGTGGCCTACATCAGAATGGGGACAGTAGGGAAAGGAAAACAAAAACAAAAACATGTAAGACTTGATAACTAGATATGATGGGAAGAGGGATACAAGTATAGATATGATCTACTCTGTGACAAGCTATCCCTAACACAGAATACCCTCATGCCAGAGAGGTTTACTTACTGTCTTGCTTCACACTACACTCCCAAGTAAGACTCCCACAGCTGCCTAGTTAATTATCTTTGAAGGAGAAGTTGTTGCTAAGGGAGTTGAGCTAAGCTTGGTAGAAAACAGGTTAAAATCAGAAAAGTCACTGATTTACAAAAAAAAAAGAAACTACCTCTCCCAAATAAAGAAAAGAAACTGCCCGAGCTGGTTTGGTACAGTGGATAGAGCAGGGGTCCTCAAACTACGGCCTGCGGGCCACATGCAAATACAAATATTGTATTTGTTCCCGTTTTGTTTTTTTACTTCAAAATAAGATATGTGCAGTGTGCATAGGAATTTGTTCATAGTTTTTTTTTAAACTATAGCCCAGCCCTCCAACGGTCTGAGGGACAGTGAACTGGCCCCCTGTTTAAAAAGTTTGAGGACCCCTGGGATAGAGTGTCGGCCTGTGGGCTAAAGGGTCCCAGTTCTGATTCCGCTCAAGGGCACTTACCTCGGTTGCAGGCTCCTCCCTGGCTCAGGCCCTAGTCAGAGCCGGTGCAGGAGGCACCTATCGATGTGTTTCTCTCTGTCTTTCCCTCTCTCTTCCATTCTCTCTCAAAAATCAATGGAAAAATATCCTCGGGTGAGGATAAAAAAAAAGAAAGAAAGAAAGAAAGAAAAGAAACCATCTCAAACTCAATTGGTAAAGTTGCTATTAAATTTTGAAACTTTCTTGCAGAAAAGCAATCATTTTTTGTTAATGTTGTTTCCTAGAAGATATGACTGTCTAAACCTCACATTATCAAAGTAATTATAAAAAATACCATCTAAAATATTTTTGAAGTTTGACATACTGTTCATTTTAATTTTTTATTTATTTGAGAGAGGGAGAGAGAGTTATATCAATTTTTTTGTCCCACTTATTTATGTATTCATTGATTGTTTCTTGTATGTACCCTGACCAGGGATCAAACCCACAACTTTGGCATATCAGGAAGATGCTCTAAGCAACTGAAATCAGCCATTAAAACCCTTATTAATGAAGAAAAACAAGTGAGGCTTAAGAGATCCTGAAAACAAAAAGAGAGATAGATAAATCCATTAAATTTTGAATAGGTATACATGATTTTTATGATATTGCTTCTATTCTTCAGTATTTTATGATTTTTCTATAATGGACATATATTACCAGTGTGAGAAAATGTTTATTATGTACTAATTATGAAACATCAAACTTCTATAATAAAATTCATTTTGTGATACAGTTCTAGTCATAGTGCTTTTCCTAGCAAGTTCTACTACTATATATCACAAGTGGAACACATATTCTCCATGCTCCTTTCTGGATGTTTTTAAATGCAGGCTCTGATATTTCCCAGTTGCACACTTTTGGCAAAATTACTTAACCTCTCTAAGCTTTACTTTTCTCAACTATGAAATGAGAATGAAAACTATCTATACCAGATATTTAAAATTATATGAGAACATAGGTAAGGCACAGAACCTGACCAATAATAAACCCTCAATAAATATTTTCCTACTGTCTCAAAGCTGAGAAAAGTAATGTGCAATAATGTAGACGATATTGGCTCAGAGAGCTTTCAGTAATGAAGTTTAATGCAGCTGGGAAAATGTCCAAGCTAGAGACAATGAAACCGCATGCTTAAATGTAGAAAAAATAATGACTTTCAAAGAACTCAATTTTTACATCACTGCTAACATAGTAATATTACAAATGTGCACTGGGGGCGAGGGGAGGTCCCTCAGCCCAGCCTGCACCCTCTTGCAGTACAGGACCCCTGGAGGATGTCCAACTGCCGGAAGGCCCCCAAGGGGTCAATGGTTCTACCATGGAGGTGACAGGCTCCCGCCACCGATGCTGCACCTGCCAGTCTTAAGCCCGGCTTCTGGCTAAGCAGCGCTCCCCCTGTGGGAGCTCACTGACCACTAGGGGGCAGCTCCTGTGTTGAGCATCTGCCCCATGGTGGTCAGTGCGTGTCATAGCGACCGGTCGTTCCATTGTTTGGTCAATTGGCATATTAGCCTTTTATATATATAGGACTGCCTTATAAAAAGTATTGAATAGCATACCTCATGATTGATGACAGTCCAACCACAAGATGAATCACTGTCACTGGAGTTTTCAGCCATTTTTCAGGTCTACAAACACAAAAATACACTGACATGTTAGGCATATTTTATTTTTTAATTTTTTTTATCGATTTCAGTGAGGAAGGGTGAGGGAGAGACAGAAACATCAATGATGAGAGAGCATCACCAATCAGCTGCCCCCCGCACACCCCCTGATGGGGAACAAGCCCGCAACCCAGGCATGTGCCCTGACCAGGAATCAAACCATGACCTCCTGGTTCATAGTTCGAAGCTCAACCACTGAGCCATACCAGGAAGGCGTGCGTATTTTTAAAATCCTATTAGAAGAACTATATGTGACCCAAGTATGAAAAGTGACTTGCTCTCTTTCATTTGAAACTGAGACAACCTACTCATGATTTTACCATACAAGATATGATTGCTTAACTAAATAAACAAATACAACCAAACTTTTAAAACAAGGAGATCCTCCTAAACTGTAAATAGTCTAGACAGCAAATACTTCAATTGAAATTAAAATGGGGTGGAGGAGGGGTTGGGGAGCAGAAGTTGGTTAGAAACTGTTGTCATTGGCAATAAGCTAGACCTAGTCCTACACCAACATACATTTGTCTGTACCTGGTTTGTTCTCCCCTTTCTTTCTGACACTCCTATTTAAACTTCAAATCTGCCCAGCTGGTGTGGCTCAGTGGTTGAACATCAACCTATGAATCAGGAGATCATGGTTCGATTCCCGGTCAGGGTACATGCCCAAGTTTGAGGGCTCCATCCCCAGGAGGCAGCTGATTGATGAGTCTCTCGCATCACTGATGTTTCTATCTCTCTCTGTCACTCTCCCTCCATCTCAAAAATAAAATATCTCTCTCTATATATAAAGAGCCAGGGTCCGTAACATCCAAAACGACCCAATGTACGACCGAACACCGGAAGTCAGCAGCTGCAGGCATGGCAACCCAGCACTGACTGCTGAGGGGGCTGCAGATCAGGCCTGGAGAGAGAAGCAGGGTGTGACCCGAAGCCTCCATGACAGCTGTTGATCAGCCCTTGCCCCTCTCTCTCTCTGGGCCTCGCCAGCAGCCACGGGGGCTGCTGATCAACCCCACCTCTCTGATCAGGCCGCAGATAGGCCCGGAGACACTGATTGGCATAGAAACTGACCAATCAGAACCAAATCTGGGTGAACTGCAAGGAGCCAATGGCTGCCTAGGAGGCAGAGCTTTTGATGCTGACTAGCATAGAAACCAACCAATCAGAACCAAATCTGGGTGAACTGCGAAGGCAGAACCTAAGGTGGGGGCTGAGGAGGAGTTTTAAGAGCAACAGTTGTTTGGTGTAAGGTGTAAGAAAGTGGTTCAATTTTTTAATGACTGGTTTGGTAGCATAGTGCATATGGCTGGCTATCAGTCCAGATATAGGAATTATGTATTTTTGTCTGCCAAGAGCATCTCCTCCTGCTGAAAAAGGCCTTTCCCCCCCATTTAAGCAATCCTATCCTATATAATCTATCTATACTAATAAAAGGGTAATATGCTAATTAGATTGGGTCAACCGCCCATCTTCCGGACATCTGACTTCCTTCCGGACAAAGCCATGGTGGTGAGGGCTGAGCAGAGGCACTTAGGGGTGATCAAGCCGGCAGGGGAGGACAGTTGGGGGTGAGATCAGGCCGGCAGGGTAGGGCTGTTGGGGGCAAGATCAGGCTGGCAGGGGAGGGCAGCTGGGGAGTGACCAGGCTGGCAGGGGAGGGCAGTTAGGGGTGATCAGGCAGGCAGGCGGAGGGGTTAGGGGCAATCAGGCAGGCAGGCAGAGGCAGTAAGGGGTGATCAGGCAGGCAGGCAGGTGAGCAGTTAGGAGCCAGCGGTCCCAGATTGTGAGAGGGATGTCTCCCAAGGGCTCCCCAATTGGAGAGGGTGTGGACTGGGCTAAGGGAGCCCCCCCCATGCATGAATTTCGTGCACCTGGCCACTAGTCTATATATATAAAAGCCTAAGCGACGGACCGACCAGTTGACCGGTCACTATGACGCGCACTGACCACCAGGGGGCAGATGCTCAATGCAGGAGCTGCCCCTTGATGGTCAGTGCACTCCCACTGCAGGAGCACAGTTCAGCTGACCGACCCATCCCAGCAGCCCACCAGCCCAGCAGCAACCACTCTCTTCCTCAGTAGTCCTACAGGTCCAATCTCTGGAGAATGGGCCAGGCACCAACAGACCAGCACTGGCGGGTCTAATGGAAGTCGGTCTCAGGCACCACAGCTGCTTCCCCTCCCTAGACGCTCAGCAAGGAAGAAACAATATAAAAAGTGGCCGCCAGGTGGCTCCCAACAACCAGCATGAACGTCAGCAGGATGGATCCAGATCCCCGGATGGCAAGGGTATCCTACTGCCCTCCCGGAGGGCCAATCACATCCCAGCCCCCCCCCACCCCCCTTGGGATGGGTGCCAGACAGAGGGCTCATGGCTGCTGAGCACCACTACAGCAGCACAGGCCTCTCCCGATTGGGACTGACTGAGTGCGATCCCACGGCAAGCGCACCAGGGCTGGGATGATCGGGAGCAGCAGGCAGGAGTGGCAGGCAGTGTTGGACTGCGGGTTTTAGCCAATCCCTGCAGGCCACCCCAAGGGACCCCACCTGTGCATGAATTCATGCACCAGGCCTCTAGTATATACATATGTATATCTACACTACTAAAAGAGAAAAATGGTAATTGGCGTACAACCGCTACCCTTCCCATTGGCTAATCAGCGTATCCTTATGCAAATTAACTGTCAGCCAAGATGGCGGCTGGCAGCCAGGCAGCTGGAAGCGAACATGAGGCTTGCTTGCTCCAGTGACTGCAGACTCCAACGTTCCCCGCCTGACTTGCCAACCTCTGAGCTGGCAGTTTGAAACATTCTAACAAATATAGCCGGCTGGGATCTCAGAGCTGAAGTTATACATTGTTTCGATTATAGAACGGCAAACAAACCAGCAGCAGAAGCCTCAGAGCTAGAGCCAGAGCTAAAGCTGGCCCAGAAGAAAAAAAAAAAAGAAAAAAAGGAGTGGTTGGGAGCTTCAGTCAAAACCGCCAGCCTGAAAGCAGCCCTCAGCCCCTCACCCAGACTGGCCAGGCACCCCAGTGGGGAACCCCACCCTGATCCAGGACACCCTTCAGGACAGCCATCATCTCCTCATCCAGTCTATCCTATATAGTAAAAGGGTAATATGCCTCCCAGCACTGGGATCAGCAGAGCCGCGAGGCCTCCTGGCACCAGATCAGCATGACAGGGGGCAGCGCCCCAACCCCCTGATCCGCCCTGCTGTGTGTGTGACAGGGGGCGGTGCCCTAACTCCCCTATCGGCCCTACTCTGTGCGTGACAGGGGGGAGCTCCCCAACCCCCTGATGGGCCCTGCTCTGTGCGTGACGGGGGGGGGGGCAGTGCCCCAACCCCCTGATTGGCCCTGCTCTGTGAGTGACAGGGGGCAGCGCCCCAACCCCCTGATTGGCCCTGCTCTGTGCATCACAGAGGGTGGCACCGCAACCTCCCCATTGACCCTGCCTTGAGTGTGATAGGGGGTGGTGCCCCAACCCCCCAATCGGCCCTACCCTGAGCGTGACTGAGGGTGGCATCGCAACCTCCCAATCCGCCCTGCTCTGTGCATGACAGGGGGCGGCGCCCCCAACTCCCCAATCAGCCCTGCTCTGAGCCTGACCAGGGGCTGCACCTAGGGATTGGGCCTGCCCTCTGCCACCCAGGAGCAGGCCTAAGCCAGCAGGTCGTTATCTCCCGAGGGGTCCCAGACTGCGAGAGGGCACAGGCCGGGCTGAGGGCCCCCCCCTTCCCCCCCGAGTGCACAAATTTTTGTGCACCGGGCCTCTAGTGTATATATAAACTTCAAAACCAAACTCACTGACTCTGCCTTACTGACTCTGTTATATACATTTAACTCTTATTGTACAGTGTATGTACTTCTATTGTTACACATATACTGAGAACACAATTATTGTATATTAGAGGCCCGGTGCAAAAAATTCGTGCCCGGGGGGGTGAGACGGGGGGGGGGGGGTCCCCTCAGCCCAGCCTGCACCCTCTCCAATCCGGGACTCCTCGGGGGATGTCTGACTGCCGGTTTAGGCCCGATCCTAGAGCCGGCAGTCGGATATGCTCTCACAATCCGGGACCGCTGACTCCTAACTGCTCATCTGCCTGCCTGCCTAATCGCCCCTACTGGCCCCCCTGCCAGCCTGACCACCCCTTACTGCCCCCCCTACAGGCCTGGTCGCCCCCAACTGGCCCCCTGCCAACCTGGTTGCTCCCAACTGCACCCTGCCAGCCTGGTCACCCTTCACTGCCCCCCCCCCCCGCTGGGCTGGGCACCCCACATAGCCTGCTGGTCAGGCATTTGGGCGGCCTTCACTAACCCCCCCTGGCAGCCTTGTAGCCCAACTCAGCCTGTTCGGGTGTCCGTTCATTCATCCTTTTGGGTGCAATGGGCCCTGGGTCTTTATATATATATACTAAAGGCCCCGTGCACAAAAATTTGTGCACTTGGGAGGGAGGGAGGGGGTCCCTCAACCCGGCCTGTGCCCTCTCGCAGTCTGGGACCCCTCAGGGATGACCACCTGCTGGCTTAGGCCCGCTCCCCGGGGAATTGGGCCTAAGATGGCAATCAGACATCCCTCTGGCAGCCCGGAGGCCCTCGGGGGATGTCCACTTGCCAGTGGGGAGCAGGCCTAACCTGCAGTCCGACATCCTTAGCACTGCTGAGGAGGCAGGAGAGGCTCCCACCACCACCGCTGTACTGGCAGCCATCAGCCTGGCTTGTAGCTGAGCAGAGCTCCTCCCATGTGAGAGCGCCCTGACCACCAGAGGGCAGCTCCTGCATTGAGCGTCTGCCCCCTGGTGGTCAGTGTGTGTCGTAGTGGCCAGTCATTCCCAGTCATTCTGCTGTTAGGGTCAGTTTGCATATTACCCTATTACTATATAGGATAGAGGCCTGGTGCACGGGTGGGAGCCAGCTGGTTTGCCCTGAAGGGTGTCCCGGATCAGGGTGGGGGTCCCGCTTGGGTGCCTGGCCAGCCTAGATGAGGGGATGATGGCTGTTTGCAGCCGGTCACACCCCCTTCAGGGTGGGGGTCCCCACTGGGGTGCCTGGCCAGTCTGGGTGAGGGGCTGAGGGCCGTTTTCAGACTGGCAGGTGACTGAAGCTCCCAATCTCTCCTTTTTTTCTTTCTTTTTTTTTAATTCTGGGATTTATTTACCTTCTATGGCTGTCACTGGAACTGAGAGCCAGCTTTAGCTCTGAGGCTTGGCTCCAGCTCTGAGACCTCGGCTGCTGAAAGCAGGTATCTGGGTTTGTTTGGCTTCTATAACTGAAACACTGTTGCAGCTCCAGCTCTGAGGCCCGGCTGGCTGAAAGCAGGTTTCTGGGGTTTGTTTAGCTTCTATAATTGCAACACTGTTTCTGAGAGTGCAGCTCAGAGGCCGGCAGCGGCAGGCGGGGAACCTTGGCTTCCTCCATCACTGGAGCAAGCAAGCCTCCTGTTCGCTTCAGCTGCCTGTCTGCCGGCCGCCATCTTGGTTGGCAGTTAATTTGCATATCGCCCTGATTAGCCAATGGGAAGCGTGTCGGAGGTACGGTTAATTACCATGTTTGTCTATTATTAGATAGGATAGATACTGAGAACACATTAGATCGAAGCTGATGGTTAGTATTCTAATAGAACTCTACTGCAGAAAATTTAATATGGAACTGATAGTCAAATAAGAACAGAGCAAAAAATATATCTGAAACTTCCATTAATGATTCTAGTATTTTATAAATTAATATTTTAAAAGAGAAGATGCAAAGGGGTGGTTGGTTACTACAGTATAAATATTAGCATGTTTTAGATAAAGTTCTCAATCTAAAATAAAATTATGTTGCTTTTAAGGTCATGCTAGAGCATTTTCTAATAAGTTCATTTGAGGTCATCTGATTGTTTGATTTCCTATTTACAACTGATTAGGAGCTGGACAGTTTACAAATTTAATGGTAAACTTATAAAAAAATATTACAGCGAATTTTTTTCTGCCCAGTAGAGATGATTACTCCAAAGACTACAGTCTGAGACCCTATAGGATAAACCAATTTCATATTTTAGCAATTCTATTTCAGCATTCCTTTAGAAAAATACATTTTTATTGACTTCAGAGAGAGGAAGGAAAAGGGAAAGAGAAAGAGAAACATTTGTGAGAGAGAAACATCAATTGGCTGCCTCCTGCACGCCCCTACTGGGGACTGAGCTACAACCTGGGTGTCCTGACCTGGAATCAAACCAGTGAGTGACCTCCTGCAAGTGTCCCGACTAGCGAGTTTTTCGAGATATGAGCCGTCTCTCGGCCGATATTTTGCTTTGAGTTGCGAGCTAAAATTCAGGTTACGAGCCAGCTTCAGATACCCCACCGCTAGTTGGCACAGTGAACGTCACAGTGAACGCCACAACATCAGCCCAGCATCACGTGTCTCACTCGTTCACTGTTGATTTGACATACGAGTAATTTGAGTTACGAGCTCCATCACGGAACGAATTAAACTCGTAAGTCAAGGCCCCACTGTATAGGGGATGACGCTCAACTAACTGAGCCACACAAGCTGGGTTTAGCATTCCTTATTAAATTGACTATATAAATCCCATTTTCTCATTGAACTAGTTTATATGAGTTTTTAAAAAACTTTTTGATATGTTACTACTGGTGTTTGATTTATTTAACAACACTTGAAAATTATGGGCTGACATATGGGACTATACAAAAACTGGGCAATTAATTTTGCATGAGTAAAGAAGAAAGGTCAAAGAAGGTTTTATAAATGAGTTACATTATTTTTCAGACATGCTAGGGAGGTTTTTAAACTGAAATTACTGTTGAGATAAATCACACAAAAATAAATTCTGGTTCCTCACTTATAAAGAAAATATAACACTGGAAGAATTTCTTAAGAGAACGGAAAAGCATTACAGAACAAAAGCAAAGGCAGCACCTCACAACTGTCAGAATGTCTATCATCAAAAAATCAACAAATAACATGTGCTGCCCAGGATGTAGAAAAAAGGGAACATTCCTATGCTATAGGTGGGACTGTAAATATGTACAGCCACTATTTTGTCTATTATTAGGTAAGATAATAAAAGTCTAATATGCAAATTGTTCGACCAGAAGTTCAACAGGGAGTTTGAATGCTCGCTATGACGTGCACTGATCACTATGGAAAATATGGAAGTTCCTCAAAAAAATTAAAAATAGAGCTGCCTTAAGAACCAGCAATACCACTTCCAGATATTTACCCTAAGAAAACAAAAACACTAATTTGAAAAGACATATGAACCCTTATACAATAGCAAAGACTTGGAAGCAACCTTAAGTATCCATCCATAGACAACTGGATCAAGACAATGTGGAACATATATAAACAGAATATTATCTGGCCAAAAAAGGAATGAAATCATGCCATTTCTGACATGGATGAACATGGATGGGCTTAGAGGGTATTATGCTAAGTGAAATAAGCCAGACAGAGAAAGACAAATACTGTATTTCACTTATATGTGGAATCCAAAAAAATAAAACAAATGACTAAACAAAACAGAAGACACATAGAGAACAAGTTGATGGTTGCCAAAGGGAGGGGGGATTAAAAAAATATTTTAAAATAAAATAATTTTAAAATCTCACTATCAAAAGTTTTTAAGTATTATTTTATGACTCGTGCCCAGTGCATGAATTCATGCACACTGAAAGGAAATTAAATAGAAGAAATGTTTTAATATCGCTATTCACCCTTTCTCTATACTACAGTGTCTACCAAATTCACGATCAACAATGACAGATTGAAACACACGCATGCGATTGGCACTAGTGAGAGCTTTATATCCTATACTAGAGGCCTGTTGCATGAAGAGATTCGTGCAACAGGCCTTCCCTTCCCTTGGCTGCTGGCACCGGTTTGCCTCTGGCACCCGGGACCCAGGGCTTCGCTCTGGCAGGGCTCCGGCCAGAACTGGCCCCGGGGCCGTCTGGCTTCACTGCTCCAGCCCCGGGGCTGCCCAGCTTCACTCCACCGCTTGGAGCCTACATATGCAAATTAACCGTCATCTTTGTTAGGTTAATTTGCATACTCTCCTGATTGGCTGGTTAGCATAGTGAAGGTACGGTCAATTTACATGTTTGTCTATTATTAGGTAAGATAATAAAAGTCTAATATGCAAACTGTTCGACCAGGAGTTCGACAGGGAGTTCGAATGCTCGCTATGATGTGCACTGATCACCAGGGGTGGCGCGGAACATGGTGGGCGTAGGTGACACAGCGCTGGCAGTGGGCAGCAGTGGAGGCGCTGCTGGCTCCAATGGGTCCTGGCGAGAGAGCAAGACTGCAGCGGGATGGTGGAGCAGGTAAGCAGGCCACAGCGGTGGGGGGCTGGGGGGGGGGCAGCCCCGACTGATCGTCCTGCAGACGGCAACCAGCCGCGTTGCTGGCAGGCCCTGATCGCCCAATCAGGGCCAGGCCCCAAGGCTGGGATGGGGAACTGGGGGTGGGTGGCGGCAACCAACCTCCTGTGGCACCCAGGCAGGGAGGCTGCCACCTCTAGCTGGCTACCTGGGGGTGACAGGGACGAAGGTGAAGTGAGAATGCAGGGTGTCCGCTGAGCTCACTCTCACTCCCCCTGCTACCTTCCCCTGGGACGCCAGGGCTCACACGCTGGGGAACCCACCATGCTCAGGTTGCCAGGCTCCTGCGAGGAGCCCGCCCTGCACCTGCACAGCATCTTCCAGTGAGCCACATCAGTGCACGTCATAGCAACTGGTTGGACAGTTGGACACTTACATATTAGCCTTTTTTATATATATAGATGAGGATCATCAGTTGAAAATATTACCTCTTAGTAACTTTAACATTATTTTTAATGGTGTATTTGATTTCTTTTTAAAATATTTGATTTTAGAGAGGTGAGAGGAGAGAGGGAGGGAGGGAAGGAAGGAGAGAGAGAGGGAAGGAAAGAGGGAAAGAGGAAGAAAGAGACAGACATTGATTTGTTGTTCCACTTATGTATGCATTCATTGATTGATTCTTGTATGTGCCCTGACAATGGATTAAACCTGCAATCTTGGCTTATAGGCGGGACAACATTCTAGCTAACTGAGCTATCCAGCTAGGGCTGTGTATTTCATTTCTATAGGAGCATTAAACTGTACACTGGTTGCAAATCAATGACTGGCTAAATATTTACTTACCAGGTAGGCTGAAAGGAGTCATGTTGGACAAGTAAGTAAATAATTTATCTTTTTAACAAGTTCACAATTATGTATTTATTACATAAGCTCCTCCACAATAGTTCCAGGGAACTGTTACAGATCCTGCCTAAACTATGCTTATTCTAACAAACAAACCATACACAGCCATGAGACTAATATGAAACACTTGAAAGAAACAAACCAACATGAGTCATATCATTGCTTTTTCTACCTTCTTAAGAAGAAATAGAACAAATGATTAAAACAAAAAACAACAACACTGGCTGAAAAGACCAGGGAAACCTAAAGAAATTCATTTATCATGGGATTTTTGACTGTGTTGTATCAGTGAGGAAAGAATACAATATTATAATTATGTAAAATTATATGTAATATATAAAGTATAAATTATATATCTATAACGGATTTTTAAAAAGCATCAGCCTGTTAAAATTCCTGAAGTCTTACAGCCCTTTAGTTATTGAGCACCAAGTGTATACAAGGCTCTGTTCTTGGCTCTGGAAATAAGAGAACAAGACAGACTACTATAAGTCTCAGCCCTCATTGGGCTTAAAAAAAAAGTAAAGGCAGAGAAAGTTAAAGAATATAAAAGTTTTAAGAAAGTCAATTATTCGAGTATGAATGGAGTATTATAAGAACAGATATGAATCTTTTAAAAGGCACATATTAGGATGGGGAAGCAACTAAAGGGCACCTAGACCTATGGGATGCAAGGCATCAGTGCAATATTCCATGATAAAAGTGAGCATGTAAATTTAACCAGTATTGACAAAGGAGGGGTTAAAAGAGAAAGGGAAGAGTTAGGAGAAATTTGAGAAGATGGGAAAGATTTTTTTTTTAAAGAGAATTAAATAGCCAACAATAGCAAGTGCAGGTTTCTGGTAAAGTGAGTGGGTAACTGGAAAAACCTTTCTCTATGGAACAAAAAGTAGATATGACTTTGACATAAATAAAAGTGGCTGATGCCTAGAGCACTCTTCACCATATGAAAGCTTCTCTCCTTCCCTTTGCATACCCCATCTTCTAACCTCTTCTAGTAGCCTATATTCTCACTGTCCCTCCATAACTCACCCCTAAGACTTAGATGCTTTATTTTCTTAATAACGTTCCAAAACTTCTGAGTTGCCAGGCCCAATCAGAAATATTTAATATGGGTATATCCCATGCCCTTCTCTAAGTAATTTCCATTTAAACAGTTCTTTTAAACAGGTGGTTCCTAGCTTTTGCTTTGTAACAAAATAATAGCTCAGATGAAATAAACAAAAACAACATTTCAAAAGAAAGTTAAATACAAATAGCTAAATTGGGACAGCTTTATCATACTTGAATTTCTCAAATCAAAGAGCCCAATTTAATCAAGCCCCAATTTGATTCTTTGTTTAAAGTCTTGGAGGAAGGACAAGATTGACATCTAGCCCAAATAAGAAAAAGATTCTTGCCGAAACCGGTTTGGCTCAGTGGATAGAGCATCGGCCTGTGAACTGAAGGGTCCCAGGTTCGATTCCGGTCAAGGGCATGTACCTGGGTTGCGGGCACATCCCTAGTAGGAGATGTGCAGGAGGCAGCTGATCGATGTTTCTCTCTCATCGATGTTTCCTAACTATCTCTCTCCCTTCCTCTCTGTAAAAAATCAATAAAAAAATATATTAAAAGAGGAAAAAAAAAGGAAAAGATTCTTACAGGCCATAACACCAAAGTAACAGTTTGGAAAAACAAAATTCTGTCATACTATAGAACCATTTTAATTCAGCTGCTCTCAAAAAGTTGGATGTGCTGCAATTAAAGCAAAACTTTCTGAGCCCCACCCTAGAGGCACTGACTCTGCAAACTGCCATTGTAAGTGATCTTCCTAAAATGATAATCTCACATCATTCCTTAAAAATGTTAAGCTTTTAGCCAAGCTGGTTTGGCTCAGTGGATAGAGCGTCGGCCTGTGGACTGAAAGGTCCTGGGTTCGATTCTGGTCAAGGGCACATGCCTGGGTTGCGGGCTCAAACCCCAGAGGGGGGCATGCAGGAGGCAGCTGATCAATGATTCTCTCTCATCATTGTTTCTATCTCTCTCTCCCTCTCCCTTCCTCTCTGAAATCAATAAAAATATATTTTTAAAAAATGTTAAGCTTTTGCCCAGCCAGCAAGGCTGTGGTTGAGGGTCAACTTATGAACCAGGAGATCACTGTTCGATTCCCAGTCAGGGCACATGCCTGGATTGTGAGTTCGATCCCCAGTGTGGGGCATGCAGGAGGCAGCCAATCAATTATTTTCCCTCAATATTGATGTTTCTATCTCCCCCCTCTCTCTTTCACTTCCTCTCTAAAAGCAATACAAATATATATATACACACTAGAGGCCCAGTGCACGAATTCGTGCACAGGTGGGGTCCAGCTGGCCCCCCCATGGGGGCCAATCAGGGCAGGGCTGGCTGGGGGTGGGGCCGCCCCCCGATAGCAACCAGTCGTTCTGGTGTTCTGGTTGCTTGGCTTTTATATATATACTAGAGGCCTGGTGCATGAAATTCATGCATGGGGGGGTGGGCAGTTCCCTCAGCCTGGCCTGCACCCTCTCCAATCCGGGATCCCTCAGGGGATGTCTGACTGATGGTTTAGGCCCGATCCTGCAGGGGATCCCTTTCACAATCTGGGACTGCTGGCTCCTAACTGCTTGCCTGCCTGCCTGATCGCCCCTAACTGCTCCCCTGCCAGCCTGATCGCCCCTAACTGCTCCCCTGCCTGCCTGATTGCCCCTAACTGCTCCCCGGCCAGCCAAATCGCCCCTAACCGCCTCTGCCCTGGCCCCTGCACCCGGGACCCAGGCTTCCTCCCTCTGGCTGGCTACAGGCACCTGAGACCTGGGCTGGCTTCCCCCAGGACCACGGGTGGCTTCGCCTGGGCCTGACTTTGTCAGGAAGGATGTCGGGAAGACTTTTGGTCTAATTAGCATATTACCCTTTTATTAGTATAGATACTTAAGATATTTTAAAGTTAAGCTTTCAAGTACAGTTTTCAAGATAATGCCCAAAGGCTTGGAGTATCTTTTAGTTTTTATCTCTAGCATCTTGTCTTCTCTCCAGCAAATCCCTTTTCCCCCTCAGACTTTTCAACTCCCCTAAAATATTTGGCTTTCAGTTAACTCTGGAGATTTTGCATACTCCCTACCCCTTATCTCAACCCAAATACTGTGCCTATTGCTTCCTATCTCAGCTAATACATCACTTCTTTGTGAACCATCCCCTGATTTCAGTCCCAAAGACTCCAGCAGTTTCCCTAATCTACTAAAAATAGAATGTTGGGCTGTAATTGCTTATTTACCTGCCTATTATATATTCCCCAAACAGCACAGTGCTTGACACATATTAGGCACTCAATAAAGGTAAACAGATTTCTTGAGTGATGTGACCTAAATTGTTCCTCAAGGAACTCAAAATTCTGGAGGAATTCTGAGGTTCCTCTCCCATTATTTTGACCATAAGTAAATACATAACCCCTTCTGCATTTAAGGGCTTTACAAATAATAATTACAGATCCCAAGACCTTAGCTTTTTACTGAAACAAAAAGTCACAGAAGATTTTGAGGAAAGGAATAGAAAGCTCACTCTGGCTGCCTTCTGAGACAATACTATGGAAGGGCAAAGACAGAGGCATGAAGACATTTGCAAAACTACTACAATAATTTAGATGAGATGATGGTAGTTTGGAACAGGGTGGCAGCAGTGAAGACAGTGGACATATTATACATATATTTTGAAAGCTATAGAGTCAACAGTGCTTCCTGATGTACTTAAAAATGGGTAAGAGGAACGACTCTTGGCCTAAACAAATACAAGAATTGAGACAGGAAGACTTCAAAAGCAGTAAGTTATAAAAGGAAAATTGGTAAATCAGTTTGGGCCATGTTAAATCTGAGACAGCTATTATCACATCCAAGTGGAAACAACAAGTAGGCTGAATTTAGGAGACAGTGATGGGCCAAAGATGTAATTTTAAAACAATTTAGGTGGTAGTTGTCAAAACTAACAATACAGCAACAATATTAATTCTACCTATAAAGTATAACCTAAGTGAATGTTACCTGACATGATGGTGCCCTTCATCATTCCTGGGTAGCTACATTTTACTATGGAAAAGGTAGGGTTTCCACCACTCTATCTTCTAGAATTAGACATGATGAGGAATAATAGGGGCATTATTCTCCCATAGGTCTATAATTCCGACAAAAGACAACCAATGGGCTGACAGCAAAGGTCCCAAAAGTGCTGTGCACTATAAATGTGATCAAAGATGAGAGTCAGCCTAGATAGCTTTCAAGAACCTATTTCTATAATGGTTTTCAAAGGTTCTGAAACTTTTATCTCCCCAAAAGGATATGAAAATGTCTACTCTAAACTGGACTTCATTTGAGAAAAGGAAGAAGATTCAATATCCCAACTAATGAAAAACTTTAAATGTCTTTTCTGCCTGGTCAGTACGTGCCCTTGACCACAATCAAACCCAAGATCCTTCAGTTCAAGGGCTGACACTCTATCCACTGAGCCAAACCAGCTAGGGCTATTTATTGATTTTTTTAGAGAGAGAAATATCGCTTTGTTGTTCCACTTATTTATGCATTCATTGGTTGAGTCTTTCATGTGCCCTGACAGGGGAATCGAACCCCCTTGGCATATGGGGATGATGCCATAACCAACTGAACTACACTGTCAGGGCAAAAATAAACATTTTTTAAAAATATATTTTTTTATAAACATTTTTAAAAATGAAAAGACAAACCCAATTTTAGGTACAGTGAATGATACAAATCCAATCATCTTCCAGGTGATCAGTTTCTTCAAGAGAATCATATTAAGACACTAGAGGCCCGGTGCACAAAATTCGTGCATGGAGTGGGGGGTGTCCTTCAGCCCAGCCTGCACCCTCTCCAATCTGGGACCCTTGAGGGATGTCCGACTGCTGGTTTAGGCCTGTAGGATTGGGCCTACAACAACAGTCAGACATCCCTCTCACAATCCGGGACTGTTAGCTCCTAACTGCATGCCTGCATGCCTGCCTGATTGCCCCTAACCACTTCTGCCTGCCAGCCTGATCATCCCCTAACCACTCCCCTGCCAGCCTGATTGATGCCTAACTGCTCTCCTACTTCTAATGGAGTGGCATGCCATTTAAAACACTGAAATCTATCACAAAAGATAGGCATCTGGAAAAAAATCTTAAACAGGAGCAGTAATTTCATTTTATTCATGCCCAGGATACTGTTACATACAACAGATAAACCTTTTGATCTAGCAAATAAACTCTGCAAGAAGTGAGTCAAAATACAATTTCTTCACAAGTTTCCTTCTATGATGCAACATCCCTCAAATTGGGAAACAAAAGCAACTATTGCCATATTTGAAGATAAAAGTATCCCCTTTTGCCTCAATCTAAAAGAAGCCACACCTTTGATAAAAAGTTTGAAATGAAGTGAATAAACAATACGAATCCAAAAGGCTATGGGAAAATTAAGATACCTGTTAGTATGGAAATATTCCTTTCACAAGGTATTCTTTCTGAGAAAAATCCTTACTTTCCGGATTGTCATATCTTAATTTTGGACAAACCTGAAAGAGCCAACAAATATATAAACTCAGTCAGGTCCATACTGCCCTTATTTGGACACCAGAGCCCCTGGTGGGGGCCCTTTTTCCCTAGTAGGGATAAGTAAGACTTTTGGGTCCTGACTCTTTGTTTTCTTCTATTCTCAATTTCTTAAAAAGTAATGTTTCCACTTGTTAAAATATATATATTCATCACTTCATCTTTTTTTTTTTTTTTGCAGGGAAGGGGAGGGAGAAGGGAAAGGGAGAGGCACGGGCCTGCTCTCCAGAGGGAGAGTGCCACATAAGCTATATTTTTGTTTATTTTAAACATACTTTTCACAGAAGGATTACCTGTCCTAATTTTTTTTTTACAATTGTCTTCAGCTTTTTCATTTGAGAAAAAAGATGAAAAGATGGAAAACAAAGGAATTTTATAAATTTTTATTGTTTCAATTTTTTCAAAGTTTGTACACCTTATTACAGAATAATTAAATATATATTCATTGTTACTTTCTAGTAGTAACATTAGATAAAAATGTTAGTAAAGATGTTATTTGCATTATTAACTAATCAAATAAGCAGTTTTAGCAACCCATAATAAATAACCTATTTTTTTGCTTTTACTCTATTTACTTATATTTATTCTCATAAGTCCTCAGAATTTATTGACAAGTTTCTAAAAGACCTTATGCTTTATACAATATGTGAATCTTGCTCTAAGAGGCAAAACTGACTTCCCCAGAAGGAGGCATCTAAGTTCTAAACTATTTATTTTATTTTTTAATCCTCACCTAAAGATATTCTTCCATTGAGTTTTCGAGAGTGGAATGGAGGGGGAGAGACACAGAGGGAGAAACATGGATGTAAGAGAGAGACGTTAACTGGTTGCCTCCCAGACGCGCCCTCCACCAGAGTCTGCAACCAAGGTACATGTGCCCTTGACTAGAATGGGACCTGGGACCCTTTAGTCCTCTGGGCCCACCCTCTATCCACTGGGCCAAACCGGCTAGGGCCTAAACTATTTCTTGCACTGGAAGACCAGTGCTTACACATACAATTTATCTCTCTCAGAGGACCAGTTCAACTTAAAGTGCTATTTTAAAATATTAAAAACAACATCTACTTTCTTCTGTTAAGTTAGACTTATCTTCCTTATACTTTAGATGTGCGATTAAAACAAATCAAACCCCAAATTAAAAGCACAACCATAAAAGCACACTTCAGTTTCAGGACCTTTAAGGCAGCAGAATGCAAAGTCACAATCAGGAGAGGAGCCAGGTTTCCTTCAATCCAAAAAAAAAAAGCCAAACAGCTCTACCAGAAATATCAAATAAAGATCACCTTTGACTTTTCTCCAAACTTCCCAGTCAAAAAAGTATATATTACATTGAGTCATCACACTTCAAATATGTATGTTTTATGTAAATGCTAGCAGGCCAATAATACTTCGCATGCATGAGTCACTCTTACAAAGTGGTAGCATTTTCATATCTGATTGATCTTCACCAATACCCCATGAAGTAAAGCAATTGGCTATTATTTACAACACAAATAGAAACAACAGGGACCCATAACATTGTAGTACTTGCAAAACATAATTAAACATCTGACTCCCAATCCAATTTTTTTTACATTCCATCGCACTGGCAATATGAACCAGAAGTAAGGTTTCAGGATAGTAATTTATAGACAAGTACTAATAAAAAATTAGATTTTGACTTCCCGGGATGACAGAGGAAATTCTTTTACTTACTTAACTCATTTCCTAATACTTCCTTCAGAAAACTCTACAGACCTTTAAACAGGTTTCCACACATTAAATGCCCTTAAAATAAAAATTCCTCAGTTAGCTGTAATCCTCCCCATATTACAGAGCTAAATTTCATTTTAGAACTCAATTTGAGATATTTTTTTCAAGTTTATTGGACATGATCTTTGAAGCTGACTTATATTTTTTAGCTGTTTTAATCTAGTCAAAATTGCATAACTGCCAGGAAGACAATTCTTGAAAATGTAAATTATCACTTACAATTGGCAACTTCCTCACCTTAACCACACACCAACACAAAAACAATCCAGCCTCTAGTAGTTCCGCAGTGTTAGATGAGTCTGCATTTTCTGTTTTAAAACACCCTGGGCTTACAGGCCTTGCTGCTGTGTCCACATTCTTTACATGCTCAGAAACTGCTACTTCTATGATCTTAGCAGTTCACTTAATTTTTAGAAATCTTATTTAACTTGGATAAGTATACAATTATACAACCTGAACCACAATACTTGTGAACAGTTCATAAATCAAACATGTTAACTATACATATTCTTATGTCCTGTAAATGGACCCATGTATCTATTAAGATATTGAGCCAACACAGTAAAATGGCAAAAAGGTAAACCCCAATTTTTCAAGGCTGATAATTACAAAAATACATCAACTGTTCCTACAGAACAATATGGCCCTTCCTGTATGTAAAAAAAAACACACAACAAAATGTAGGCTTAATAATATGCTACTTACCTACCATATCTAACATACCCATAATAGGAAACAAAAATTAACATAAATTCAAAATATCAAACATAGTACTCAAAGTGATTCAATGAAAACAAATTTAAAATTCCCATTTTATAATAATTGCTTAACATTTCCACTGTCAAGTGCTTACAAAATAACAAATGATAGATTTCTTATATCCAGATCTGGATATATTTTCAGATTAGTATCTCCATATTTTATCACCTGATGGATTTATTAAAATAATCAAGATTTCACTGCCTTAATTGAAGAAAGGCTTAGCACATTTTTCTTTGATTTTACTGTATTAAGTGAAAAGAAAACAGAGCAAAATCAGATGAGATGTACAAATACTAAGAATTATTGTCATGGTTGTTTGTTTGTTTTTTACCTTTCTAGTCCAACTAATGAACTCTTGTCCCTTTCAAGAGTTACATTTTTCATTGTGACTTATTTGCTTCTTTAAGTAATGTTTAAAGAGTCTTTATAACTAGAAATGCTACACCTATCTCCATTTTTAAATTAAGTTTTTTTTCTATAGAAAATTTGGGAAATACCAGAAAGTATAAAGAAAAAATTATTTGTGCCAGACCAGCATGGCTCAGTAGTTGAGCCTGATCTATGAACCAGGGTCATGGTTTAATTCCTGGTCAGGGCACATGCCGGGGTTGCAGACTCAATCTCTACTGTGGGGCATGCAGGAGGCAGCTGATCAATGATTCTCTCTCATCATTGATGTTTCTCTCTCTGAAATCAATAAAATCAATAAAATCAATTCTTTCTCTCTGAAATCAGTAAAATATATTTTAAAATAAAAATAAAAAATTATTTGTAATTTCACTTTTATAATTAAAACTATCCTTTCAGTCTTATTTCTGTGGACCAAAAAGGGACCACATATTAAAGGGGAGGTCTTTGGTCATAACATACCTTTGCAATTTCTGGAAATTTCCTTTTACCGGAACCCTCACTGCATCAGAGCAGAGACCACAAAAATCCTCATTGTTATTGTTACCGTGTTGTTAAGTGCTAATTATCCTATATCCACAAATGTAAAATTATGTGTCTATTTATTTTACTCTTTATCTAATCCCAGAGATTTCCCTGCTTTGCTTTCTCCCACTTTCCTAATACTCTATTATCAATGGATTTCATGTAATCCTTATTCCTCCTCTTTGATTAGAATGTATAAAGTAAGGTGCAAAGCTGCTATTCTCTGGAGCATTTTCTCAATCCACTGAGATTTTGCTTCCCAGCAACTGTCTCAATTTGGCTCAAATAAACTCATAAAAACTCTACAGGTTTAAACGTTTCTTACATTGACATTTCAAGGCATATAATTACTCTACATTCTATGTAGTTTACAAAATTAGAATCACACTATTCTCTAACCTATTTTACTTAAAAATTACTATTTCGCACATTTAAGAATGATTTTAACAGCTTCTTTCATTCGAATCCCATCCGTAGGTAAAGGGTTAAATTTATGTTTTAAAAGAATACCCCCCTTCCGGGCCAATGTGGCTCACTGGTTGAGCATGGCCCCATGAAGCAGGAGGTCATGGTTAGATGCCAATCTGTGCACATGCCAGGGTTGCAGGCTCCATCCCCAGTAGGGGGTGTGCAGGAGATAGCAGATCAATGATTCTTTCTCATCACTGATGTTTCAATAGAAACCTATTTTTTTAAAAAAAGAATTAGAATTCTGTTAACTTCAAGTTATAATAGGTAATAAATTAATTTAAAAATAAAAAATACCTACACCCTCCCCCACCCCACCCACACACTTTCTCTTTCCCTTCCCTTTTAGGCTCAGAGCTCAGGAAAGAATAAACCATTCACACTAGGATGGTGTGATAAATATCACCGAAAATTTGGAGCCTAACAATATTAAAACCTTAAGCCAAAGGATATGATGGGCTAATAGTGACATTTCAAGCACTATCCAAAGGATGCGACCTTACTGGAAAATGCAAGTCTCCTAAAATTCGTAATACCCGTTCTAGCTACAAGAAAACTCCATTCCGTTTTTTCAATAAAGCTAGAGAAAAGCAGTGTAAATTTCATCCCCGCAACCAAGTACCTTAATGGACTGAGTTCGTTAAAACTGGCACTCCCACTGGCAGAGTTGGATTCATCAAACAAGGGAAGCATGTAAGGTTTGCGAAGCTCTCTATGGAGAGCTAATCCAGCAGATTTCTCGATTGGAAGGCCGACGCTAAAGGGGGCCGCTGGAGGAGGACACGGATATGGAGCGCCTGGTGTACGAGCAGAAATCTCACCTGCACTATTTAATATTTAATTTTTCTATTCCTGGCATCACGGGGCTCAAACGTCACCAAAAAAAGATGGGCCGGCTGAAAACCCGGCAGGGTGACGCACGTAACATCTCACCATATGGATTCTCACCCGAGCCAGCCCAGGGGAGGAAGGAGGGTCCCCGAGCCGCACGCATCCCCCGCACCTTGAGCGCAGCGCTGGGGTCTGCACGTGGCAGTCGGAGGCTGCAGGACCACCAGACCCGACGCCTCAGGAACCGACACCGGCTCTTTGCAGACTCCGGTTCCGAGGCCACCGGTGCGGCCACACGCACCAGGCGGCAGGAGTCGAACTCCGAGCTCAGCCTCAGAGGAGACCGCGCGAATGCCTCCGCCAGGCGTATGAGCCGCGGGTGCTAGCCAAGGCCCCGACAGGTGGCCGCGACTCCTCTCCTGGGGCCCAAACCCACCCCGGGCCGTACCTGAAGGGGCAGCGCCACCTCCGCCCCAAAGTGCCGGCTGTTGCGGTGGCGTTGGTCACAGCTCCGAGCCCAGTGACGCCTCTAATAAAAACAACAACCTGCTCGCAGGCGTCCGCTCCCGAGAGGAGGCGGCCGGCGGAGCGCCGCAGTGCATGCTGGGACTCGTAGTCTCGCCCCGCGCCTTGCGTCGGGCGGCAGCGGAGGGAAGAACTACGACTCCCGAAGAGCAGCGCAGCCCGCCGCGGGGAGGCGGCGGGAAGCCACGAGTCTCATAACATCCGGGCCCGGGCGCTCTAAAGGCGGAGAGGCGCCGCGGAAGGTTGCTATGGAGACGGGCTGCTACAATCGCTCCAAAGGATTCATGGTTCCAACCCTGAGGACTGCCCGGGATTTTGATCCAGCCCATGTTTTCCCTTCTCTTTCAGGCTTTAATTGGCTGTACATAAAAAGCCGCATCCTTTGGCCGCCTCGTCATCCGCTGAAGAAAAAGACTGCCTTTGACGAAAAAAGAAAGATATGGAGAATGACCGGGTATGGCTGAGTGGGTTTGGACAGAGGGCTAGATGTTTTTGAATGTTCGTCTACTTTGCTTTAAATTTGGGGCACCATCCTAAAAAAACAAACAAAAAAAACCCCACAATACAACAACAACAAACAACACCTTTCTAGGCAGCCACTGAGCTACACAGATGCAAATGTGCAATGTTGAATTAAGCCAGAATTGCTCTAAAGGTATAAAGATGATTGGGGATGGTATGCAACTCGTACCGTATGGCGAACCATGAGGTGATGGCTTTGAACAACAACAAAAAATGTACCTTGTTCATTTTTCATTTATTTACATTGTACCTTGCTCAAATACGAGCTACAAAAGGTAGGTGCACTCATACTGTTGATGGAAACTAGAAAGCTAAGCTTTAACTGTCCCCCAATTGTGGAAGGAATAAAAAAGTTAAGAAAAACATTAACAAGCAAGATGGTGGGCCTCAACAGAAACAAAAGGTGTCTCAAACTTACACTTTTGTGTGTGTTTTTGCTTTGGACGTTACTATAGTTAACATCAACTGTGACACCAAAAAAGAAAAAAAAATAATTTTATAATTACAGCTTCTCTAAGAAATATTTTTTAAAAATATACTTTTATTGATTTAAGAGAGAGGAAGGGAGAGGAAGATAGAAACATCAATGATGAGAGAGAATCATTGATAGGCTGCCTCCTGCACGCCCCCTTCTGGGGATAGGCCTGCAGCCCGGGCATGTGTCCTTGACCCTAATCAAACCAGGGCCCTGACATTGCTCTATCCACTGAGCAAAACCAGCTAAGGCTAAGAAATATTTTTGTTATTTCAATGGCTTCTATATTTTTTAATATGTGTTTATACTGAAGGACTTTGAGAAATTAAAGTGGCCAGGCTTTTTCTAATTCTAGGAAAGCCTTAGAAATTAAATTAGTAAGAAAGCTACTATCATCTATTTGTAGGATTGTATTCTTTCCCAAGCCAATTCTACGACATAGTCAATTTTAAAATAATCATTTACAATTTTAATTTACCTTTTTATCCTTAAGTAAAAAACAGTTGCTGACCCCATGCATAACTGACAGAGAACTTAAAATAATCATTTTATTATTCTTTGTATTAGACTAGTGATGGCGAACCTTTTGAGCTCGGCGTTTCAGCATTTTGAAAAAACCTAACTTAACTCTGGTGCCGTGTCACATATAGAAATTTTTTGATATTTGCAACCATAGTAAAACAAAGACATATTTTTGACATTTATTTTATATATTTAAATGCCATTTAACAAAGAAAAATCAACCAAAAAAATGAGTTCGCGTGTCATCTCTGACACGTGTGTCATAGGTTCGCCATCACTGTATTAGACTATTTTGTTTAGTTTTATTTTAAACTGTATACAGTTTGAACTCCACATTTTAAGAATATGAGATTTGAGGAGGGTGAAACCCAAATAAGAAAGCTGCAGTGAGGGCCTATGACAAAAAAGTAAAAGTAGTGTGTATTTTGTTTCTAAGTCTATAAACATTTGTGAATTATCCTGGAGGTCTAAAAGATTTAGGTAGACACAAAGTTTATCAGCTAACTTATCCTCTATTTTAACTAGATTTGGTTTTCTGTATTACATTTTGCACCAAAGCTGATCAAAATTTAGAACCAGAAGTAGAGGGTGATTTGATGAGAGTCCTCTGTGAAAGAGGTTCTTCTGGGCAAACTGACTGGGTGTCCATAAATTAGAGTTGGTACTTTTCCCCACAAATCACAGGGCAGTCACCTTCCACCTAAGAGGCTTTCCCTGTGCAGAGGTAACCTAGACATTTTGAGAAAAGCTGTCCTGTTGATACTCCATAGGATGCTGGGAGTTTATTATCATCCAATGTCTGTGCTCTTGATATTTAAAAAAAATTAATAGGCAGCATCAAAAAGAATACATAGCAAGATCTGATGAGTTCTATTTCTAATTTTGCCAGCTTCCCATAAGATATATGAGTATGAACTGAATATTAGTAAACTAAAGGCCTGGTGCACGAATTTTTGCATAGGTAGGGTCCCTAGGCCTGGCTGGCGATCAGGGACGATCGGGGCCTTCTGGCTGCCAGCTGGGGCCTCCCTTCCCCAGCTGCTGGCTGCCGGCTGGTGCCTTCCTTCATTCTATGCCACCCCCTGGTGGTCAGCACACATCATAGCGATCGATCGAACTCCCGAGGGGACACTTTGCATATTAGCCTTTTATATTTATAGATTGTAGCATACTAATGTAGTGTTGTTAACCTGTAAATTTCAGAACTGAATTCTGGAAGAGCATACAAAAGCATTGAGGTAAACGTGCAAAAAAGAAAATGATAAAAAATGATTCCATTTTACATAGCAATTTATCTTTACATCCAATTTTCTTTCAGTATATATATCTTCATAAGCACAGACTAAGGCAGCTTTTGAAAACCAATTTTACATATGATATACAAAAGGGAAATGATAATGATGAAGGGTTGGATCATAGGTTGATAATCATTTAAATCTGAACAAAGGAAAAGAAAAAGAAAGTGTACTAAATACTTCACATTTGCAGATTTGAACTCAAGCTTTTACAACTAATAGGTTCTGAACATTAGTAAATTTAACTTTGCTGAGACATTATATAGACCTAGAGGCCCAATGCACGAAATTCGTGCAAGGGGCTTGGCCCCCACCACTGCTGTGGCTGGGGGCCTCTGCCTCGGCCCCTGCCACCGCAGCTTCATCTGGAAGGATGTCCAGTCTAATTAGCATATTACACTTTTATTATTATAGATTACCCAGGAATTCAGGGTGAGTTGGGTTACACTAAGAGGAACCTAACTAATCTGATCCAAGTATGCAACTCAGAAAAGGCTTTGTCCTCACATTAGTTTGACAGAACAGCTCTATAAACATTTTTATCTCCTTTTAGAGTTAAAGAAGCAGATTATATGCTTGCTAATTTTAAGGATTTAGAAGTCTTAAAAGGGTCTCAGTTTCATGAATCACAATCTGCTGTAGTGAGTTCCTTATATATTTTGGATATTGATCCTTTATCAGATGTATAATTGCCAAGTATGTTCTCCCATACAGTTGGCTCCATTTTCATTTTGTTGATGGTTTCTTTAATTTTTGGCATTTTTATTATATGTTTGGGCATGGGCCTGTTTGGATTCTTCTTGCTTGAGACTCTATGTGCCTCCTGAACTTGTATGACTTTTTCCTTCACCAGGTTAGGGAAGAGTTCTGCCATTATTACTTCTAACAAGTTCTCTATCCTTTGCTCACTTTATTCCCCTTCTGGCACTCCTATGATGCGAATATTGTTACGTTTTATGTTGTCTCACAGCTTCCTTAAGCTGTCCTGTTTTTTCTTTTTGGTTCTCTGATGGAGTGATTTTCTTCTACCCTGTCTTCTAATTCACTGATTCAATCCTTGGCTTCCCCTAATTGGCTGTGTATTCCTTCCAATGTGTTCTTTATTAGCGTTATGTCATTCTTCATTTCAGACTGGTCTTTTTTAATAATTACTATGTCTTTTCTCATGCTGTTGAGCATACTTGCCATCATTATTCTGAACTCTATATCTGATCAGTTTCTTATTTCCATTTCATTTAGCTCTTCTGGAGAATTCTCTTGCATTTAGGGCTTTTTTTGTCTCACCACTTTGGCTGCCTGTTTGGGTTTGTGTCTGTGTATTAGGTAGATCGGCTACAACTCCAAATCTCTAGTGCAGGACAATGTCAGAAGCTGTTTGTGACTGACCCTAAGTACCCTGTTAGGAGCTCTCAGCAATCCACAACTCGTGTCTTCCTCTGCTGGGGCTGGGTGCCTTTGGAAAGACCAAGATGTGCACCAGGGTCTGCTTTATCTAACCCCAGGCCCAGAAGGAGACCAGGCAAAGACTCAAAGCCTCCAGAGATCCACTTCTACCTGCAGTGGGATTGACACTGATTAACCTCAGGCTATTGACCACGGGGTTGGGTGAGAAGTCTTCCAACAGGGTGGGGCAACTGCCTTCCCCTAGGCAAAAACCACTTGGATAGGAAAGTACTGCCAGAGAAAGATGTCCTCAGCAGCATGAGTGAATGACTCAGCACATGAAACCAAGGTGGCTGCCCTCTAAGCTCCAAACCCAGAGCCCCCAACCCTGGACTCTACTCACACACCTCCAGTCCACTCTGTGCTCCCTCTGCCAGGCCCAAGGTGAGTGGCTGCACATAAAATTTTGTGCATTGACCCTTTAAGAGGGTGTGTGAATTTCAAGCCATCTCTCCCTGGCAGGCAGCAAACCTGCTGCTTTTCACAGCCAGATATTATGTGGGCACCTTTCTCAGTTCTGGTGCTCTGGGCTGGGGAGCCAAGCTTGGGGTTTAGACTCCAGAGTTCTCAGTGGGAACCCCCCACAGTTGAGATATACTTCCTGCACTTCAGCTACTGTCCCTGGGAGCCCGGCCAGCCCTTTCATGCCTCCGCATTTCCTACCAGTCTCTATGCAGTCTCCACTTTCCCTCCTTGGTTATCAAGGTTCTCTCCAGCTAGTCTTCAGTTGATTTGGGGGGCTGGTTTTTCTGTATTTTAGTTGTATTTCCAGTTTGGTCCTGGGAGAGTGTCCGTGTAGCTTCCACTTACTCTGCTGCCATTTTGGATCTCTTCTGTCCATTTTTTAATCAGACCATTGTTTGGTGTGGGGTTTTTGCTTTCGAATTATATGAGTTCCTTGTATATTTTTTAATATTAACCTCTTATCGGATATATAGTTTGCAGACATTTTGTCCCATTGTTTAAGTTGTTGTCTCATTCTGTTCATGGTTTCCTATGCTGTGTACAGACTTTTTGGTTTGATATAGTCCCACTTGTTTATTTCTGCATGTGTTACTTGTGCTTTTGGTGTGACATCCAAAAAACTGTTGTGAAGACTAATGAGTTTTTTTCCTACTTTTTCCCTAGAGTTTTGCAGTTTCAGGCCTTACATTTAAGTCTTCATTTTGAGTTAATTTTTATGAGTGGTATTAAAATTAGGGCTGGGGCTAAGTTTAATAGTTTTGGGGTTTCCCCCCACCAACAACTTTATAATTGAGAATGATTTGATGTGTTTATATTTTAGGATAAAAAAAGTACTTTACTTTCAACTTCAGACACAGAAATGAAACCTCAACAACTGCCTACTTGTGTGAACCCTGGCAATCCTGTGTTTTCATGTATGTTGGATCCAAAAACACTCCTTACAGCTACCTCACTATCAGAGCCTAAGATGATTATGTATAAAACCAATTCAAGTACTTATGGTGAATGTATACCTACGCCACAGTTTTTCCCCTGCATTTATACTCCAAAAGAGCAAGAATTTTCAAGGCATATCAGAGCTACGGGATTTTATCAAAATAACACTCTAAATACGGCACCTGACAGAACCAGAACCTATAATTTTCATAATTTTCAACATAATCAATGAAAATATATTCTTTTGTATATTTAACAGAAAATATACTCAGAAAAAAAAATGAGTTTTAAGTCTAAGGCTAGAATACCTAATTGGGAATATGGAAAGATTTTAATTTTAAAAAATATTTGTAAGAAATAAAGTATTTCAACTGATAACTGAGTGACATTGACTTCTTAAAAATGTGTTAGAATAGCAGAATAAAAGGTAGAAGCATTTTTGTACATCTTAGCTTTATTTAGTTCATGTATTCCACAATCTTAAAAAAAACTTTCATGATCTCAGTTGTCTACTGGATATATTTATCAAGACAAAGGAACATAGGCGCTCTAAGAAAAAGATTGAATTAAGGAAGAATCTGACCAGTAATTTCCCACTTGTGTGTTATTTCAAGTAATGGCTTAGAACCTGGGGAAATGTTAATTCCCTCTGCTAGGCTCATGGAAGAGAGGACATTTTTTTTTCCCATTTTTAAAAATTGATTAGAGAGAGAAACATCAATTTGTTGTTGCACTTATTTATATATTCACTGGTTGCTTCTTGTATGGGCCCTGACTGGAGATTGAACTCACAACCTTGGTGGATCGGGATGACAATCTAACCAACTGAGCTACCCTGATAGGGTGAGAGGACTTGTTATTCATTCATTCATTCACCAAGTAATTATTTTTAAATTGATTTCAGAGAGGAAGGGAGAGAGAGAAACATCAATGATGAGAGAGACTCATTGATGGGCTGCCTCCTACACCCCGCACTGGGGATCAAGCTGCAACCTGGGCAAGTGCCCTGACTGGGAATCAAATTGTGACCTCCTGGATCATAGGTCAATGCTCAACCACTGAGCCACACTGGCCAAGCCAGCAAGTAGTTATTGAACCCCTACTTATGGTAGACACTATACTATGTAAATATACATACTATAAAAAAAAAGACATTTATGTATGTTACTTTTGTTGTTTTGTTACCAGGAAAGGGCCTGGCCCTGATCAGGTCTACCTAGGGCCACTGGTAGTGTGTGGGTTCTTGACTTCGTGCAGGAAAGATTTCATAGTATGAGTCCAGGTGGTTTTTAGAGGACATTTATTAAAGCTGGGTCAGTGAAACAAGGAAGGGCCTAGGATAGAAGAAGCAACGGGAGAGGGACTAGGTGGGGAATTGACCTAGACTGGCCTGCTTTGGCTTACTGGGAAGTCAGAGAAAGGGGGCATTGGGGAATAAAATATTCTAAAATATTTATGTTTATATGGGGTGTCCCAAAATATATATAAACACACTTTGAATAATTATAAAGGCAATGTTTATTTAAAATACTTTCTGAAAGTTTGCATTACACCAATTCATTTTTGCAGATGACCTACATTAGTACCCGTTTTTGCTAACTGAAAGAAATCCAAAGAGGATTTTTGTTTTTACCAAAAACTGTTACTGTCACTGTTTCTATGTTTCTCTTTGTTTTAGGCTCAGGATATTAACATCAGTTAGGATGAATAATCTTGTGAGTCACTAGGGGATCAGAAAAGCTTGACCACCTATTTACAAAAATGGCTTGATGTGAGGAAAGAGCTCATTCACTCTGCAGCTTCACGAAATGATTTCAGATACCCCCAAATTTGTTATTTGGTAATGGCACAAGCAAGAAGAGAAATTAGTTCTGTTCACTTCCTCTAAATTGAGGCTCTGCACAAGATTTTCAGACAAATAATGCAACAGAATTTGAATGTACTAGTCTTTTCTCTACTTAAACTATGCAAACCATTTTCTCCTCTGTAGATGTAACAAGTGGAGTCAACTTTTTAATATATAATATATAGTTATTAGCCTAATGTTCTTTACTGTGGCAGGTGGGTAGGCCTTTTGTTTTGTTGTTATTGCTAAAATTCTCATATGGATATCTCCAAATCGAGCATACTGTCTGGAATGCCATTATGTAGTCATTCAGTGCCTATTAAAGTCTAGGGACTACTAGGCACTAAGAGCCTGCCCTCATGAAGTTTAGATCCTAGTAAGTCCTAATAGGGGAAAACAGATTTAAAAACATGTATAAACATGTATACATATATAATGTAAATATTTTAAAATATTTATTTATATGGGGTGTCCCCAAAAATGTATCTCACACCTTGAATAATTATGAAGGCAATGTTTATTAAAACATTTTCAAAATTGAGCTATCAGCTGTTAAAGTGTGTATACATTTTTGTGGACATCCTGTATATGTAACACATACATGTTAAACATGTATTTATATACATATAGACAAATATTTTATAAATTATGCATGTATATTTACATGTAAATATATCTATACTAATGGCCCAGGGCACAGATTCGTGCACATTGAAAGGAAATTAATTAGAAGGTGGCCGATGAGGTGGGACTGGGCGAGAAGGGCCTGACACGCCCTGGAGCCAACCTCCTGCAGCCCCTCCCCGGCTGGCCTCACCTGGGGTGGAGCCATGGCTGGAAGGGCGTCTGTGGAGTGAGCGGGGTCCCTCCGGCAGGTGGGGTCCCCCGGCCTGGCCTGCAGGGATTGGGCCGAAACCAGCTGACATCCCCCAAGGGGTCCTGGAGTGCAAGAGGGCACTCTGCAAAGTTGCTGTCGTACAGGGTGTGGAACTCAAACACAAGTGTGCAGTAAACCAGATTCGGAGCCGACAGTGCCCCAGAACCAACGTAACCCACGGCGGAAGGTGGAATCACGCAGCCCCTGGAGGAATTGGGCTTCCTCTTCTCTGGTTTTGGGGTGCATCACCCGAGAACCACTGCTGCCAAGTCACTGCAGCTCAGCAGCTCCTGTGCTGAGCGTCTGCCCCCTGGTGGTCAGTGTGCATCATACCAATCGGCCGGGTGGCTTAGCCTTTTATATATATAGTTATGTGTAATGTATGCATTTATTTCATATATTTTATACATATATTTTACATGTAAATATCTGTATATAGGACTATATGTATGAAACATGCCAGGTGCTAAGTGTTATGGAAAAAAATAAATAGGGTTAGGAGAGAGGGAGTGCTCAGGCAAGAAGTTATTTTAGGTAGTTAGTCAAGGAAGATCTCTGATAAGGTTTGATCAGCCCTGAAGGAAGTGAAGGGACTATGTGAGGAAAATCAGCTGTTGCTGTAACCAAAACCAAGGTTCAGCTGCCTGCCACCACAAAAACCAAACTGATGAAATAGGCTAGTAAGCCAGGACAAGCAGAATGAGGAAACTGAGATAGTTAAACAGCAGTTTGCAGCCATCTACAAAATCTCGCTGCCCAGCAGTTTGTAGCCATCCAGTAAATCCTATCGTCCTTAAACCAGGGACACTTACGAGTACATAAATGGGCTGCACTTCTCCCCAACCAGAGGATAAATAGCTTAAATCACCCTACTCAGGAAGACAGCTGAAATCCAATTAGTGTCATTTTGCCAACCACACCCAAGGACAAATGAAGTTAAGAGAATAAACCTCATTCTCATGAATTTTTTATTGAGATCCTCCCATAACACCTCCCCTAAATGCTCAGCCTTTAAAACCCTTCAAAACGAAGTTCCAGCATGCTCTCCCTCCCAGGAGCATACCCATGCCTCGCCTCCTATTTTTCTCCTAAACTCGAAGGGACCAGGAGAGCAATAGGCTGCAGCAATTTGTCCCAGACAAATCCCGTGAACCTGTCCCCAAGGCCTCCTTTTCTCGTGTCTATTTGATTTTTAGACCAGCCAAAAGAACCATGAGGCTAGAGAAAAGTTTCTCTGCCCCTACATAAGCGCCTAGCACTTGGAATTTCCAAAGTTGCCAAAGTCTTAGACAAGTGCCAAGCCCATCTTTATTTTCTTGCATCCAATTGTGATAAGCCTAAGTATTTCAAGTTGGTGGAGGCCCTTTATTGGAAAGAAGCCTGTTGCGTAGAATTGGATGCATGATGCCATGAAACATTCCACTCATCAAACTAATTCTCCTTCGTTCCCATTCCATGTTTGCCAAGCAACTTTATGATTTGATTTGCCACATACATCTGCCAATAACATAACATTCTAACTTAACATTTTACCTTTTGTTCTTTTTTTCCCCTGGGGTACTTGAAAGTACTAGAAAATGTATCTTCACCAGACAGTGTTTGAATGTGAAAATAAGATATTCCCGCCAAAACCGGTTTGGCTCAGTGGATAGAACGTCGGCCTGCGGGCTGAAAGGTCCCAGGTTCGATTCCGGTCAAGGGCATGTACCTGGGTTGTGGGCACATCCCCAGTAGGAGATGTGCAGGAAGCAGCTGATCGATGTTTCTCTCTCATCGATGTTTCTAACTCTCTATCTCTCTCCCTTCCTCTCTGTAAAAAGTCAATAAAAAATATATTAAAAAAAAAAAAGAAGAAAATAAGATATTCCAAATAGCTATTTTACTAGGTTGGACTGATCCAACCTCAAACAACAGGTGGTAGAGACATTAAAGGAAAAAAAAAAAAGAGCCCTAGCTGGTTTGGCTCAATGGATAACGTGTCAGACTGCGGACTAAATGGTCCTTGGTTCAGTTCTGGTCAAGGGCACGTACCTCGATTGCAGGCTCCTGGCCCTGGTCAGGGGCATGCGGAAGGCAACTAATCAATGTGTCTCTGTCACATCAATGTTTCTCTCTGTCTCTCCCTCTCCCTTCCACTCTCTAAAATAGAAAAAATATTCTCAGGTGAGTATAAGAAAAATAAATAAAACAGGTCCTGTGCACTTGGAAACTATGTAAAAACATCAGTACTGATTATACCAAAGTCAACCATTCAGACAATTAAATAGAATATTTAATACAGACAAAATACTTTTTAAACACAATCTCTAATTTTAAAATTTTGCCTTGTTAAAAATGAATCAGTAAGTGTCTTGGTCATCATCACACCAACAAATATTTTATTGGTTATAAGGGCAAGCTGAATTCAGTAACAAAAATATGTAATTAAATTATATATTAATATAAAGAGATAAAGAATTGAAATAGATTATTTTGATTTACTTAATCAGAGACCATGTATCTCAAACATATTATTTTCAATAAATTTGTAATATTTTTCCTTCCAACAGCACTAGAGCACTAAAATAAAGTGATTCTGCACAATTACCCATAACATGTACAAAGATTCCCAATGCCTCCAGTTATTTTGAAAAAACTCTAAACAAAACTCATTACAATACCTAGTTGCTTCCAGTAGTCATTAAGATTTTACTTCTGTTCCTTGAATTATGTTCCGAATCTTCTCAGCATCATTTTGTACAATTTTGTTGGATGGATCAATCTTAAGTGCAGCTTCATAATCCTGTAGGCCTATATTTATATAGCAATAATGATCAAGAAAATATTTCATAAATACTTGTATTATCTAGACAATATATATTTTTAAATATGTTTTTAGAGAGAGAGGAAGGAAGGGGGGAGAGAAAAACATGGATGAGAGAGAAACCTCAATTGGCTGCCTCCTACACACTGCCTAATGGGGATGATGCCTGAAACCTGGACATGTGCCCTGATCAGGAATCCAATAGGCAAACTCTCTTGGTGCATAGGATGATGCTCAACCAACTGAGCCACACCGGCCAGGGCTTAGACAATATTTTTTAAAAATACAAATAACCACTAAGAATATGGTTCAGGACCAGTACCAGGCTTTAAATCAGATTCACATCTTCACACACATGGCAGTAGCTCTAACAAACTACAGAAATTTTTCAGTGATTTTTCGAATAATTATAATGAGTTCATTCAGGATTCAGTAAGAAGCAGTTATTTCAAATTCAAGAACAAATAAGCTAAAAGCTTAAATTCATTAAAGCATGAACAGAATCAATAAAAGTCATATATTAATGAAAGGACATTTTTATCGCCTCAATGAAAAAGTAATAAATGGGCCATGGCCAGCTAGCTCAGTTGGTTAGAGTGTCATCCCAATAAGCCAAGATTTCAGGTTTGATCCCATCAGGGCACATAAAAGAATTAACCAATGAATGCATAAATAAGTGGAACAACAAGTCTCACTCTCTCCCTCTCTCACTTTCTCCCCTCCCTCCTTCCCTCCTTCCTTCCCTCCCTCCCTTCTTTCTCTTCCTTTCTTTCTCTTTCTCTCCCTTCCTCTCTATTTCAAAAATCAATTAAAAAAAAAAAAAAAGAGCCCTGGCCTGGTTGGCTTAGTTGGTTGGAGCTTCATCCCATGCACCCAGAGGTTGTGGATTCAATTCCTGGTTGGGGCTTGTAAGGAGGCATCTGATCAATGATTCTCTCTCACATTGATGCTTCTCTCTCTCTCCCTTCCTCTCTCTAAAATCAATTAAAAAATATCCTCAGGTTGAAGATTTTTTTTAAAAAGTAATATATGGCATCTTATTTAGAAATTCTAAATTTCTAAAAATAATTTTGGTAGACAATTCATACTTTATGTAATTCATAAACTGTAGTTTGTGGGGGTTTTTTTTTTCTGTAGTTATAGCTACAGAATTCCTTTGAGGAAAATTGGTTAAGAAAGAAAGCATTGTGGATGGGTTGGTAAATCATTACCAATAAAACGGTAGGAAGAATTTCTTTGGGAGGAAGGAAACTTGAGTTCTAAGTGCTGTATTGATTTGCTATGCTACTTCAGACAAATCACTTAACTTTTCCAACCCTTCATTTTCTCATCTTTAGCTCAAAAAAGCCTGATGCTACTATAATTTGAAAAGATAGTTTTATAGTGTTTCATTCCTGTCTTGGTATTTTTTTTATCCTCATGAAGCTAGATAAGACACTATATTAGCATATAAACATAATATAGATGCTTTGGTTAGAAAAATCTTCTAAAAATGGCAGTAATAAGTTTAAAGATGAACTTAGAAATAATAAAACTTTTTTTTTGAGGTTTTACTACATCTTTATTCTTTGATTACAAGAGTAAAGTTCAAGACAAAACATTCCAATATTAATAAAAATGGTATCAAATATCAGATTTAGTTTTTTATAGAAATAATAAAACTTTTAAAGGCTAGAGTCCATTAGGCCTTGAATGAAGGGAAGCTAAAAAACCATCTGGGAAGGAGGTATGGGAAAAGGAGTGCTGAAGATGAAACCTCGCTACTACAATATTTTGCCTTTGGAACAACGTGAGTAGCTACCTGTAAATAAGCCCTAAATACATTAAAAATGTAAAATAATAACAATTAAATAAGTGAGATGGCTTCAGTACACATAGGGCTTAGTTACAAACCTTCGTACAGTGTTATACATATATACATAACAAGTGCTTGCTTCGGCAGCACACATACTAAAATTGGAACATACAGAGATTAGCATGTTCCATATTTAAAAAACAAAAAACACAAACTGATTGTCAAACTGCAGCGGGAAGGCCAGGGAGGGTTGGGGGGCAGGAGGGAGGGGGGTAAGAGATCAACCGAAGGACTTGTATGCATGCATATAAGCATAACCAATGGACATAAGACACTGGGGGTTAAGGGAGGCCAGGGGATTGTCAAGGGTGGTGGGGGGGGGGGGGAAGGACACATATGTAATACCCTTTGTAATACTTTTAGCAATAAAAAAAAACACACAAACATATGTAATAATAATACATTGTGGTAGATCAGTTATTTCTGAGCATATGCATGTGTGTGACCAAAGAAGCTCATTTTAAAATTTCCATTGTATCATAAGTGAGTCATTTATATCCTATATCACACATCTTTTCATGGAAAAGTTGATATCACAGCATTTCCTAGATCTACACTTGTTCACATCTTGTTCTAACTCCCTTATATAAGAATCAATTTTTAAAATATTTCAAAAATTTTTTGTCAGATAAGTTACAAAGATTAAATAAAGTCATAAAAATATAAAATAATGGAGTTCTAAACAGCCATGATCTTAAATAAGCCTAATAACATTTTTTTCCAGAGTATAATTTGAAACTTGAAACATCTCTTTCATTTTCTTACCTTCTACATACAATTCTAGTTGACAGAATGCTGTTCCACGTCGTACATATGCCTTCATTCTTGCTTTAGCATTGTCTGCAACAGGTGGTGTCAATAATTCTAGTGCCTTACAAAATAATAATAATAATAAGGGGAAAACATAACTTTCTAATTCAAATCTAAACAAAAATATGGTAAAAACTTTAACTTTAAAAACAGGCCTCAAGCTCTCACCCACCTAAACTTTTGGCTTAGCTACTATAGGAATTTATTAAATACATATATTTATGTTGAGCAATTTAAGGAATTGTTCAATTGTTCCTATATGAGACTCATACCCCTCTTCTCCAAAGTTTTAATTTGGTTCATCATCTGAAATCTCTAAAGCGTTATCTTTACTAGCAAGAATGATTAAGTAGCATTTTTGGCTCTTTATATTCAAATTAGATTATTCAGTTCATTCATTTATTCAGTAAGTATTTGTTTATGTACAAAATTGTTCTAGTAAAGGGAAAACTAGATTAAAAAATATTGTCAGATGGTCAGTAGCTTAATGAGATCAGAGTATGAGGACTTAGTCGTTTCTTCCATATCCTCAATTTCAAGGACCCACATAAGAGATTTTTGCATTGATTTTCCCTTAAAACAAGTTACTTTGATATGAAAAAAAACTAGCAGTGTAAGATAATGACATATCAGTAATGAAAATTAGGAAATACTAAGTTACTCTGAAAATGTGAAAACAATTATTGAGATAGGCTTTTACTGTGCAAGCGGCAGTGATACCAAGTATTTTTCCTTCCACCTTGTATTATGTGTCCAAAATTTTAATAAGAAAAAGGGTGAGCACAAACTGATAGCAATTTACTCATTTCCATGTGAATTTCAACTGATAGACCAAAGCAGTTTAGTAGCAATTGATAGGGGATTTCTAATCTAATTTAAAGGCTCAAGAAACTTGTCCATGCAAAATAAATAAATAAATAAATTTTTTTTCCAGAAAAAAAGATGTAATAAACACGATGATTGTTAAAATCCTTTATTATTTAAATAATTCTCAATTATTTAAGTTTGACACATAAAAGGTAAGGTCATCATTTACACCAATAAATAGGAGTATAACAATTTTAAAGTATCATATGTAGATAAATATATATACCTTAGAAGAATCTTCGATGGCCTTGTGTAAGTTTTTTAATTTTAGGTGGCAAGCAGCCCGATTCAGATACAATAGTGGAATCTTAGTATTTAGTCTTATGGCTAAGTTGTATGCATTAATAGCTGCCAAATAGTTTTCTGTTGCAAACAATTTGCTAATGAGACAAAAACAAAACAAAAATAAACAATATTAATATTGAAACAGAAACACAGAAATAATATCTAATGATATTTGGTAAAGGGAATGGCTTACCTCCTTTTCTATTCCCTGTATAATGGAGGTTATAGGCTATACTGACTCCACATACATCAGGATGTAATCAGCATTATTTCACCCCTACCTCCAAGGGTAGACATAAGTAGTTCAAGTTCATACACATATTTCCATCCTCCTTGCTACAATGATTGACTCAGGGATGGTGTTATAACCTAACTTGGTCTATTCAGAATGAAGCCTGTCGCCCTAGCCCGTTTGGCTCAGTGGATAGAGCATCAGCCTGCAGACAAACAGAAGGGTCCCAGATTTGATTCCGGTCAAGGGCACATGTCTGGGTTGCGGGCTCAATCTCTAGTGTGGGGCATGCAGGAGGCATCCAATAAATGATTCCCTCTCATCATTGATGTTTCTCTCTCTCTCTTCCTCTTTTTTTCTTCTCTGAAATCAATAAAAATATTTTTTTTAAAAGAAAAGAGAATGAAGCCTGTGACTGTTTTCAAAGTTAGAACATGAAAAATTGGATAAACTCCCCCTGCTGGGTACAAATGAAGAAAGCACACAGCCCAAACCGTGGCTGATTTTAGAGAGAGGAAGGGAGAGGGATAGAAAGACAGAAACACCAATGAGAGAGAAACATCAATTGGCTGCCTCCTGCACACACCCGAATGGGAATCTAGCCCAAAACCAGGGCATGTTCTCTGATCCGGAATCAAACCAGCAACCTTTTGGTGCATAGGATGACCTTCAACTAACTGAGCCACACCAGCCAGGGCTACATTCTTTTATTTAAAAAAACACACCAAAAAACAACCCTAACCGGTTTGGCTCAGTGGATAGAGCGTCGGCCTGCAGACTGAAGGGTCCCAGGTTCGATTCCGGTCAAGGGCATGTACCTTGGTTGCGGGCACATCCCCAGTGGGGGATGTGCAGGAGGCAGCTGATCGATGTTTCTCTCTCATCCATGTTTCTAACTCTCTATCCCTCTCCCTTCCTCTCTGTAAAAAATCAATAAAATATATTTAAAAACAAAAAACACTGGTTCATTTTTATTTTAATTTATTTTTGCATTTTTTAAAATTTATTTCAGATAGGAAGAGGGAGAGAGAGAAACATCAATGATGAGAGAGAATCATTGATCTGCTGCCTCCTGCACACCTCCTACTGGAGACTGAACCTGCAACCAGGGCATGTGCCCTGACCAGGAATCGAACTGTGACCTCCTGGTTCATAGGTCAATGCTCAACCACTGAGGCACACAAGCCAGGCAGGGCTACATTTTTTAAAGTTCAATACTACTTTAAATAACCAAAAACAGTCTGAACTCAGAAATAGTCAAGTTTCAAGAGAAAAAAAATTAAATCTCTGTCTAAAAAATAATCTTTGAACACCAAATTTAAACAGAGAAGCTAATGCCCAGTCAACATGGCTCAGTGGTTGAGTGTAGATCTATGAACCAGGAGGTCACAGTTCGATTCTCAGTCAGGGCACATGCCCAGGTTGTGGACTTGATCCCCAGTAGGTGGCGTGCAGGAGCCAGCCGATCAATGATTCTCTCTCATCATTGATGTTTCTCTCCTTTTCTCTCTCTCTTCCTTTCTAAAATCAATAAAAAATATATTTAAAAAATAAAATAATAAATACATAAACAGAGAAGCTAATAACCATCAAGTCTACCCAGATGCCCTAAATAAGGCAATGCTAATGAAAAGAATTATGCAAAAGCACCCATTTAATACATATTGAACGCCTATTGTATTCAAGAGACATGGACAATTGCAAACTCCTCTAATTTTTAGAAAGAAACATTCTAACTGGCAATGGCCAGAAGTGTCAAACATTCTGTACAACAGCTGAGTGTGGGAGAAGCAACAAAAGCAGGAGTGTTAAGAAAGAAGCAAAGTGGAAGGAAGTAATGAAAGGAAAAAAGAGAGAAATCAGAAGTAGTGGGGCTTAGAAACTGGAATAGGGGCAGGGAGCAACACGTTCCAACAGAAGACAGAATAGCTTTGTTTTGTGGGCAATAGGAACTGTAGTACCCACGTGTCCCCCAAAGGACTTTGAAAGGCCTTGTCTCCTTCAACATCTTGTCTGGGTATAAAATATACTTGGGTATCTCAAGAGCTTCTGAAACTGATATGTGTGTCTTAGGCACGTCAACCACTGCAATTTAGCACTCAGGGTAGAAGGAGGAAAAGGATATGGCATAAAAACAAAATGACCAGTCAGGCCATAATAGGTGCACTGCAACACAATATTATGGGCTGTAAAACGCATATAAACAAGCAACTGAACAGAATTATAATTACATCAAAGAAGTCATCTTAGAATATGAAATCTAAACATCTTTCAGTCAGGCAAAAGGTAGCAGCATACATAACTATCATAAACAAACAGAGCTTTAGAATGCAGCAAAGCAAGGCATATTTGGCCCATCTGTGCTAAACGGAGGCAGGTATGAGGGGCTGTTGGGAGGCAGTTCTCCGTGAGTCTCCCGCATGTCTTATTTCAGATCCACTGACAGATTTTGTATGGGACATACAAAAGATGTCTGTATAGCAGACAGCCTTGAAAGACAAAGATAGTGTCTCTTTCTGGGGCAAAGAGCAGATTTGTTGTTGCTCAGTAAGATATAGACAATATCTCCCTGCAAGGCAAAGGTTGGACAGGTTTGCTCACAATCTTATAGAAAACTGTGCTCCCTAAGCTTAGCCTTCTCCGCTGTGGTGCTAGCCTACTGTGTGTATAGCATTCACCCAGCCCCCTCTGCACTGGCCTTGTGAGACTTGAGGGACAAAAGGAACCAACGTGAATGAAGCTCATACTGCTTGCCATGCCTTGAATAATGAAGTCCTTTGTCTTTGACACACGAGTCTCCTGTCTTCCGCCAGCATCCATTAAACTGTGGTAGCTAACTTGTTACTGTCTTGCCAAGGCATGGACCCAAACCAAAGTATTACAAAGAAATTCAATTTGGCAAGTAGAACCGAAAGCTGTGTTGGAAGAAGATAGTAACAGGTGGCAGACAATCAGCATCAAAAAGTTCAACATGAGGGAAACTAGACTTTGGGTGGTGAGCACACAATAGAGCAGTGATTCCCAAAGTGGGCGCTACCGCCCCCTGGTGGGCGCTGCAGCGATCCAGGGGGGCGGTGATGGCCACAGGTGCATTTGTTTTAACTTTTTTTGTATTACCTTTCTATTCTGAGTTCAATAAATAGTTTCATAATTTCAAACTTCAATGTTTCTAATTTACACCTTTCTTTACTATATTTTACGAAAAAGGTAGAAACATTAATACATATATCTTTCTGTTTAATTGCTGTTAAAATTTTAAAAAAATTAATTTCCAGGGGGTGCTGAGTAATATTTTTTCTGGAAAGGGGGCGGTAGGCCAAATAAGTTTGGGAACCACTGCAATAGAGTATACAGATGTCAAATTATAATGTTGTGCAACTGAAAATGATATAATATTATTAACCAATGATACCTCAATAAGTTTAATTTCTTAAAAGTCCAACATAAATTAAAAGGACATCCAGACAGGAAGGTAAAAATCCATATTCAGAAAATTCAGAAACTGCAGTCATACAGAAATTCAGACAAGTTGGTACTAGTTTAGTCTGTCAGCAAATAGCAGGCTGCTACATGCAAAGTTGGGGTTCAGAAGCAGAATTAACCTGAGTGGCAAGAGAGAAAACAAAAGCAAAGCAGAGCCTCACTCTAAAAAGGACTGGAGCATCAGCGAGGATACAAAATCTGGCACATGGCCAAGAGAATAAAAAGAAAATTCAGGCACTAGAACTAGGGTAGGCGATCTTATGTAGCAACAGTATCACGATGCTGGATGCTATATTATAGAATTATTCCTTGATTCCCTCCTATCTAACACTGGAATTTGCTGTAGAGCGGGAGTTATGCAGATGGGATTCTACTGTGGGGGGGAAAAGAGACTTGAAGTCTGAGATTAAGACAGAGTTAGTTAAAAAAAAAACCTCCGATAAAAATCACGCACAGAGTAATGTCAGTGGGACAGAACAATGGTCCATCTACCTTGTATGATTACAAGTGTCTGGAAGGGTAGCAATTAAAGTTATTTAGACTCTAAGTCACGTAAGGCTGTTAAACAGCATCATATCTAAATAAGAGCACCTAGTCCTAGACTCTGTTTTATGTGAGATGTTCTGAGTAAAAGGCTTCTTGGCACATAATGTTAATTGGAAGAGGTAAAATGCTTACGTGAGCAAATAAAATTAAGATTATATATTTTCCTGAAAGGTAGATTCGACATTTAAAACTAAGACACAGCAATGGAAGTCTAGGTAAAGAAAATGAAGACACTCTGTGGCTTTTTCTACAAGATTATTTTTGAGTACATATAATCCCCTAAAGCAGCGGCCGCCAACCTTTCGGACCTCACGGATCACCAGTGGTCCACAGACCATCAGTTGGCGACCGCTGACCTAAAGAGTTTCCTTAAGCTATTGCTCTTTTGAAAGGCGTGCCCACCTGTACCCTTTTCTGAAAGGGTAGCACTGGAAGGACAGCTGGGCTATTTTTGCCCGTGTAAATATAGAAGGCTACCATAAAACACAGCCTCTGGAGATGAAAGCATTTCATCCTTTGGCTTAAATTCAACACATTGCTTCTGAATCAGTTCTACTATGACTGCTTCTATCTTCTGCACTGCATTACATTGCTAGAGAGGATACAGTTCTAACAATTCTTACATTTCCTTTTATCTGTTTGCACTTGGCATTATGATTAACTGTACTTTGCTCTGTTTCTCTGAATGTCATTAGTTACTAAGTTTTCTTCCATCTCTCCTCATTTTTAACTCTCTTCTTGTCCTCTTATTTTGTTTCTCTTTCTTGTTCTACATAATTGAAGACTGTAAGGCAAAATGGTACAAAAACATAAAAACACTGAAGTAATTACAAACTACCAGTCATGGCTGCCTCAGTCAGGGCACATACAAGAATCAACCAATGAGTGAATAAATAAATGGAATGACAAAGAAATGTTTCTCTCTCCCTTTTCCCCCTCTTTCTCTCTCTCAAATCAATAAACAACAAAAAATTTTTTAAAAAGGAACTTAAAAAAAACCTGTTAAGATAATAAATTAGTATTGTTTTCAGCCACTAAGTTTGTTATGGTAGCAATAGGAAATACAAAAGTATATATGATATATTAAACAATATCTATTATTACTTTAAAATATGAATTCAAATTGCCACTCAGAATGTACCAGAACTCACTATTTTTGATAATTGTATAAAAATATTCACATGTAGAGTCATATATATGTAAATGGGAAAAAAATTACCTGAATATAAAATTATAATTTATAAGATAATTTGCTAACCTTTTAAAATATGGATATGAATAATCAAAGAAGCTCTAGTTTTTAAGAAACAAGTTTTTAAGTGAGGTATTAGGTAGAACTTATATAAAATGTAAGTGAATGAAAAAGATATTTTAATAAGCCATCCAAAAGATGTGATATTTTTCATTTCTCTAACATTTAAATATTTAAAAAATAAAAATAAGAGCCTTACTTACTTATTATATGATCTGACTTTTTTAAATATCTTTTTTTTATTGATTTCAGAGAGGAAGGGAGAGAGATAGAAACATCAATGATGAGAGAGAATCATTGATCGAGCCCACAACCTGGGCAGGAATCTGACTAGGAATTTGTCCTGACCAGGAATCTAACCATGATCTCCTGCTTCATAGGTCAATGCTCAACCAGCCAGGCTGATTTGACCTTTTAATATGAAGGGCCCTGCCTACCTAATTTGTTTATTTGTGTCATCTCTCCCCAACAGCCACACACACAAGCATATATGTCAAGATAGCTGGGAAATGTGAGAAAAATGAATGGCTACATAAATTTACTTTAAATCTCATGGCCAGAGTCCAAACTTACTTTCCTTTATCCTTCAACCATTCTGGGTTCTTTTCTTCTTCTTTTAAATCACTAAGTTCAGGAATATCAGTATTCATTGCTCTTTGTGCCTCTGCTTGTTTGTGTAGCCACTGAAATGAGAATGAAATCTTTTAGATTTTCCATCTTCCTACATAAAACAGAAATAGTAGCCCTAGGCAGTTTGGCTCAGTGGATAGAGTGTCCGAAGGGTCCTATGTTCAATTCCGGTCAAGGGCACATACCTCAGTTGCAGGCTTCTCGCCAGCCTGGGCTTTTGCAGGAGACAACCAATTGATGTATTTCTCTCACATAGATATTTCTCTCTGTCTTTCCCTCTCTCTTCCACTCTCTCTAAAAACCAATGAAAAAAAATATCCTCGGGTGAGGATTTAAAAAAAGAAAGAAAAAGCAAAAACAGAAATACTACCTTTTATGGAGTGAATGTTTGTGTCCCCCCCAAATTCATATGTTAGAGTCATAACCACCAATGTGATGATATCTGGAGATGGAGCCATTGGGGGGTAATGAGAGTAGGGCCCAAATGATAGGATTAGTGTCTTATACAAGAGGAAGAGACCAGAGTTCATGTTCTTCCTCTCCACCACCCAACCCCTGCACCCTGATCTTGGACTTCCCAGCCTCCAGAACTATGAAATGAATGTCTGTTGTTTAAGCCACACCCAGTCTATGGTATTTTGTTATAGCAGCCGGAGCAGACTGATACAGTACTTGAAGGTGATTTTAATTTTTATGCAATAAAAAAAGTTAACTAGCTGGTTCAGATTAAATGTATAAAATTTTCTAGTCCAAATTTCATCCAAATTTGGGAGTTTATGTGTTATTTCACTCTTCTTGTTCTTATTTTTCTATATTGAAAAGACTTTATAATTATAATAATATTTTATAATACCATAAAATAAAACAATAGCAAATATAAAAGTAATATTGTTTAATAAAAAATGTTAATATTTATAAATTGTTATTATGCCTTAAATATCTTCAATTACTTGCACAACTTTTTTTCCCCCTTCATCCTCACCTGAAGACATGTCTATTGATTTTAGTTCTAGAAGAGAGAGAGAGCGAGAGAGAGAGAAAGAGAAAAACACTGTTGTGACAGAGAAACATCAAGCGGCTGCCTTCCTTATGTGCTCCACCAAGGATCAAACACACAACCTAGGTATGTGCCCTGACCAAAATCAAACCACATACTTTTGGTGTGCGGGATGATGCTCCAACTAACTGAGCCACCTAGGTAGAGCTATTTCCACAACTTTTCAATTGAAAGAAGTATCAGTTCACACCTTACCATAAAGAAATGCAGTTGTTAGTGCTTATATAACTAAAGATACAATATTTAAAATCTTAATGCTCAGGAACTTATAAATGATGAAAGATATTAACTCCAAAGCATCAAACATTAGAATACCTGACATTAATAATTAATTGTAATGTAATATATTAATAATAAATTTCCAAATCTATTCTTACCACAACATATACTGATCTAAACTTTACAAATCTATTCTAGAAAATGGTGTATTTGATAAAATAAATGGCACATGCAACAGTTTATCTCCTGGAATAAGCAAGACTGCTGCATATTAAATCAGTGTTTTCTGATCAGCATTCTGGAGCCAAAAAATAATCCTGCAAAATATATTTTTCTCGTAAGGAAATACTAAAATATATTCATGAAGCAATGTCTTCAGTTTAATAAGTACTTAAGAATTTCAGACACACTAGTTGTTTCGAACAGATGAAATAAAAATAAAGAATTTTCACTGTGGTCATTGTACTAACAGCAAGTACACCTACCTCCTCTTCTTCTGCTACTCGTGATTCCCGGAGAGCAGTTGGGAATACTCGAGGGGTGAAGTTGACTTGAATACTGCCTACAGAGCGAGGAGCAGGAATACTGTCTTCCTTTAACTTCTCAGAAAATATGTTTTCTGAGTTTCTCCCTTCAAAAACAGTACTAGTTAGTTATTTAGTTCGCATTTTCTAGTTAATAGTCAAACTGATTTTTAAATAAATTACCCATCAAAGGTACTTCTAAAATCCTATACAAATAAACCAAAGAAACTTCCTACAAGAAGGAATGTAAAATCCACCATTGAAAGTATGGCAGCTAGCCTGGCCAGCGTAGCTCTGTGGTTGTTTCAACCTAGGAACCAGGAGGTCACAGTTCAATTCCTGGTCGGGGCACATGCCCGGGTTGCGGACTCGATCCCCAGTGGGGCTCATGTAGGTGGCAGCCTGTCAATGATTCTCTTTCATCACTGATGTTTTTCTCTCTCTCTTCCTCTCCCTTCCTTTATTAAAATATATTTAATAAAAAGAAAAACTAATTTCAAATGCATGTATTAAAAGATTAAAAAACATAATTAAAACAAGTTGGACAAAGAACACAGAAAACCCCAAAAGAAGAATCAAATAAAAGCAAAAAAAAAAAAGACAAAATAAAAACAAACACAGGAATTAAGAGAACAGAAAAAAAAAGAAACAACAGAAAGGATCAACAAAACCAAAAATTACTTTTTTTTTTAACAGACTACAAAAATTTGCAAAATGTTGCAATAGTTGATCAAGGAAAAAAAATAGTATTAGAAATAAAGAAATGATATCAGTATAGACAGAATAGAGATAAGCAAATAAGAGAAACTTTATGCCAATAAATTTGAAAAGATAATATGCATAATTTCCTAGAAAACAAATTACCAAAATTGACTTGAAAAAAAAACAACAAAGAAAATCTAAATAACTGGTAACTATAAAGAAACTAAATGTACTTCCATAAATAACCATACCTAGACAGTGTTAGAAATAGTTTTACTAAACCTACAAGCAACATATATGTCATATGTAACCAAATTGTTTGAAGGAATACAAAAAGAAAAAAGTTCCATAATTTATAGGGTAACTTGCTATCAAATCTGAACAAAGACAGTATGAGAAACAAAAAAATATAAGTGAATCTGCCCTGGCGGGGTAGTTCAATTGGTTAGCAGTCGTTGGCAAACTGTGGCTCGCGAGCCACATGCTCCTCTTTGGCCCCTTGAGTGTGGCTCTTCCACAAAATACCAACTTCTGCACATGGGCCACGAAGTTTCAATCGCACTGTACATGCGCGCCCGCAAGTGGTATTTTGTGGAAGAGTCACACTCAAGGGACCAAAGAGCCGCATGTGGCTCGAGAGCTGCAGTTTGCCAACCACTGGTAGAGCATCATCCTGATACACCAAGGTTGCGGGTCCGATCCCTGGTCAGGCCACATATAAGAAGCAACCAATGAATGCATAAGTAAGTGCAACAACAAATTCATGTTTCTCTCTCTCCTTCTCCATTCCTCTTTCTCTCTAAAAATCAGTAAGTAAACATTTAAAAAATATGTTTTTATTGATTTCAGAAAGAAAGGAGAAGGAGAAAGAGACAGAATCGTAAATGATGAGAGAGAGTCATTGATCAGCCACCTCCTGCATAACCCCCACAGGGGATAGAGCCTGCAACCCTGGCATGTGCCCTGACTGAGAATTGAATCATGACTTCCTGGTTCAAAGGTTGATGCTCAAATACTGAGCCATGCTGACCAGGCAATAAGTAAACAATTTTAAAATGTAAGTGAATCTTGAGAAACCAAGATGGCGGCATAGGTAAACACCGGAAATTGCTGCCTCGCACAACCACTTCAAAAATACAACTAAAAGACAAAACAGACATCATCCAGAACCACAGGAAGGCTGGCTGAGTAGAAATTCTACAACTAGAAGGAAAGAGAAAAGCACACTGAGACTCAGAGGAGGTGTGGAAGTAAAGTGCAGAGGTACGGAGGCGCACACCGAAAGGGCTGGCAACTGAGGACGCGGTTGTCTTTTCCAATCAGGAGGGAGTCTCAAGCTCCCGACTGCTCTGAACTCCAGTTCTGGGTGAGTCTCTGGGGACCCAGACTCATACGGGGAGAAACTGGACTGTCTGGCATCAGTCAGAACTTGAGGGCGGCTTTCTCTCAGAGGTGCTTGCAGCAATTACCGGGACACTGAGATGTGGGGCCTCTTAGGGTAGGAGTGAGGAACAGCCATAGCTGCTTGCTCCGCCCTGTTGATCACCTGAGACCCCGCCCCACCCAAGCTGTGCACAGAGGCTTTTGCATATGAAAGGCCTGGCCCTCTGCAATCTGAAAATTACCTAACAAACTGCAGCTGGGTCAGAGAGACCCAGAACTTCCAAAAGAAGGCCCAAGGCCCCACAGCAACTTGCACTGCTTCACAGCTGGGCCTCATCTGGGCACCTCCAAACCCCAAACAAAGAAGAGGAATCTGCAGATCTCTCCATAGCTCCTGCTGGGTAGCTTCAGGCAGAGGCTAAATTAGCACCTCCTTAGAGATCCAAGAGCCAGTGTACCCAGTGGTCAGAGTGGGAACATCCAAACTACAACTCCTCAGATCCATAACGGACACACTCAGGGGGCAGACTCAGTGAGCACCAAAGCCCCACTGAAGCAAGTCTTGCCCCAGAAGGGTGTCTCCAGCACAGAAGTTCTCCCACTGCAGACACAGCTGATTCTCACAGCCAATTGGCCTGGAGGTCAATTCCTCCCAGTGATACCTATAACAATCAAGGCTTAACTACAACAAGACTGTGCACACAGCCCACAAGGGGTGCACCAAGAGTGTCCACCTCAGGTAATTGGGGAGGCTGAGCCACTGGGCCCTATAGGACACCTAGCACACAAAGCCACTCTATCAACACAGGGAAGCATAAAAAATGCGGAGACAAAGAAACAGGTCACAAATGACAGAAATGGAGGAAAGCAAACTACTGGATATAGAGTTCAAAACCACACTTATAAGGTTTTTCAAGAATTTTCTAGAAACCGCCGATAAATTTATTGAGACCCTCAGGAAATCTAGTGAGACCCTCGAGGTTATGAAAAAGGACCAACTAGAAATTAAGCATACACTGACTGAAATAAAGAATCTTATCTAATAATTGACAAACGTGGTAATTGACTGTACCTTCACTACACCTCCCATTGGCTAATCAGCACGATATGCAAACTAACCCAACCAAGATGGCGGCCAGAAGCCACGCAGCTGAAGCGAGCAGGAGGCTTGCTTGCTCCAGTGATGGAGGAAGCCAAGGTTCCCGCCAGCCGCAGCCCAGCTCTGAGCTCCGAAAGCAACAAAGTTTCAATTATAGAAGCTAAACAAACCCAAATACCTGCTTTCAGCAGGCCATGGCCTCAGAGCTGGAGCGAGCAAGAGCCAGCTCTCAGCTCCAGTGACATCAACAAAGTTTCAATTATAGAAAGTAAATAAATCCCAGAATAAAAAAAAAGAAAAGAAAAAAGGAGAGGCTGGGAGCTTCAGTTGCCAGCCAGCCTGAAAACGGCCCTCAGCCCCTCACTCAGACTGGCCAGGCACCCCAGTGGGGACCCCCACCATAAAGGGGGTGTGGCCAGCCTGAAAACAGCCATCAGCCCCTCATCCAGGCTGGCCAGGCACCCCAGTGGGGACCCCCACAATGAATGGGGTGTGACCAGCTGCAAACAGCCATCAGCACCTCACCCAGGCTGGCCAGGCACCCCAGCAGGACCCCCACCCTGATCCAGGATACCCTTCAGGGCAAACAAGCCGGCCCCCACCCGTGCACCAGGCCTCTATCCTATATAGTAAAAGGGTAATATGCAAACTGACCCTAACAGCAGAAAGACTGGGAATGACTGGTCACTATGACACACACTGACCACCAGGGGGCAGACGCTCAATGCAGGAGCTGCCCTCTGGTGGTCAGTGCGCTCCCACATGGGGGAGCTCTGCTCAGCCACAAGCCAGGCTGATGGCTGCCAGTACAGCGGTGGTGGTGGGAGCCTCTCCTGCCTCCTCAGCAGCGCTAAGGATGTCCGACTGCAGCTTAGGTCTGCTCCCCGCTGGCAAGTGGACATCCCCCGAGGGCTGCCAGGCTGCCAGATGGATGTCTGATTGCCAGCTTAGGCCCTATCCCCCGGGGAGCAGGCCTAAGCCAGCAGGTGGTCATCCCCTGAGGGGTCCCAGACTGCGAGAGGGCACAGGCCGGGCTGAGGGACCATCCCCCCCCCCCGAGTGCACAAATTTTTGTGCACCGGGCCTCTAGTATTATATAAAGTTCCAACAGCAGACTAGAGGATCGCAAGAATCAAGTCAAAGATTTGAAATATGAAGAAGCAAAAAACACCCAACTGGAAAAACAAAAAGAATCCAAAAATATGAAGATAGTGTAAGGAGCCTCTGGGACAACTTCAAGCATACCAACGTCCAAATTATAGGGGTGCCAGAAGATGAGAGAGAGCAAGATATTGAAAACCTATTTGAAGAAATAATGACAGAAAACTTCCCCTACATGGTGAAAGAAATAGACTTACAAGTCCAGGAAGGGCAGAGAACCCCAAACAAAAGGAAACCAAAGAGGACCACACCAAGACACATCATAATTAAAATGCCAAGAGCAAAAGACAAAGAGAGAATCTTAAAAGTAGCAAGAGAAAAACAATCAGTTACCTACAAGGGAGTACCCATATGACTGTCAGCTGATTTCTCAACAGAAACTATGCAGGCCAGAAGGGAGTGGCAAGAAATATTCAAAGTGATGAATACCAAGAACCTACAACCTAGATTACTTTACCCAGCAAAGCTATCATTCAGAATTGAAGGTCAGATAAAGAGCTTCACTGACAAGAAAAAGCTAAAGGAGTTCATCACCACCAAACCAGTATTATATGAAATGCTGAAAGGTATCCTTTAAGAAGAGGAAGAAGAAAAAGGTAAAGATAAAAATTATGAACAACAAATACATATCTATCAACAAGTGAATCTAAAAATCAAGTGAATAAATAATCTGATGAACAGAGTAAACTGGTGAATATAATAGAATCAGGGGCATAGAAAGGGAGTGCACTGACTATTCTCGGGGGGAAAGGGGTTTGGGGGGTGCAGGAAGAGACTGGACAAAAATTGTACACCTATGGATGAGGACAGTGGGGGGGGTGGGTAAGGGCAGAGGGTGGGGTGGCAACCAGGTGGAGGGGAGTTATGGGGGGAAAAAGAGGAACAACTGTAATTATCTAAACAATAAATATTTAATTTTAAAAAAATAAAAAAATGTAAGTGAATCTCAATATGAAGATAAACATAAAATCATTTATAAAATATTCATAAATTGAATTAAACTGTATAACTATCAGCATGATCAATGTTGAGAATACTTCTTATCTATAAAAGTGTGTTCGGGTTCCAATAGTACTTGATTAGTTTCTTTTTGTTTTTAATACTCATCCGAGGATATTTTTCCATTGATTTTTAGAGAGAGGGAAAGACAGAGGGAAAGACAGAGAGAAATATCAGGTGTGAGAGAAACACATTGATTGGTTGCCTCCTGCATGTGCCCCCACCAGGGCCGAGCAGGGAAGGAGCCTGCAACCAAGATATGTGCCCTTGACCAGAATCGAACCTGGGACCCTTCGGTCCGCAGGCCAACGTTCTATCCACTAGGGTGGGTTTCAATAGTACTTGAAAACATCCAGTTTGTTTAGCAGTATTTAAAATATGAAAGAAAATGTTTTCATATACTCTAGTTGGTATAGTTTGTTGAAATGTCATTAAAGAAGGAGATATTTTAGAAGTTAACTTGCATTTAAATATTAAACCACAATCCTATATAATAAAAGAGAAACATGTAAATTAACCGTCCCTCTGCTACACTCAAGCCACACCCACAAGCCACACCCACAAGCCTATCAGGGGTGAGTATGCAAATTAACCCAACTAAGATGGCGGCAGCCACAGAGCTGGAGTGAGCAGGAGGCTTGGGTTGCACCCGGCGATGGAGAAAGCCAAGCTTCCCACCTGCCCTGGCCGGCCCTCGGCTCTGCTCAAGACTACAAAGTTTCAATTATAGAAGATAAATAAATCCCAGGGAAAAAAAAGAAAAAGAAAAAAAGGAGAGGCTGGGAGCTTGGGTCACCAGGGGGCGTGGCCAGCCTGAAAACAGCCCTCAGCCCCTTATTCAGGCTGGCCACACCGGTGCACCAGGCCTCTATCCTATATAATAAAAGGGTAATATGCGAATTGACCCTAACAGCAGAAAGACTGGGAATGACTGGTCACTATGACACACACTGACCACCAGGGGGCAGACGCTCAATGCAGGAGCTGCCCCCTGGTGGTCAGTGCGCTCCCACAGGGGGAGCTCTGCTCAGCCACGAGCCAGGCTGATGGCTGCCAGCACAGGGGTGATGGCGGGAGCCTCTTCTGCCTCCTTAGCAGCGCTAAGGATGTCCAACTGCAGCTTAGGTCTGCTCCCCGCTGGCAAGTGGACATCCCCCGAGGGCTCCCGGGCTGCCAAAGGGATGTCTGACTGCCAGCTTAGGCCCGATCCCCGGGGGAGCGGGTCTAAGCCAGAAGGTGGACATCCCCCGAGGGGTCCCAGACTGCGAGAGGGCACAGACTGGGCTGAGGGACCCCCAAGTGCACAAATTTTTGTGCACCGGGCCTCTAGTGAAATATATAAATTCAATAATGATTATTGCTTAATACTCCAAACAACTTTTCAATATGCTAGACCTCGCTGTTGAAGTAGAAATGACATGTAACCGAGTAGAAAGAACACAGGTTTCAGATGCAGACAGATCTGGGTTCAAATCCCACAGGCTTACTTATTGGGTATTTGTTTATTCTTTCTGAACATTTCATCTAAAATAAGAATAGCAGCACTTATCACAAAGTATTGTTGTGAAGACTGAGTGATACATCCAATAAAGACACCTGGCATAGTGTGATCACCAATGAATGTTAATTAATACTAGAGGCCCGGTGCAAGAAATTCATGCTCAGGTACGATCCCTAGGCCTGGCCAGCAATCGAAGCGCAAGCATCTGGTGTGGATGTCCCAGCTGACCTCTGGGACCTGGGCAGCACCTGCGCCCCTGGGCCCTCACGCGCCCCCCTCCACCTGAGTCACAGTGCTCGAGTCGCCACACAGAGGTGCAATGAGTGCGGCCAGACACCGCAGCGTGGGCCTCTGGGTTGACCAGTGGCACTACATGGAAGCCAGGCAGGCAGCGCACTCCCTCCCGGCCGGCCTCGCATAGTGGCCCTTGCGCGAACCCATGGGGATCCGGACTGGCCCCTGCAGTTCCAGCAGCTGCGGCCCGGCTTACCCAGAAGAGGCTACGTGGGTGCAGGGTGGGCTCCTTATGGGTGCCCGGCACCTGAATGCAGTGGCTTCCCCCGCACACAAGCCCCGGTGTTCCGGGGTAGGATAGCAAGGGGAGTGAGAGAGAGCTTGGCGGACACCCCACATTCTCACTGCACCTCCGTCCCCATCACCCCTGCCCCCAGGTAGCCAATGAGAGGTCGCAGCATGCTGCCCCCTGGTGGTCAGTGCACATCATAGCGAGCGGTCAAACTCCCAGTCTCCCAGTCGAATGACCACCCAAGGGGATAATTTGCATATTAGGCTTTTATTATATAGGACTAGTAGCCCGGTGCACAAAAATTTGTGCACTCGGGGGTGAGGGTGAGGGGTGGGGCCAGACCCCTCAGCCCGACCTGCACCCTCTGTCATGTTCCGGGACCCTGGCCACTCTGGCCTAGGCACAGGCTTACAGGCTTGGGGCGGCCTGGCTCCCGAGGCCCCATTTTATCAAGAGAACAAAGTCGGCGTTAGTTACAGCCCTCACCGAACCCAGTACAGTGCATCTGTGCATACAACTGCCTCGTTCATGTGCCTGCTTCGCCCTACTGAGTTACTAACATCTTGAGGACATAGCTCTGTCTTATCCTGCTTCACCTTCAGTGCCTGGCCTGGTGCCAGGGACCTGAGAGGGTTTGCTGAGTGAGTGAATAATGAGTGAGTGAATGAGTGAATGAATGAGCGAGCAGGTGAACGAGCAAGCAGGTTAATGAGCAAGCAGCTACGGGGCGGGAACTTCTGCCTCGTTGCCATGGCAACACGGCAGAAGTTCCGACCCCACTCCCGGCTGCCTGAAGCCCACCCCGGGAAAGTTCCCGCCCTGCTCCCAGCGCCTGGCGCCCCTCTCCTGGCTGCTAACATCTTGAGGACATAGCTCTGTCTTATCCTGCTTCAACTTCAGTGCCTGGCCTGGTGCCAGGGACCTGCCAGGGACCTGAGAGGGTTTGCTGAGTGAGTGAATGAGTGAATGAATGAGCGAATGAATGAGCAAGTAAGTGAATGAGCAAGCAGCTACCGGTCGGGATAGTTTGCACTCCACTCTGGGCTGCCTGACGAAAACCCCGGGAAGTTCCCGCCCTGCTCTCAGCGGCCCCTCGCCCCTCTCCTGGCTGCATAGTTTGCACTCTGCTCTGGGCTGCCTGACGCAAAACCCGGGCAGTTCCCACCCTGCTCCCAAGGGCTCCACTCCACTCTCCCAGCTGCATAGTTTGCACAGGGCAAAGGTGGCCCGGGTGTGCGTGTTGGCAGATCAGTGCATTAGCACCTGCCAGCCATGGATCCCCGCGGGAGGGCCGTTTGTGGGCGTGGCTGGTGACAGATCGGTACATTAGCACCTGCCAGCCTCGGATCCCCTCGGGAGGGCCATTTGTGGGCATCGCCGGTGGCGGATTGGTGCATTAGCAGCTGCCAGCCTGGGATCCCCACGGGAGGGCCGTTTGTGGGCGTGGCTGGTGGCGGATCGCTATGGTCCCGCCCGCCAGCCCTGGGTCGGGTCCCATACAGGCCGCCTACCACCCGGGTCGCAGGTAGGAGGCCCGGATGGCAGCGGGGCAGGCGGGATGGCGCTGTCCCGCCCTGCCTGCAGTATGCAAATTAGCTGCCATCTTTGTTGGCGGTTAACCGCCATCTTGGTTGGCAGTTAATTTGCATATCGTCCTGATTAGCCAATGGGAAGCGTATCGGAGGTACGGTTAATTACCCTATTTGTCTTTTATTAGATAGGATAATTACATAAGTGATTTTACTACAAAATTCTCCATTTGCTAAATATACACAAAACAAAGTTTAATATTCTGAGATAAAATCATACTCTTAGCTTTCAATAAAGAAATATGTTCTTTTAACTATTTTTGAACACATCAGGATCCAAGTCCAGAAGAACCCTTGTTTGCTTGATATTAAGTTTGCTTAGTAGTATTCATCTCCCTGAGTCATGTGAGGAAAAAGTCTTTTAACAAAATTCTTAGTTTATTATCTCTAAAGGAATAAATGAATGTCTCTGGCACTGACAGTCTACTCCAATACTTTTAAATATTGCTATATATATATATATATATATATTGATTTCAGAGAGGAAGGGAGAGGGATAGAGAGATAGAAACATCAATGATGAAAGAGAATCAGTGATCAGCTGCCTCCTGCATGCCCCACACTGGGGATAGAGACCACAACCCAAGCATGTTCCCTGACCAGGAATCAAACTGTGACCTCCTGCTTTATGGGTCGAAGCCCAACTACTGAACAACACCAGCCAGGCCACTGCAAGCCTTTTTGGATGTGAATTAAATACATATTTAACAATACCTGCATAAATTTCAAAAGAAAGCACACAAACAAAATCAATACTGAATCCTTGCTCATTTTATAAAAACTTCTACTTCCTAAAATAAAAAAATAAATTTCACCTTAATCTTTTTTTTTTTTGCAATACTATTCTCAGTATGACCTAATATTGTAAATTGATTACAACAACAACCTATATACTTCACCACCAGGACTCACTTTCCCAGAAAATATTAAAGTAATTATTGTACCTTTTGTGGCAAGATTTCTCGATGTCGAATTTCTAGGAAAACTTTTATGTTTTAATTTCTTTCCCTCTTCTATTTGCTTTTCTTGTTGGTGTAACTTATCTTCTCTTTGAATTATTTTTTGTTCTTCAGCTTTACTTCGATGTTTTTTCCAGGCTTCCAATTCTTTAGTTGCTTTTATCCGTTCATTTTCTTTTATACGTTCTATTTTTTCCCTCTCTTCATCTTCAATCTGTAAAAATTACAATTACCAAAACTTTTTTTTAAACCCTCACCCAAGGACATGTTTTTATTGATTTTCAAGAGAAAGGAAGGGAGAGGGAGAAAGAGAAAGAGAAGGGTCTCAGGTTCAGTTACCTGTAACATGCCCAGGTTGCAGGTCTGATCGCTGGTTGATCCCCGGTTGGGGCACATATAGGGGCAACCAATTGTTGTTTCTGTCTCACATCAATGTTTCTCTCTTTCTACCTTCCTCTCTCTAAAATAAATAAAAACATGCCCTCACACAAGGATTAAAATAAATAAAAAATAAAAATATTCGCATCTTTCTCCTCTGGAGAACAAAAATTCATACCTCTCTTCTCTAGAGAAGCAGTGTCTGACAAAACTTTTTTCAATGATGGTAACGTTCTGTGCAATCCAAGTCAGTAGCTGCTACCACATGTTGCTAATTGAGCATGTAAAATGTGACTAGTTTGGCCCTGGCCGGTGTGATCAGTGGTTAGCAGGGGTGGGCAAACTTTTTGACTCGAGGGCCACAATGGGTTCTTAAACTGGACCGGAGGGCCGGAACAAAAGCATGGATGGAGGAGTGTTTGTGTGAACTAATATAAATTCAAAGTAAACGTCATTACATAAAAGGGTACGGTCTTTTTTTTTTTTTAGTTTTATTCATTTCAAACGGGCCGTAGTTTGCCCACGGCTGGGTTAGAGCATTGACCCGAATACTGAAGGGTCTTGGCGATTGTGCCCTTGTAGGGTCAAGGGCACATACCTGTGTTGCAGGTTCGATCTCCTGGTTGGGACACATGTGAGAGGCAACTGACTGATGTATCTCTCTAACATCAATATCTCTCTCTCCTTCCCCTTCCCTCTCTCCTTTCCACTCTTTTATTTTAAAAAAAGTCAATGGAAAATATATCCTTGGGTGAAGATTGATAAAAAAGACCAAACAAAAAGTGATTTTTAATTCTATGTTTCATTAATTTACATTTAAATTAATATACATTTAAATAATACATCTGGCACAGCAAAAGAATGACAAGCTGGGACCAAGTTTCCTAGAGGCTGAATTATTTTAAGACATAGAATTAACTTACTGGTTTGAAAACTATCGTGAAGAAGTGCTCTGTAACCCTCTTTTGGAAGATTGGCTATTTTCCTATTGAACTGTGTAGCACTGACTTTAAAATACATTTCACAGATTACTGAACAGGAGTTTCCTGTAGTCCCAGAATTGCACCTCAGGCCTAAACTAAGCACAAAAGATGCTAATTACTACGTATTCAAAGTGCTGCCAATAGGTTGGGCCAGGAAGAATCTGCATGTAACCATGAGCCAGCTTTTAGTGCCTGACAACAGGTCATGATGACCAGTCAGTGTTAGCCAGAGGCAGCCACCACCTAAAAGGAGATGATGACAACTTCACCCAGTTTAATAATATGTTTGCCTTTCTTCCTTTCTTCCCCAACACATGGAATAAGGGAAAAGTCTGTGAAAAGTCAGAACACCCTCACTCTTCATAATCTCTGCAAGTGGACTGAATTTTGAAGTTTTAAAAACTGCTAAGACAGTCTTAATTACCAAAAAGGAGATTATTCTTGTAATCAAAAGAAATAGGAAAGTTCTGTTATTGTAGCCAATATGTAGTTAAGGGATATTTATATATATGTAATTTAATTTGTAATAAGCTAACTTAAAAACAAAAAAAAGTTGTATAACTCTTGAGGGAGTCAAAGGGAAGAGGAGGGACCAAGAAAGGCTTCACAGAGCATGTGACAGAAGAAACTAGAAAGAAGAGAAAAACCTGAGGAAGGTAATACCATAAAGCTACGAAAAAGGAAAAGAGAGACTATCTACATCAAAGAGAAACAAAGAAAGACATGTTAAACAATCCTTGAAGTTCTCTTCTTTAAAAACAAAGTAATATGGGGAATATACCACATAAAGGAAGAATGTTTAGTAACAGAAAAACTCAGAAGGCTAGAAAAACTATCATCACACATGAAGAAACTGAATTTTAAGTTCTTTGTATTGCTCAAAAAAGGATGCCATAAAGTATGGGATATTAGCTTACTACAGACAGCAACTTTAATTAATAGGAGATGGATGAGTAATTCCTGAAGAGAAAGTCTGTATTTCTTTTAATTTAGAATGAATGGTTTATCAAGGCAATATTCTTTATAAACCAACTAGAGGCCTGATGGACAAAATTCGTGCAAGAGTAGGCCTTCGCAGCCCCGGCTGCTGCAACCCCGGCGGCTGCCTCGGCCCTCGCAACCCCGGCTTCGCCCGGAAGGTCGTCCGGTCAATTTGCATATTATGTTTTTATTATTATAGATGTTACTTAGAAACTATATGCAAAAATCCATAAATAAAATATTAGCACACTAATCTGAGGAAAGTATTAAATAATACATCTTGATCAAATAGGGTGTTTCTTATTTATGATACTAAGAAATCTAAAGGGAAAAACAACATGACCTCAGTACATGACAAAATATCAGTTGTACCTGAAACAACAGAAAAAATTTAGCTTGCTAAGAGGACCCATACAATGTCCAATTTCATGAAGAAGCATTGGAAATACTACTAGCAACATCACTAAGGCCAGTATGCCTTAGTATTTTCCTATTTTCCTAGAGGTAACCTATACAATAGAATTTTTAAAATAAGAAATATAAATATGGATTACAAGGAGATAGAACTGTCATTAGTTGCAAATAATATGATAGACTACCTAAAAGAACCAAAATAACAAACTGACAAACTATTGCAACCAGAAAGTAAGTTCAGCAAGGCATTCACTTACAAGATCAACTCATACAAACTCATAAAAACAAACTTACTTACAAACTGGCAATAAACAATAAGAAAAATACAGTGGAAAATCATTCATTAGTAACTGCCAGAAAAGCTTTAAAAAGGCTAAGAATAAGCTTTATGAAATACTAGAGTCCTGGTGCACGAAATTCATGCACAGGTAGGGTCCCTAGGAATGGCCAGCGATCAGGGCCTATCAGGTTCCTCGCCTCCCTGCCTCCTCCTTCCCTTGCTGCCCACCCATGTGCCGCCACTGCACGGTTCCCCCCACCTCCTGCCTCCCTGCCTCTCCTTCCCTTGTTCCCTCAAGCGTACCGCCGCTGCTGCTGCTGGCCACCTGCCATGTTCTGCGCCGCCCCCTGGTGGTCAGCACACGTCATAGCGAATGATTAAACTCCTGGTCAAACTCCCGAGGGGACATTTTGCATATTAGCCTTTTATATATATAGATGAGCAAGTCTCATGTGTGTTAAATAATTTTGCTAGGGATATAAAGTAAGTCTGAAGAAATGGAAATAAATGCCATGTTCCTGGAGGGAAATCTCATTATTGTAAATATGTAAATGGCAAATGAATCTCTAAAGTCAACATAAATCTAATCAAAATACCAAGAGGACTTCTTAGACTTCTGATGAATGTAAAATTCATCCGCAAAAGAAAATGTTCCAGTTTTACAGAGGCATGAAGAGGCTGGCAGTTCCCACCTACAAATATCCTATATAATAAAAGGCTAATATGCAAACAGACCAAACAGCAGAATGACCGGTCGCTATAATGCGCACTGACCACTAGGGGGCAGACGCTCAATGCAGGAGCTGCTCCCTGGTGGTCAGTGCGCTCCCACAGGGGGACCGCCGCTCAGCCAGAAGCCAGGCTTACGACTGGCAAGCGCAGCGGCAGTGGCAGGAGCCTCGCCCACCTCCGTGGCAGCGCTAAGAATGTCCGACTGCCAGCTTAGGCAGGGAGCGGGCCTAAGCCAGCAGTCAGACATCCCCCAAGGACTCCTGGACTGCGAGAGGGCACAGGCTGGGCTGAGGGACCCCTCCCCCCGCCAAGTGCACGAATTTTGTGCACCAGGCCTCTAGTCAAGTATAAAACTGGACAAATCTACCAAAAACAACCATTTTGCCCTGGCTGGTTTGGCTCAATGGATAGAGTGTCGGCCTGCGGACTGAGGAGTCCCGGGTTCAATTCTGGTCAAGGGCATGTACCTTGGTTGCAGGCACATCCCCAGTAGGGGGTGTGCAGGAGGCAGCTGGTCGATGTTTCTCTCTCATCGATGTTTCTAACTCTCTATCCCTCTCCCTTTCTCTCTGCAAAAAATCAATAAAAATCAATGGAAAACAACAAAAAAACAACCATTTCAAGGCACTGGAAGTTAACCAAAGACAGCCTGCAAATTGACAAGTGTTTATTTTGGAAAAACTACAGAAGTTACAGGTAAGAACAGTGGGAGACTGTGCTCTCCTGCCTGAGGTTGCTCTCAACCACCAACTTCCAGCTAGAATAACAAGACTGGCAGTTACCAACATGAAGCTAGCAACAACAACAATAAAATAAAATTTAAAAAAAGAAGCTTTGTTGGCAAAAAGGGTGGACCCACTTCAGGGTGGAGCAGCCAAACCCTGTGGCTTTGGTGGATAAAAGCAGTAGATTTGGTTGGGAATGAATAAACAGGGAAAATTTGCAGTTGAGGTCTGGGGTTGTGTTCCTGGTTAGGGTAAGTGCCTGACTAGACAGAAAATTCACATAAAGATCATATAAATGAGAGAGCTATAGAAAATCTGTGATAAACTCACCACACAATCCTGGCTAAACAGAAAGCTATGTATTTATGGGGAAGACCTGAGGAAAACTGGCATAAAATGAAGCCAAGGAGGCATGAGAACTGGCTCCAACTTTGAAGGTATTCTCAAACCTACACATACATCAATTGGCAAAGGGTGGAGCCTTTACCACCTCTGCCCAAATCATTAGCTAACAATTAAGCTATACAGACAAAGGGAAGACCCTCTAAGGAAGTTAGTCTAAAAAATATGAACTAAAAACCTTAGCATAGACATCAGCAGCCGTATATCCAAGGGAGACTAGATTGATTCCACAATTAAAGTCTATGCAAGTTACTAAAAAATACTTATTTATGTATGTATGTATGTATGTATGTATGTTAATCCTCACCCAAGGATATTTTTTCCATTGATTTTTCCAGAGAGTGGAAGGGAGGGTTAGAGACAGATACACAGAGAGAAACATCGATGTGAGAGAGACACTGATTGGTTGCCTCCCCCATACACCCCAACCAGGGCTGGGGATCGATAGAGCCTGCAACAGAGTTACACGCCCTTGACCAGAATCGAACCCAAGTCCCTTCAGTCCACAGGCAGACTCTCTGACCACTAAGCCAAACCAGCTAGGCTGGGGTTTCTTTTTGGGGTGATGAAAATGTTCTAAAATTGATTGTGATGATGGCTGCACAACTCTAAACATACTAAAAACCAATGAATTGTAAGCTTTAAATGGATGAATTGTATGGTGTGTGAATTATATCTCAAAAAATATTGCTGATTGAAGCTTTAACTTGAAATCCTCAACAGTTAAAAAGATGTTAATTTGTCAATATTTAGTGTTTTTCTTGCTTTAAATTATTGTGTTCATTATCCCAAGATTAAGAAAGAGGTAAAATATACCATAAAACCTTATCACTTCTGACTCCCCTGGAAATAGAAAATTCTCACTGAAACAAGTAAATCTATTATTATTCAACATTTATACCCTCAACTTTCATAAATATTTTCAGGAATACATGTAAGCAGTAGATAACTTATATAACTTAGTTATTAGTAAGTCCAATGACCAAAGTATGAACAAAGAGGTGAGGAAGTATAGTGGTTAGGACTACTTATCCTTACATGTCTATTATCATCTCTTTAATAAGAGGACTTTTCTACTTGCAACTTACCTTCATCATGACATTTAGTGCATATTTTTGATCTTCCCGCCTTGCTGCAGCTTTTGCTTCAGTAGCTTCTTTTGCTCTTTCTTGTGCTTTTAAAATAGATTTTTCTCTTATTCTTTGCATCATCTCTTTGTCAACTAAAACATAAGGAATATCACTAAATTAGGATTCTGATAAATTTGTTTTATTTAGGAAAGAAATGCTTAAGATTATGACTCGGGATGATATATTTTTTGGACCCTACTTCACAGAGAGAAGTGAAAACGTTTCTCAATATTAAACTGGCCAAGAAGCTAACATTAAACGGTAAGCAAGTAACTGTATAGTAATTACTACAGAATGAGGGGGTGGGGAAGGATTTGAATGAGAGAGAGGAGGAATAACAGAGGGGGGGGATAAAAGGGAAAATGAGGGGGGTGGGGAGGGAGAGAGGGAGAACAGAGAGGCACAAGAGGGAAAGGATAGCAGAATGAGAGGGGATCAGAGAGGGAGAAGGAAAGGTAGAGGGAGGAGACAAGTTGAGGAGAAACACATATATCCTCCTCTCTGTTGAGAAACCTATTTGCTTATAAACCTGATCACAATAAATCAGCACTATGAGGTCTAGAAAACAAATGAGTTGAGACTATCTGATATGATCAATCACCTTCACAAACATAAAAGGTAATTTACACATATGATGAGTACAGAGCCAGCCCTAGGAAAAATTATAAAGTAACACGACTTGTTATATATAGAATTTTACCATTCACAATTATTTTTTTGAGTTTTACACACAGGCTGCAACCCATTAGGGAGGGGGTAAATCACCTTAGGGCAGTGGCTGGCAAACTGCGCTAGAGCCGCAGTTTGCCGGCCACTGCCTTAGGGGAAGTGGGATCAGGAAAGGAGCTAGACTTTGAGGGGCAAAAAAAACAGGAGAAGAAACTTGAGGGGAGAGGGTGACCTGAGGGAGAGTAGAGTGGAGGGAGGAGCGGGGATGAAGTGGGTCCTAGGCAGGGGTTCCTAACCTTTTTGGTGAGGCAGATCCTTTGGCAGAATAGTTACTAGTAAAGCCTTATAGACCCCTCATAATGCTTTTTAAAAATATATATTTTTATTGATTTCAGAGAGGAATGGAGAGGGAGAGATAGAAACATCAATGATGAGAGAATCATTGATCAGCTGCCTCCTGCACACCACACACTGGGGATTGAGCCCCCAACCTGGGCATGTGCCCTGACCAGGAATCAAACCATGACGTCCTGGTTCATAGGTCGATGTTCAACCACTGAGCCATGCCGGACGGGCCATAATGTTTTTAAATGCATGAAATAGAAAACACAGGATTACAAAGAAAGCTAATTACATTAAAACATTTACAAATATTAAAAAATACATCTGAGCCGAAACCGGTTTGGCTCAGTGGGTAGAGCGTCAGCCTGCGGACTAAGGGGTCCCAGGTTCGATTCCGGTCAAGGGCATGTACCTGGGTTGCGGGCACATCCCCAGTAGGAGATGTGCAGGAGGCAGCTGATCGATGTTTCTCTCTCATCGATGTTTCTGACTCTCTATTCCTCTCCCTTCCTCTCTGTAAAAAAATCAATAAAATATATATTAAAAAAATACATCTGATATACTATTGCATGCTTCTTTATTAATGCATTAAATAATATATAGCAACAAGTCTAATACTATAACTTCAAAGAAATGAGTATAAAAGACAGGTACCTGTGATATGAACATATTTGTGATTTTTGTTGATAGTACTGCTGTTTGTTATCTACATTCACAATTGGAGGGAATGTTAAATTTCAGTTAGAGGTAAGTAAAAGGTATATAATTTTTATTCATGCAAGGTCTTGGCTGGAACTTAGGGCTAGAATTAGGTCTGGAGCCTCTCTCCAACTCTGCTCCTGCTTAGTATCAGGAGGCAGACAATTGGATCAGCTACAGGGGCAGAAATAATGAAAAGAACATCAACTTTTCAAATAAAATGTTCCACATCTAAAAGAAATGAAAAGTGTATCAAGAAGGAAAAAAACAAAACAAATATGTTTTGAATAATGAAGGAAATAGGCTTGGAGTATACACTGGAGTTCCACAATACTTCATGTAAAAAAAAGATTGTTAGAGAAATAAATTCACTAAATTGTAATCTGATTTCTGAAGTAAAAGTCAATGTTCATTATTTGTTATGTAAGTTAATTTCAAGACTGTTTTGACTAGTTTATATCAGAGGTTGGCAAACGATGGCCAAATCCAACCTGCTGCCTGTTTCTCTACAACACAAAAGCAAAGAATAACTTTTACACTTTTAAATAGTTGGAAAAAAAACCCCTATTATTTAATAATAATATTTTGTGACATATAAAATCAAATTCACATTTCAGGGTCAATATGTGTAGTCAACCTGACATTTACTAGTTGAGTGACCTTTGTCAACTACTAAACCCTCAGTGCCACAGTAGCCGCACCTTTAAAAAAGGCGGGCAGTGAGGTGTACCCAAGTGATAGGTTGTTATGAGGTTTAGCAGATGTGTTAATGCCTGGTACAAAATAAGTGCTCAATAAAGGTCATATCCGGAAGGCCTTATCCACTGAAGATGCAAGCCCACATTTTCTGCTTAAGAGTTATTATTTTATTATCATTATTATTATTTTGTGGTTAATCCTCACTGGAGGACATTTTTTCCATTGATTTTTTTTTTTTTTTTTAGAGAGAATGGAAGGGAGGGGGAGAGACACATGGACTGGTTGCCTCCCACACACATCAGGACCCTACCGAGCCTGCCACCGAGGTACCTGCCCTTGACTGGGAATCCACCTGGGACCCTTCAGTCTGCAGGCCGATGCTCTAACCACTGAGCAAAATAGGCCAGGGCAAGAGTAATTATTAATGTGCTTAATTATTAATGAGTAATTATTAAGTTTTGAATCACTCAATTTTTAGGTTATTTAAGTGGCAGCTGAAGCACTATCTCATTTAATTCATGATAGTGTGCCTATTTTTTTTTCTAGAAGAGCAACATAGTTGTTTCAAAAGACAAATTTTTTCAAAGGTATAAAATATAAAAACATCTTTCAATAAAGAACTTACCACCTGACACAGAAAGGGCCTCCCACATGACGGCTTCTTTTTTATGTAAGGTGAAAACAATAGTGTCATTCCCAATCTTAGCTTTGCTGCTCTCATCGTCAATGGGAGCATAGAGAAACACCTCAAATAAAAATGGAGCAAAGTTGACCTATTCAGAAGGGGAGGAAACGAAAGTTAATTTAGTTCCACAAATTAAAAACACAGCCATTAAGAAATAGGTGATAGAGACCACAATCATTTTTCTTTTTAAAAATACTTTATTGATTTTTTTTACAGAGGAGGAGAGGGTTAGAGGGTTAGGAACATTGATGAGAGCGAGACATCGATCAGCTGCCTCCTGCTCGCCCCCTACTGGGAATGTGCCTGCAACCAAGGTACATGCCCTTGACTGGAATCGAACCTGGGACCCTTCAGTCCGCAGGCCGAAGCTCTATCCACTGAGCCACAATCATTTTTTTAAGTAAATGCTATAAATTTATTCCAGGTCGTGAAAGATTCGCCAGGCATATGTGGGGAGCTGAGCATAAAAATAATCTCTGACTCGATAGCATCTGGTGTCACCTGTGTGGAATTCCTTCGTTGCTGGTTTCAATGGTACTAACTTTTAGGGAGGCCATGTGCAAGGATGCGCCCGATGCGCGCGCACAGGGGCGCACTCGCCGAGCTTCGGGCACACCCCCGGGCGCCGGCGGGCGCACTCGCGCTCCTACCTTCAGGTAGTTTTCCGTGCAGAACACGTCCGCGTCCCTGACGCAGACGCCCCGGAGGGGCACGGAGAGGAAGACCGCAGTCTCCGTCTGCTGCCAGCTGTACTCGCTGACCTGCAGGGGCATCCCGGGAGGCGGACCTAGTGAGAGGCTGCAGCGGCAGGTTGGGACTCGCACGGAGGCTCGGTTGCTAGGGAAGCCGGGGTTACCACGCGCAAGCCCTTCCGGGTCAGGCGGGGCCAAGGCGCCCAGAGTTCCCAGCGTGGCCCGGGCGCGCCCCTGCGACCCCGGCGCACTCCCCTCCCGGCTGCCTGGGCATCCTGGCGGAGCCCTTAGACCACTTCTTAGGGTCTCATTTCTTCCCTGAAGTCCGAGCGAATCTCCGGAGACTTGGGCCCACACCCGCTTAGGCAGGAAAAGAGCTTCTGGCCTGAAAGTGAAATAAAAGAGCGTGGGCTTACGGGGTGGAAAGCGTGACCCGCAAGCAGCAGGTGCGAGGCCCGCGCGCCTTGGCAGCTCTGGCCTTTGGTGTGTCCTGATGGAGGCTGTGAGAGGAGCACCCTTTGATGTTCCTGGTTTGGACATTTCCTGGTCGAGGATCTTACCTGGAAGGATTGGAGTCCTTCAAATCCTATCCACAGCCAGGCCACCAAAAGCATGTAAAGTGGGTTTCGCTCCAGGGTTTGAGAACTGGGGAGAAAGGATCCCAGGACTCACCTGACAAGTGCTTGGCTGCAGCTCAACCGCAGGATAAGTTGAATTCACACGGATACATTTACTGTTGCTTAAGGAGGGAGACTTAGAACTGCAGCGCTAGGAGGAAATGCAGGGATCATATATGTAGCCATGGGACATACTGGAATCCTAGATCTATACAACACTTACCCCCTTGGCCACAGAGATCAGCGGCAGAACCTCACATGGAAGATCCTGATCTCTTCACTCCCTGGGCTGCTTTCTGTGGGTCCGGTTTATATACTAGTATTACTGGGATCTGATGTTAAAAACATCGAATTTACATGAAAATGAGGCACTTGTTACCTAATTAAGTAAAGTTGACTAAAATTTTTTAATTAGCCATCTAAAGCTTTGGATTTTAAACTTTTTACTTTTGAGGCTTAACACAGATTTCAAAGGTCTTGAAAAATTCCTTGAGGAACGTTTAGAAGCAATAGACTTGGGGAGAAAAAAACATCATCTTTTTCCCCAAACAGGCCACCCCCTCACTACCTTTCTCAAATATGTCAGTGGGTCATCATCTCAAGGTTCTGTAACTTTCAACACTGGGGCCACCTTAGACTTCTTTTCCTTTGTCCCCCTAAGTGCAGAAATCTATGAATCAATCCGTTTTCCTTTTTCATGTTATTTTTTTGGCATTCTCTCCCTCCCACCCTTCCGTTCTATTCCTACTTTTACCGTTTTATTTCAAACTCTCCTGTATCTTCAAAGGCAAAGTTTATGTATTCCTATTATATAAAGTTTTATTTTATTTATTTATTTTAGAGAGAGAGAGAGAAGAAGGGGAGAGAGAAAAATCAATTTGTTGTCACACTTCTTTATGCATTCATTGGTTGCTGACTGTATGTGTGCTGACCAAAGACTGAACCTGAAACCTTGGGGTATCAGAACGATGCTCTAACCAACTGAGCTACCCAGCCAGGGCAATATATAAAATTCAAAGTCTAGATTCTCCCACTATATAAAAACACAAGGGATGTAATGTATCTATGAAAGATAATAAAAAAATACTTGGTGCCATTTGGGAGTTTCAGGAAAATCCACTAACAATCACTTTGTTAAATACATACACATCTCTGAAGTGAAATTGTCCTTCTGACTACCATAGTCTTACTAAACTTTTTACACTCTGAATTATATCTTTTAAAAAACGTGATCAGTTTAATTACTGAATCATTACATCAACTGACACCAATTTAAATGCTGTTGATTTTTATACATTGTTTTGTGACTTATGTACTAATCTAAAAAGTATTTTTACAAGTCTTGAAACTTGTAAACTTCAATCTCAAAGTCTTAATCTGTATTTATTATTAGATTTTTTAAAATCTAAAATCTAGCCCTGGTCGGTTTGGCTCAGTGGATAGAGCGTTGGCCTGCGGACTGAAAGGTCCCAGGTTCGATTCTGGTCAAGGGCATGTACCTTGGTTGCGGGCACATCCCCAGTTAGGGAGTGTGCAGGAGGCAGCTGATCGATGTTTCTGACTCTCTATCCCTCTCCCTTCCTCTCTGTAAAAAATCAATAAAATATATTTTTAAAAAAATCTAAAATCTAACCCATGAATAGATAGAAACTTAATATATGGCAAAAGTGGCTCTGCATATGTGGGGAAAAGCAAAGGAACTGAATAGATTGGTGCTAGGAAAAATGATTACCATGTGGGAAAATACAAGATTGGATCTCTATATGCATATGGTATCACACAGAAAAAATGAATTTCAGATGAACTAAAGACATAAGTTTGAAATTTTAAAAATAGATATCTGTATGATCTTGGAGTATTTCTTTTTTATTGATTGATTGATTTTAGAAAGAAATTAAGTGCAGGAGAGAGCGGGAGGGGGGATGGGAGGGAGAGAGAGACCTCTATTTGTTGTCCCACTTATTTACATTGATTGGTTGAGTCTAAGTGCCCTGACCGAGGATCAAACCCACAACCTTGGTGTATCGGGACGATGTTCTAACCAATTGAGCTACGTGGCCAAGGCAGTATTTCTTAAATATGACATAAAAAGCACTAACCGTAAAGAAAGAGATTGAAAACTTGAACTAAAATTAAGAACTAGTGTTCCCCAAAAGGCACTATTAAGAATACTAAGATATTTTAACTTTATATTAACTAAATATTTATATATTTTATATATAAAAGTATTTTTCAATGCCCTTCAGCTAAAGACCACAGGGACACCTGTAGTGAAACAAGTTGAGTTCATTACTCATTGAGCAAGGGAGAACACACACCACTGGGTGTCTCAATAAGGGGTTGATAGGATTTGGGGGAAGGTCTAGGGGACGGAGGGTTCCCTCTAGACTGGGTCCTTTCATAAAGAGAAGGTGATGCTATGATGGGGTAAAGAAGTAGCTGTTCATAGCATCTTCCTAGCAAAAACCTGGTAAGAAGCCAAAGGTCAATCAATAGGTATATTCAAACAAAAGAATAGTATACAACAATAAAACTGAATTAATTATAGCTATAACCTGGATGTGGGCGGGGGGGGGGGGGCAAGCCATAAAAAAACCTTAAGGAAAAATGCCGGTTCCATAACTTTATTTTTTTTTAGCTTTTTAAATTTTTATTTATTTTTATTTTATTATTTAAGGTATTACAAATAGTAGTACATATGTCTCCCTTCCCCCCCCATTGACCTCCCCCCGGCCTCCCCTAACCCCCCCCGACACTTGCACACACACACACACACACACACACACACACACCCCAGTGTCTTGAGTCCATTGGTTGTGCTTATATGCATGCATACAAGTCCTTCGGTTGATCTCTTACCGCTCCCCAACCTTCCCCCAGTCAGTGAAAGATAAATACCACATGATCTCACTCATTTGTGGAATATAAAGAACATTATAAACTGTTGAACAAAAATAGATACAGAGGCAAAGAAACATCAAACAGACGTTTCCATAACTTTAAAAAACAAAACCTTTAAAATAAAAACCAAATCTGTTGGTTAAGGATTCCTACTTATGTGGTAAAACTATAAAGGCAAATAAGGCGTAAGAAAGGATAATGGTTACACCAGGTGAAGGTCATGCAAATGGGACTCTTTGTGGTAGCCCAAACAGCTGATTTCTCTCACAGACACACTATATGAATTAGCACAGGTTCTCTGTGGTCCCCTGACCACACTACCAGCATCATCTGGGGACGTGCTAGAAATGCAGATTCCCAGACCCCACTCCAGACTCACTGAACCAGAAATTCTGGAAGTGGGGCCCAGAAATCTGTTTTAACAAGCCCACCAAGTAATTATGAGACACACTAAAGTTTGAGAACCACTAGGTCAAGGGGTAGGTTTTCTTCGGGGAAAAGGGAAAACTTACAAAGCCAAGAAAAAACACAGGTTAGCCCAATCTCCCATCATCCCAAGGAGACACGTACTGGGGCCAGAGAATGATGTGCAGTGCAGTTGGCATTACAGGAGAGGAATCCCATCCCCTGGCTGCTCTCCCTTTTCATAGGGCAAACATGAGAAGAACCTTGTCAGTGGGGCAACTACCAGGCAACCAGGCAGTCTTGGTTTAGGTGCAAACTAAAAGACCTGACGTGCTACCTGGGTACCTTGACTCACATGGAAAGCTTTAGTTGGAACAAAGTACCGTGGCAAGCTGAATTCAGATGCAGGCCCTCCCTTGGGGAGACAGGAGATCCAGATCCTATTAGTTGCTTCCCTAGAAAAACCCAGAGAGAACACACAAAGTCGTTTTGTTTAATTCTGTTCATATGTATTAACTCTTCATTTTCTTTTTTTATAATGTTGACACTCTTACAGATGTCCCCCCATGTTCTCTCCCTTTGTTCCCCTCTACCCAGCTCCCCACCCCCCACCTTCACCACATTGTTGTCTGTGTCCATGGACTAAGCATACATATTCTTTGGCTAGTCTCTTCCGGTCCCCCTTCCCTCCTCGTCTCTGAGATCTGCCAGTCTGTTCCATGTATCCATGCTACCTCTTTATTTTCAACACAGCAGTCAGAATGACCCTTCTCTCCTGAAAAATTTCCAATCGTTTTCTATCTCAGAGTAAAAGCCAAGAATTTACAATAACCTACAAAGTCATACATAATCTGGTTTCCTGTTAAAATTCTAATCTCATCTCCTTTTACCCTACCTCTTGTTCATTCCAGCTACACTGGACTCCTTGAAATATCTGAAATGTGCCAAGCATGCTTCTTCTGCCACAGGGTCACTGAACCTGTTGTTGCCTTTGTTTGGAATTCTCTTCCCCAGTTATCTGCAAGACTGTTTCTCTTACTCCTTCAACCCATTATTTAAATATCTTTCATTGAGCTATTTAAAAAATATGAGCTTTGTCTTTTGCCCTACCAGCCCCAGCAGCCCTTATTCCCATTAACCCCCCCTTTTTTTATTTCTTCATAACACGGATTCCCTAACATACTTTAAGAGTTTACTTATTTTGTGTCTTTACAATAAAAACCTGGGAGTGGTTGTTGTTTGATTTACTGCTACAGCATCTAGTACAGTGCCTGATACATTAAACAAATTCAATAAATGTTAAATGAATGCATACTTGTTAAGTTTCATAATGTTTATTTTTACTCTCTAGTTTACCTTTCAGGATCCTGAAACATACTTAACGTCTTTTTCAGGCTATTTTTGTTATTTTCCTCTTGAGTGGATTGAAATTTTAAAAGATGTTGGTTGGCTGTTTTTCTCATCATCGGGTTTCTTCGTATGTTTTGAAATTTTTATTAACAGTGGGTTTTTGCCTTTCATTTAGTTTTCTTTCTTTCTTCTGGGTTCATCCTATTCTTTCTAGCAGTTTTAAGTTGCCTTCAACTTGTGTCCTAGGGGCCCCAATTCAACCAAGTGTAATATGCTAATTAACTGTTTCAATTCTTTGGTGATTTACAAATCACCAGATTTGTGGCTTTATTATTCCTGTCCAGTGTTTGTTTTATATTTTATTTCCTATTTTTTCCCTTCCTCTACTTTCCTTAGGATCTTTTGTCCTCTTGAGATAAATTCTTACCTCATTATATTTTAGACTTAAAAATTGTCTAATGCTATACATTTCCTTTTCGGTGTTACTTTACTGTATATCATCAGTTTTGTAATGTAGTAGCACTTTTAAGACCTCATTACCCTGCCAGATTAGAACTTCTTACTGCAAATTTCTGTCTGGACCCAGAGTCATGCAGGTTGCTACTTCCGCATGGGTTTTGCCTTCTTCCTATACTTCTTGTCCTTGGATATACTTATGTTGGTTTTGAGCCCAATTTTAGTTTAAATTATAGATGCCTTGGAGCATCAATTCACAATGTTATTTGATCAGAAGTCTCTGTACATTTTTTCTCTCTCTGACAGCAGATAAGATACACACATTTTTATTGATTTTTTCCTTCCATATGTGTAAATAGAACTTTAATGCAGTCCAATTTTATCTTGATGTAATTTTATCTTATTGGCACTTCTATACTGCTAAAGCCAAGTTGTATCAATTGGCACTTTCACATTTTATGTAGTCTCTTTTCATGTAAGACTCAAGGCACCTGATGGTTGCTTCAACAAACTTTGAAGGTCTTTTGACAGCCTAATTTTGTCATTCAAGCATGTCTATTCTTAGTATTGCCACAATGGTGTCTCTGCTTCAGGGATAGTTACTAAGCTGCTGAGGTTGTGGAACGCCTCTCCAATTAATTTTCTATTAACAAAACTTCAGTCCTAATTTGTTAAAATAGAGATGTGTTATGTTCACATTTTCTTAAGGAATCTCAGGACTCAATGTTATATATAAACAATGTGGCAGGGGGTGGGGGTGAGTATGTGTATAGAAAGGCCTGTCCAAACATATTGTTTTGTTCCTTGGTATAAAATTAAATTCCTGGTAAATTGTAGGTTATTGTTCTGCTTAATGTTTCTTGAGACATCTCCCACCTAAAGCAAAAATTGTTACATTTACTTGTCTGATGAAAATTAAGCAATTAAAAAAGTTATTTTTCTTTAAAAACTAGCTTTATTTAAAAGAATCTGAAGCATAACACTGTAGGAAACAAACTTACAATACATATTGTCCAAGAAAGCCTGCCATACATAATTTCTACTAATAGGTCTAAGTACTGGATAAATAACATTCTTTATACAATGCACAAATGACATTTAGCATGATCCCTGAAAAGAATGACCAACAATAACGTGAGCTGTTTTGAGAGTAAAACCTCTACTTACCTTACTAATCTACAGAATAAAAAACTACAATGTAAACATAAACTGATGAACAAAAATAGAGCCAGAGACAGAGAAACACCAAACAGAACAGACCTCAGAGGGAAGGCAGTGGAGGGTGGGGTGGGGAGGGAGTAAGAGATCAACCAAAGGACCTGTATGCATGCATATAGCATAACCAATGGACAGGGACACTGGGGCAGTGGGGGCTTGTCCTGGGGGTGGGGGGAGTGGCCAGGGAGGGGTTGATGGGGGAAAAAGGAGACACATGTAATACTTTAAACAATAAAATACACACAAAAAAAACCCCTACAATGTAGAAGATGAATTAAACTCCAATTTTAAATTCTTGCATGGTGTTTAAGAAGAAGAAAAAGAGATCAGAAGGAGGAAATTGTAAGAGTTAAGTATCTTTAAAAGAAAAAGGACGAGTTGGCTTACCACTATTTATAGTAATTATTAAAAAGTAATTGAGATTTGAGAATTATTTGGTTTAATACTTGGAAGCCCTTAGACACTCAAACTATCCATTAACTGCTATATTCTATCAGTTACCAAGCCAATTTTATTTATCAGAAAACTGTAGCCTATACATTAATCTCATAAAGAAAATAAACAATATGGGAATAACCTAGTCACTTCATAGTTTAAATTTTTCCACAAAGCAATTCATGAATCACTTAATACTAATACTTCTTTAAACCTATGTTTTAAATATAAACAGACCCATGTGAAAACACCAGAAAAAAAATTCCTAACATGTAATGCTAAACTTTTAACACAAAAAATAGACCCATGAAAGCACTGGGTATTCAAGTAAAATATAATCGAATTATACAGTATGGCATCTGGCATTTAAAAAAATATTAAGAACTGAATCAGATTTATTGCTATGTCAATATTAGCAATACTCAACAATAAAATGAACAAACTATACCACAACAACCATGCCAAAAAAATGATGTATAGAGATATCATAACATAGCATAGGTAGACATTTATCTTGCTATATACATCACTGACATAGTAAAAACTTATTAATTCAGGATAGTTTGAATTGATAAAAGTTTTAAAATTTGAATATTTTAAAGATATGCAGTTTAAGCACTCACAAGCATTCTTTTTCTTTCAAGCATATAATTTCAAATATACGTATTTGCATTGGCCAAGTATTACCTACTGTAATTCGTTTGGGTACTTGTTTGCATGACAAAAAAATACTTGTAAACTAATATTCATAAAGAAATACACCTAAAAAGCTTAAACATTTTTCAAGATTAAACATTTTTCTTTAAAATTTTGACTCCTACTAACAAATCTTTTCATTAGATAGTCCAAAGTAAACAATCAAAAGTCCTTGTATCAATGGATACAAATTCTAAGTAAATTAGAGGAGTTTCATGGTAACACAGGCATACCTCCTTTTATTGTGCTTTGTTTTATTGCGCTTTATAGATACTGCATATTTTTACAAATTGAAGGTTTGTGGCAACTCAGTGTTGAGCCAGTCTATTGGCACCATTTTCCCAATAGGCTCAGACGATAGCATTTTTTAAACAATAAAGCATTTTTAATTGAAGTATGTACATTGTTTTTTAGACGTTATTGCACACTCAATAGACTACAGTATAGTGTCAACGTAACTTTTATATGCACTGGGAAACAAAAAAATTTGCGTGACTCACTTCAGTGTGACATTCACTTTATTGTATTGTCTGGAATGGAATTTGCAATATCTCTGAGGTATGCCTACAGTTTCTTAATAAATGAAGATTAGTATTAGGTTAGTATGTTGGTTATGGTGGAGTGAATGATATATCTTTTGGTTGAAAGATATCAGAATCAGTTCACAGTCTAGTATATAATTTTAATGTTATGGGGTGAAATTATCCTAATATGCACTGTCAACTCTTTAATAAGTTATAACTGTAAAAGTAAGATAAAAATTTTAAGAAGTATTTATTGTATTATGAGTGTTATGAGTTGCTAATATCAAATTTTATCTCTCTCTCCTATTTCAAAGATATTAGGCCATCTACTATTCCATAAATATTGATGTTTCACATACTTCATAGAGTAGCTTAAACATAACAGCATAAGAAATAGTATTACATAGTAATTTCATTTGCCATAGGAATAAATGTTGGACAAAGTCTGGAAACATTTTATTTTCCAATTTGAATTACAGTAATTTTGCAACAGACCACAGCACTAGTGCATGTGTTACTTTAGACATGCTCTATGAACAAAACAAAAAATTACTGCAAAAATACATGTCACCAATGTGGAACACACTCAGATTTGTATAAAAGTACTGAACTAATATCCCAAAAAGAGGTATATGTAAACAGTACATAAGGAAGAAATAGTTTTAATATGAAACAGTCATTTAAGTCACATACATCATGATAAGAAGCAGGACTTTCTTTTATAAGATATTTTAACTAACAAGCAACATCATCTACATCATCTACAGAACAAGAAAGTACAGGTATTTAGAATACATTTTAATATAATTGCAAGTAATTTGACAAACTATGACAAAGATGACACTTATCTATTGGGCTTCATGAAAAATTTTCAATGAAATACAGGCAGTTTTTGGTGTATTAATGTCTGACGTATAGATAGCCACTTTCTTCCCTTCATTTCCCTTAGACGACTTGTCTTGGGAGATGTTAATGCCATCCCTCGCCTCTTTACTCAAAGGGTGCTTCTAAACTCCCATCACTGTACCAAGAGTCAGAAAAATGCAGGTGTGACTTCCATACTGCTCTGTTGGTTAAATGGAATACAGAAAAAGGTGATATTCTAATATTTACAAATGGGAAGAAAACTTCTGAGTTCAGAGAAGTAGAAGAAAGGAAACTTTTTAAATCCCAACAATCTAAAGGAAATTGGGAAATATTCTCAAGAAAGTGTCACCAATTCGACAAAAATACTGCTTTCTATGGTGCCTGAAATGTGATCATTTTGTTTGAAACCTTTGATATTAGATAAAGATTCATTCCGAATAAACACCCTTTAAAAAAAAGAAATGTAATTCCACTTTCTTCATGATCTTCATTCACACATCCCGGTAGAAAACACCTTTCCCTTAAAATCTAGTCAACCACAGCCACACAAAGAAATAGGAATTCTGATTGGAGGAAAGATACAAAATTCTGAAGCACAGAGCATCGAAGAAGGGAAAAGGCAAGTTGGCTTCTATAGCATCCCACCAGAGAGTGTAGGATAGTAAGAGGACAACTGGGAAACACATCAAAGAACTTAACCTTCCTGAATCACATCAGGAAAAAGGAAAGACCTCTGCTTCTTTTTCCCACATATACTGATTGGTTCCCTAAAGAAGCTGAGTGCCCAGCATGATACTACTGGTTAACTACATCATGCTTTAATAAGCCTTTACGAGCTTCCCTAAGAATCTAATCATCTTATAGACAGTTCTAAACCACTATTTTCAAATAAACTTTGGGAGCCTCAATACTTTTAAATTTTTTAATTAAAAAAATCTAAAATAGCCTAAATGTTCATGCATCTGGGACCTCTATGCACTGCAAAAAACCCAAAAACTAATTAGAGCTCCCTTTTCATTGTTTATATATATTTTTACAACTAAATACAATCATTATAGTACGTTGGACAATAAGTACTAGCACTCTTAATTTGTTTAAGATGAACAAGTTGGAAAGAATATTGGATAAAGACTCCTGATACTTATTTGGATGACTAAAGCTGGCAGATTTAATGGTGACCCATACTACTGAGTTTTTTCTCCTATCACTAGTCAGAGTCTAAAAAATAAAACAAAACAAATAAAATCCCAAAACACCCCAAAACTGGATTTCTTTATATTGTGTTAATTTATGAATAAGCACTATTACAAGAAAATCTTCAGTTATATACATAATCTCCTAATTTGGATAACAAGAATCATAATAGCAATACTCTAAAGTATTTCACACAAAAGGAAAGCACTGATCACAAATCTAAATTCTAAGCACTCTATCTGAAGAATTATTTTTCTTTTATAAGCTAAGCTGTTTCAGTATTAGTCCAGTAGCATCTAGAAGCAAGTGCACAGGAAGGCTAGTGAAATTAACAAAGCAAATTATCAGAAAGGAACTGATGATGCTTTAGAACTTTCTATCAGTAACCTAGCCTTGGGGGGAGAGCCTAACTGTTGCTGGTTAGCCAGATTGAACTTTGGCAAACGAGAATATAGGAGAACCTCCAAGATTTCCTGCCCACGTGTGCGCGCATGTGCGTGTGCATGTGCGTGTGTGTGCGTGTGTGATGGTAATGAGGCCTTTAAGTGAAGGAAAATAATTACAACAAAAATGTGCAATGCTACAGGAAGAATATTTCACCTATGTACATTTCTTTCCATCACTGAATATTTTTAAATGTTTAGGGCAGCTCATCGCTTGTCCTAAAAAAGCCACACCAATTTGTGTAACAGCCTTCTTTGGGTCAAATTGGACAAATTACTATCTGGCCATTCTTATAGTTCATCACTTTTCCTACCAAAAAGTATCCAGATAATTTTTGACTTAGTATTATCTAGAGACAAAGGTAGAACTCGTAAGAAAATTAATGCAAATACATGAAAACATTCATCAGCTATGATTATAGTTTGCCTATGATTCACTGTCAGAATCAACCACTGGTTTTTCTTTTTAATAATTACAGATCCTTATTTAAATAAGGTACTCTGAAGACCTAAATACCTGAAGAAAAATCCACTTGTAAGATTTTAAAGGCAACTACTTGGAAATGGATAATGAAATAATTGCATTACAAATCAAGTACCTTTTGGCTAACTAGGGAGAGGTGGTTTCATTTTTACAAAACAACTAACTATTGAAACTGTAAGCAACAGAGGGTTAAGACTGCATAATCAGTTTTAGCAATGAGCACAACTCAAGTACTACCATGTAAGTGTTAATTCCTGCAAACATTGGAAGGTTCTATAAATATCTATCTAACTGCATTCAGTCATAAAGAAAATCATGACCTGATGCTAGTACTGAGCATATAGCATGCAGTGCATCATGTCTTAAAATCAGCACTCACTAGGATTTCAAGAACAACATAATTAAGTCCTTAAATATTTAGAAAAATTTCTATCTCTAACAAAAGCTACAGTGTAAGCACACTGGGATCTTCAAGTATGCTACTGAACACATCAAATCTCAGAGTCAGCCAAAAATACTGCATTTCAACTTGACTGTTTCAACTGGTAAAGTTTTCACACAAAGTAGTACCTATTATTAGAGTCTATTTCATTTCCTAAAACTGTAAAGATATGTTATTTTACAACTACTGAAAATATTTTGTATTCACTTCTAACTAGTCACAGGTAAATGGAGAAAAACTTACATTACCTTGTACCATATGAAACTGCTGTTTTTATAGGTCAAAATTTAAATACTGTATATAAAAATAAATTTTATTCAATCAAAATATGCACCATGAGAATTAATAATTTTCTTCTAATAGGATATTAAACATTTCACTTTTATAAAAGTCACCATTTGTTAGGCTGTTTAAAATGTCCAAATTCTCCAATTACTTCTTCTCAATTGGAAAATATGTTATTTCTTAGAAAAAGCTCCAAATGATGAAAAAGATGGTAGTTCATTGTATAAAGGCCTGGTGACTAAGATGGATATAATAAAATAGCCCAATTCAGCTAACTTTGTTTTAGTAGCTTTTGACACATGAGGTCAAGCGCTGTCACATAAAAGTGTGGGTTCATGTTTATTAACCACAGGATCATTTTTAAATCAGATTTTTCAGGCCTAATTTTAATTTCTTGGCAATATGCTGCTGCTGTCGTTTCACCAGGGTTTAAATAGTAGTAATTCAGTATTCCTTTCACGTCACCATATGGTCTTCAGAATTTTTTTGGTGATGACGCAAGTTTGGGAGCTTCACCAACACCCAACCATTGTATAAATTACTATCAATTGTCATAGTATCCTTTTTTTCTTTTTCTGGTCACAGGTTATGTTCCACTCCAAAACTGGGTTTCTGCTGCATCTTAATGAGTAGACCTCCAACTGTCTCCATTCTGTATCATCTTTCAAGAGGATACTCTCAGGTCCATTTTACACTTTCCCAAGTCATAGCAAAGACTGTCTCTTGCAAGGACTTGAATTGTTGTTTGTAAATTAGCTTTCACCGTGGCTCTTAATTGATCTTTGCTTAAAATGGATTTTGATCTCCCTTGAGGCACCATTTTGAATTCAGATCCCCAGAACAAGATTTTTCAAACAATCAATGAATATGTCTTCCGCCAGCAGAGTGCTCTAATGCCAAATTTATGTTTCTACCACTTTTATTTGCAATATGTCTCAGTTTGAAATCATGTGTTAAAAAGTATTCACAATTCTCCTGAGGATACCGTATTATTTATTTCTCTGGAAAACAGTAACAACCAATAATAAAAAAAAAATGGAAGAGAGAAAAGCATAATACTGTTACAATTCTAAATGCCACAACTAAAAACAAACATTATATCAACTCTAGTAACTAAAGTCAATTTTCAAGTGATTGAATAATAGCAGTTTCATGTGGTACAATCTACAAGTTAATCCACAAATACTTACTGAGCATCTTCTATATGCTAACATATGTCTCATATCTGTACAAACATATCCTGAAGAGACTGACTTGAAACATGAAAGTCACTAGTTTTAAGAACTCTAGTTAGGGAGGAATCAGGTGTCATATGCTATTATTTTTAAAAACATCCATTAAATGTATGCTTTCTTCCATAATATAGCTACACATATTATTTTTTCTGAAAACACATTACATGGATGCCTGGCCGGTGTGGCTCAGTGGTTGAGCATCGACCTATGAACTAGTTTGATTCCTGGTCAGGGCACATGCCCAGGTTGTGGGCTCAATCCCTAGCAGGGGGCATGCAGAAAGCAGCTGATCAATGATTCTTTCTCATCATTGATGTTTCTATCTCTCTCCCTCTCTGAAATAAATAAAAATATATTTTTAAAACACCACATTAAATGGATCCTCAAAAATATTTTTGAACTAAATGTTTAATGTGATATCGCCAGAGTTCAGCACTGAAATGTACACTTTTCACTGGTTCTAACTTTTAAGTCAAAACTTGCCTACATTTGCTACATATTATTTTGAAGCTTCAAGAGGCTTTTATGATTAACAACTAACATTTATTTGTAAAATACTTTCTAAAGCACCCCCATATATATTATCCTAGATAGCAAACTTAGATAATACAAAATTTGCACTAGTAATGAAGTGGAATATTAATAAAAACTAAAAGGTAAATCATCTTTTTTGCATGTGCATTTAAAAAAATATTGTAAAACATTAAAATCCTGTGTCAATGAACCTCTGTAACACACAGGGAAAAACCCCCACTTTAGTTAATGCCTGTGATTAAGCATCACTGCCCACTGCAGGTGGACCAAACGTTTCTCTAGTGCGCATTAATTGGACATCTTTATCAGCCATACAGGTATCACAGCCCCATACTGCTGATGCTTCTGCAGTTAGCAGGCCATAAGCCGTTTCAGTCATTCCAGTGCAGATCCGATGAAACCATTTCTGACAAGAGGCTTCACATAAGATGGCATCCTGATCATCATTCACTTCATTTGTACAAATTCCACAAGGATACACTGGGTCGGAAGAAGAATGACCACGACGGCTTGGGTGAAGAGAGGCTTTATTGCTTTTTTCAGTGGTGCATGTGTCTGCTGCACCTCTAGGTTGTCGTGGCTTATTCTGTGTCCCATTCGCATGGCTGTTGTTTGTAGCTTCAGCGCTACTTGAACGGCTATTCTCTTGATTTACTGCATTGTTTCGATTAACATTTTTTAATTCAATATTACTCTGATTCACCGTGTCATCCATATTTAAGTGAGGTGGTTGAGCAGAGGAATTTTGATTAGTGCTTTTGGTTGATCCTTGATTAAAATCTTGTTTTGGGGGTGGTGCTTTTGCTTGACCAAAAGTATTTGGGGGAGGAATAAAAGAATGATTAGATTCTAATGGAGAAGCAAAATTTGAATTATTTCCAGGGATAAAGTTAGATGCCAAGTCAGGATTTGATACCTGGCCAGCGTTCTGTGGAGGAATCTGGTTGAAGTTTTCAGCAGGATTTTGTCTAAAATGTTGATTAGGCATATTAACATTCTGACTTAGTGCATTATTATAAGATGGATTTCCAAAATTTGAATTATCATGTGGCCCAAAGTTAAAAGCGTGAGGTCGATTAAAACCCAGGCCCAGAGGATTCTGAGGAAATGGGTGTGGTTGATTCCTGAGCGAGTAAGGAGCACAGTATGGGGAAGACATTCTTGGAGGAACGTGAGGTGGCATTCTGAATGTGCTGTAGCCTCCAAAACCAGGATACCCAGGGCCAAGATATGGATTTGATGAAGGTAGTGGTTTATAGGAAATAGTATTATAGTTGTCATCAAATGGATTAGCAGCCACTAGATGGTCAGAGTTTGGATTCGGTGGCGGAGCATACTCAGACAATGGAGGAAAAGAAGGCCCCTAAAATGAGAATGTTAAGTAAAATACATGTTTTTGATCAAAGCAGTCATTAAAATCATCTTGTTACAAAATCTTAACACTTATGAACTTAGTTTTGGTAAAGTTTTGCTTACAGTGTTATGAATATTTAATTCTTCATTTGTAAATTCCAAATATTTATATGTAATTATATTTAATAATAAAATGTATAGGCTTCTTTCATTTAGAAAAGGACGTAATGCTTTTCTGAGCATGAATCCATTGTTACTTCAAACTCCAAAAGTATTTAACTTTTAAAAGAAGATTCATTACCATAATTTTCAATTAACATACTTGCCTATAACTCTAGAACAGTGATGGCGAACCTTTTGAGCTCGGCGTGTCAGCATTTTGAAAAACCCTAACTTAACTCTGGTGCCGTGTCATATATAGAAATTTTTTGATATTTGCAACCATAGTAAAACAAAGATGTATATTTTTGATATTTATTTTATATATTTAAATGCCATTTAACAAAGAAAAATCAACCAAAAAAATGAGTTCGCGTGTCACCTCTGACACGCGTGTCATAGTTTCGCCATCACTGCTCTAGAATCTTTCACTTAAAATTCTAACTAAAAATACCTCTTATACCCCTAAATAACCATAAAATTAAATAATAAACAGGATCTAAATATTTTTCTAGCTTAACTTTAAGAAATAGCTATTAACTTATCCCCAAAGCTCTAGGCCGCAGAATAGAAAAATAAAGTACCAGTTTTAGTCACACTACAAGGTTAAAAGATGGTGGCCAAAATAGAAAAAAGTCATCTGTACATACATTATCCTTATTCACAGTCTTTATCATAAAAAAGAATGCTTCAAATTTATAGAGAATAAACCCTGCAAAGCCTTTATTGCTTATTACAACCACAGGTTATAGACAAAAGATATCTCCACCATGATTACTTCATGATACACACATGCTACTGAATTATTATAATAGTTGAACATTGTTACTTCAGGTTAAACTTGTCTCCATATATGTCTTGTAATAGAACTATGGACATCTATATCTTTAAAATTAGACTTAAGAATAAGCATTTTAATTTTTCTGCCTACATTTCCCGCTTGCAATATACACTCTAGGCCTATAATTCTGCAATAGCCATTAGCTGCAGAGAAAAAAAATTCATTGCAGAATTCACTATTAGTTTCTGAATGAAGATAGAAAACAAAAACCATGACCAAATTTAGTTTTTTCTCCTTTAAACTTTTTAAAAACCTGATTTGAGAGAGAGAAAAAACATCTATTTGTTGTTCCATCCATTCATGCATTCATTGGTTGCTTCATGTATGTGCCCTGACCAGGGATTGCACCTGCAACCTAGGCAGATCAGGACGATGCTCTAACCAACTGAGCAACCCAGCCAGGGCCCCATGACCAAATTTCAATTTACCTCAACAGCCTGATCATATCAGCGAAGAAAAACTGCAATTATAAGAAAATGTCAATTTACCTGTGTATTTGTCTTCCTTTTTTTCTTATCTGGGCTTCCTAGTTGTACACCTGGTCCTCCTAACCCATCCAGTCCACTATCACCACCTAAAAATAAATAAAATCTAGATAATATTTCCATTTGTATGTGAAATCATTTTATATACATCATAGCAATATCCCATATAATAAAAGGCTAATATGCAAATTGTCCCCTCGACCGGGAGTTCAAAGGGGAGTTTAGCCAGGAGTTCAACCAGGGGGCGGGGCTTGCTAACCAACCGCTGGTGGTACCTCCCCCCCTCCCTGCCCATCACCCCACCCCCGATCACTCCCCACATCCCAATTGGGGATGGGGCTGGCCAGACCCCACCTGTGCAAAGATTCATGCACCAAGCCTCTAGTCTATTTTAATTACCTATTAACATAGTTTCTACTTTTGTTAGATAAAAGCAATACTAAATTTTTATTATCTTTGTTCTTTGAAAAGTCTTCCCCATAATTCCAGCCTGAAACAGTCATTCACTCTACCTCCATAGTATTTTTGTTACTCTTTCAGTGAAAAAGAAAGTGTCCGTCCTGACTCTTCAGTCATCTGATTCCCTGTCCCTGAGGTAACCACTATTACTAGATTCTGGTCTATCTTTGGAAAGATAATCCAGATAAATTCCAGTATAATATAGGGGTAGATAAGGGTAGGTTTACTGTAACATTCTTTTGAGTTAATAAAGCTATTGTAATAATCATAACCTGCATATCTTTTTCCATACGAACAATTATAAACCTCCTCTTGCCCACTCCTGTATCTTTTTTTAAAAAAATACATTTTTATTTATTTCAGAGAGGAAGGAAGAGGGAGAGAGAGAGATAAAAACATCAATGATGAGAGAGAATCATTGATCGGCTGCCTCCTGCACAGCCCCTACTAGGATTGACCCCACAACCAGGGCATGCGCCCTGACCGGGAATCAAACCATGACCTCCTAGTTCAGTGATGGCGAACCTTTTGAGCTCGGCATGTCAGCATTTTGAAAAACCCTAACTTAACTCTGGTGCCCTGTCACATATAGAAATTTTTTGATATTTGCAACCATAGTAAAACAAAGACTTATATTTTTGATATTTATTTTATATATTTAAATGCCATTTAACAAAGAAAAATCAACCAAAAAAATGAGTTCGCATGTCACCTCTGACACGCGTGTCATAGGTTCGTCATCACTGTCCTAGTTCATAAGTTGATGCTCTATCCACTGAGGCAAACTGGCTAGGGCCACTCCTGTATCTTTTTGGTTACATATGGACACAAATGATGGTATGCACACTATACACAATGAACTATACCTGTTTTCTTATTACATACAGAACTGCTCCATTCTCTAATACCTGGATATTTCATAGTATGATTTTATACCATAATTCATTAAACTGGTCCCTCCCCCACTGATATCTGGGTTGTTTCCAAATCTTTGCTGTTCTGGAATGAAAATCCATGTATAAATGTCTTTATATACAAATCATTTCTAAAATTATAATTATGGTATACCAAGGCAAAACCTTAACTGAATTTAAGAGAGTAAAAAAGTTATCAATGAAATTTTCTCATTAAAAAACATTATGGAGAATTCCAAACATATTACAAAGGTAGATAAAAGAAATGCAATTAGTGTTTCCAATTTTCCAATGTTATGGGTTGGTAAATAAATTCCAATGGAATGGCCCGGTAATAGAAACGACCGATCATTTATGGTGGTTTCTGGAAAGGGCTTTTTTAAACGAAGCCCAAAGGCTTACCAATCTTTCTGTGAAGAAGCGAAAGGAAGGAGTCCTCTAGGCAGACAGACCGGCTTGTGAAAAAATTTTTAAAGTAGAAAGGAGCTTTATGTGTTTGAAAAACCTTATAAGAGGTGTTTTAAGGGATTATGGAGAATACCTCTTGAAGAGATAGGCAGGGACCAGATCATTTTAGATTGTTATGGACTGAATGTCTGCCCCCATTCCCTCTAATTTATATGTTGAAGCCCTACCCCAATGTGTAGTTTTTTGGAGGTGGAGCCTTTGGAAGGTACTTAGGGTTACATTAGGTCATCCCCCCAGGTGCACACACCAAGGACAAGCCATGTGAAGATACAGCAAGAAGGTGGGCAACTGCAAGCCAAGAAGAGAGCACTCAGCAGGAACGGAACTGGCTGGCACTTTAATCTTGGATTTCCCAGCTTCCAGACTGTAAGAAAATAAATTTATGTTGTTTAAGCCACCAGTCTACGGTATTTTGTTATGGCAGCTCAAGCAGACTAAGACCTAGAACCTTATAGTTTATGATAAGAACTTTGGATTGTATTTGAAGAACAATGGTTGACCATTTAAGGATTTTGAGCAGGAAAGTGATATAATTTATGTTTTTTAAAAGATTACACTAGCAGCTGTGTTAAGAATAAATTGGTGATGAGATAGGGGTAGAATCAGGAGACCAGTAATGATATCTTTATAAGGGTAGTCCAAATGGTACTTGTCAATAAAGAGACAGTGTGTTGGAGATAGTTTTCCACATAACAAAATAAAAGCAGCCATTTAGAGAAGCTTAAATAACATAGGTGAAACCTATGATAGACAATAAAATTTAGCAAGGTTTCTGGATGTTATATTAATAACTAAACATCAAGAGCTTTCTTATATACAAAGATAAAATAGAGTTTTCACTTATAGGAATAAAACTAAACTAGTTTAAAAATTTTAAAAATGCGTAAGATCAGTATGAATAAAAAATTTTTAAAAACCCTACTGAGAGACACAGAGGAAGAATTCTAGGTGGAAAGGTATTGCCTATTCTGGCTAGCGATCTAGAACAAAATAATATTGTTTTATATATCACTTATTATCCCAAATAGCCTTGTTGTGCCCTCCTCAGACACCAGCACCAGGTTCTGAGTCTCAGGCCCAAAGGACCCATGCTCCATGCTCAGAGGCATTAATAGCAGCCCCTTCTCAGAGATCTGAATTTTAGTTCCATAAATTTTAATTCCCTCCTGTGTGTTTATATATTTTAGTAATCCCAACCTCTTTCGTTTGTCCCATAGCCTTAGAGATGTTAGCTGCTTCCCCCAGTGGATATTTCTGAGAAAATTTTTGTATCCCATTTTACCACTTCAGTTTAGTATCTCTTAATAATACTTGATATTAAATATATTCTGTTAAAAACAATTGGTTTCTGTCTCCTGACTAGACTCTGATACATATCTCAATTCTCACCAACCAGAAACTATCGTTACTACTAAGTTAACATCACTCCAGCCACCTAGCTTACTATCTACCTACCAACTTTTCCTTTTGCGTAGAGTAAAAGCAATACCTTTACAAAAATAGGATGCTATTGTTAAAATGAAAGCATTAAATTATAATTTAATAAAAGAAATAAGATAAAACTGAAGAATAGGCTAAATATTTCTTCACCAAAAGAGAAATTTTGCAAAAGAATCCCCTAAGGATAAGAAAAGACATTAAGAAAAGCACTAAGTGGAAGAAATTATGGCTTTTCTTTTTTCAATTTTAGATAGCATTGATTGACTTCCTGCTTTGAAAGTTGAGAACAATATAAAATCCCATCTTATTCTCTGTTTTTTCCCCCGTTAGCAGGATATTTTCTGTCTCTAGTCAGATCTTCATTTCAGGTAAGTTTGCTTTTATCATATCTTTGAATACTTTTCCTGCTGCATTTGTTGAGTGCTCTATTTCAGGGGCACTCATTATTGTACTAGAGAAATTTTAGCTCCGTATTTATTAGTTAGCTCTTCTGATTTCACTCTCTTTGTCTTTTTCATCTGTATTCTGATTATCTGAAGAAAGCTTTTCTATTATGTAATTTAATTGCTAACTATCTCTATTCTGTTCCCTATTTCTAATTTATTTGTTCTGAAAATATGTTATTTTGGGCCTCAATTTGTTTCCTTAGGTCCACAATTTACCTTTCATCTCATTTTGTTGTATCATAATCTTGTCTTTGAGCTAGTTTTATTAAGTTTTACCACTCGAAGTACATGTGAGGTAGTTCCTAGTCCAGCCGTGTTCTTCATCTTCTTCATGCTGCTTCTTTTAGTCTTCTTTGTTTTTGTTAGTTCATTTGCCATAGCATGTTTACGTATTATGTAATGATGTTTACTTTGAATTTATATTAGTTCACACAAACACTCCATCCATGCTTTTGTTCCGGCCCTCCGGTCCAGTTTAAGAACCCATTGTGGCCCTCGAGTCAAAAAGTTTGCCCACCCCTGTTCGGTAGGTTATGGGTTCTTCATCTTCTTCATGCTGCTTCTTTTTGTCTTCTTTGTTTTTGTAGTTCATTTGCCATTGCATGTTTACGTAGTTATCATGCTTTTATTTTATCCTGCAACTTTGCCCAAACCTTTTATCTGCTCCGATTTAACATGGGTGACTTTTGACTCCCCTTTATTCACATGTAAAGATTGTTTGCCTTGGTCTAGGTCAGTGGTTCTCAACCT
>NW_005871071.1:2867857-2879876 GCF_000147115.1 Myotis lucifugus | reverse complement strand
AGTGCATTCACCCTGTCTAGATTTACGTATGTACTGTGCTATCTCCCTGTGGCTGCTGTTACTGAACATTTTTGCCACTGCCACTGCCCAACATCATGAAAAGATCAAAATTGATAGCCCAGGAAAAGATCAAAAATCAAAATTCAAATTATGTTTTCATAATGCTTCCACAGCATTATGAAGCTGAAAAATTGAAAGTCAAACTACTGTTAAGTTGGGAACCGGCTAACACTTCCAATGGCTTGGACTCTTGGCCTCACTACATCCTTCCTGCTGCTATCTGTAATACTGGTGGTTCTTCTCCATGACATAATCAGTGATGATAGATCAGATTCATATTCATCAGGGCTAATTAGAACATAGACTACCAAGAATTTCTATAATTCTCACTCTTTAAAAATGAAGTGAAAGGTCAGAATCCAAGGAAGGGAAAGTAGTGGTTATAGAACCAGTTATTTAGGTTATCCTAACTTTTGGTACCAAAGCCTCTTTCTTCCTGTCTGCTCTATATACCTGCTGGTGCTAACTTTGCAAGGTAAACAATGACAATTCAGCCTGAAGTAGAGAGTTGTGGGGCACAGAACCAAGAAAAGGGGAACTGCTAAAGCTTATTGTAACACTGGCTACTCTGATCCTTTTATTTATTAACTAGAGGCCCAGTGCATGGATTTGTGCACCAGTGGAGTCCCTCGGCCTGGCCTGCACTTTCTCACAATCTGGGACCCCTCAAGGGATATTGGAGAGCCGGTTTCGGGCCGATCCCTGCAGGCCAGGTCGAGAGACCCCACTGGCACTGGGCCTCTAGTATGCATATAAGATCTTTGGTTAATTTCTTCCTGTCCTCCCCCCTCCCCCATTCCCTCTGAGATTCATCAGTCTGTTCCACATTTCCATGCCTGTGCTTTGAGCGTCTGCCCCCTGGTGGTCAGTGCATGTCATAGCTACCAGTTGAACGGTCAGTCGGACAGTTGCTTAGGCTTTTATATATATAGACTAGAGGCCCGGTGCACGAAATTTGGGCACCAGGGGGTGGGTCCCTCAGCTGGGCCTGCACCCTCTCCAATGCGGGACCCCTCAGGGGATGTCCAACTACCGGTTTAGGCTCCTGTGGGATGGGGCCTAAACCGGCAGTCAGATATCCCTCTCGCAATCCGGGACTGCTACCTCCTACCTACTTACATGCCTGCCTGCCTGATTGCCCCTAACTGCCTCTGCCTGCCTGCCTGATTGCCCCTAACTGCCTCTGCTTGCCTGCCTGATCACCCCCTAACTGGTCCCCTGCTGGCATGGTAGCCCCCTAACTGACCCCCTGCCAACCTGGTCGCTCCCTAACTGCTCCCCTGCCAGCCTGGCTGCTCCCTAACTGCTCCCCTGCTGGCCTGATCGCCCCTAACCACCTCTGCCTCGGCCCCTGCCACCGTGACTTTGTCTAGAAGGAAGTCGGATGTCCGGAAGATGTCTGGTCGACCCAGTCTAATTAGCATATTACCCTTTTATTAGTATAGATAATTAAATTTCTTCATCTCATCTCCTCACTCCTACCTGCCTACTGCCCTCTGAATGCACACGGGGAACAGAGTGGGAAAGTATGTCAGAATGGAACAAGAAGCCTCTTTCATCTTAAGAACTTTTATCTGTCTACATATTATCATCCTACATTATGACAATCAATCTCAAGTAAGCAAAATAATACTCTAACCTCTCTTTTCACCCTTCAAACTTATACAGAGCTGGAAGCTGAAGTTGTATTTCTTCTCATAGTCTTACAGAAGAGTCTACTCTATTAAATGAAGTAATTATTTCCCATCTAAAGATTCCACAAATTAAAGATATTTTAAATGAAATCATTTCTAGGTATAGAATAACTTTTTATTTTTGTGTTTTTTTTTTATAAACTGTGGATTATTTATTTTATGCCTTTTATTTTCTTAGGTCTAATTATAATATCTTTATTCCTCCTTTTATTTATTTATTTTTTTGTTACTCCTCACACAAGGATATTTTTTCATTGACTTTTTAGAGAGAGAGAGAGTAGAAGGGAAGGGGAGAGGCAGAGAGAGACAAACATAAATGTGAGAGAGACACATTGATTGGTTGCCTCCTACATATGCCCCAACCAGGGCCAGGGATCGAACCTGAAACTGAGGTACATGCCCTTGACCAGAATCAAACCTGAAGCCCTTTAGTCAGTCCCTGGGCCAACACGCTAACTAAACCAAGACAACTAGGGCTTTATTCCTCCTTTTAAAGACTCAATCCTGCCCTGGCCAGGTAGCTCAGTTGCTTGGACCGTTGAGTATGCAAGGCAGCCAATCGATGTTTCTCCCTCACATGGATATTTCTTTCTCTGTCTCTCCCTTCCTCACTCTCTAAAATTAATAATAATAAAAACATATATTTAGGGTGGGGAAGGTGGAGAAGACTCAATCTATTTTGGCCCCCAAGTCCTTCAAAGGGAATGAAAGCATTATTCTGTATTATAGATAGCAGCATGTCTTTTATATATTTTAAATTTTCATTTTTAACTTTACTTTACTTATAATAATGGTTTGTGATACTAACTTCTCATAAGTACCATGACTGTATTGTTTTAATTTTATTTTAAAAATGTTTTTATTGATTTTTTTTCCAAGAGAGAGGATGGGAGAGGCAGAGAAAGAAAACAGCAATCAACATGCTCCTTACTAGGGATGGAGCCCACAACCTGGGCATGTGCCCTGACCAGGAATCAAACCCGAGACCTCTCAGTGCACAGGATGACACTCAACCTAAATATTAATTATAAAGTTATTTTATAATTAATATTTTCCTTTAAACAAACTTACTTTATCATCATTCCAAATAAGTACATATTCTAATACATGTATGGATTGGTTTAAGTATGTATCTTATTCTGATTAAATGACCCCTTGCCCATATTAGGACACAGGGAGAAGGCGCCATCTATGAACCAGGAAGTGGATCCTCACCAGACACCAAATCTGCTGGCACCTTGATCTTGGACTTCCTAGCCTCCAGAATTGTGATAAATACAATTTCTGTTGTTTACAAACCACCCAGTCTATGATATCTATATATATAAAAGGGTAATATACAAAGTGTCCCCTCTGGAATTCGACTGGGAGTCCGATCGCTCGCTATGACGTGCGCTGACCACCAGGGGGCTGTGTGGAATGAAGGAAGGCCCTGGCCAGCAGCTGGAAGGCCCCGATTGGCCCTGATCACTGGCCAGGCCTAGGGATCCTATCTGTGCACAAATTTCGTGCACCGGGTCTCTAGTTCTGTTACTGGTTTAACAGCCTGAATGAACTAAGTGCCTAACACACTGCTTGGCACACAGTGGGCAGTCAAATACTAATTCTCAGTTGCTTTCCTTTAGACAAAGCTATACTATAAGCTCACTTCACTCCAGTTTCTATAGTATTTAACATCCTATTAAAATATCTACTATTCAGCAGTGTCAACACACTCAATGGACATTCAAATATCAGTTTTTCATAATGGCACAGAAATTTGGGATATAATGTCAGGTTATTGTATCATTTACACTATGGATGTGAACATCTTAGCTAATAGCTTTGTCTTGACCCGAAACACATACTTATGTAATGATTGGCTCTACCATGGAATGAAAATATTATGAATATGTGAATATAGTATTATACGAATCCTGTCAACCATTTGGCAATGCTTGATGACTTTTTGTTTCAGTCATCAAGCATTGCCAAATGCTTGACGGAATTCGTATCCTTTTTAGAATGCAAGGCAGAAAGTGTCCTCTTTTGATGCTCAGCACCTAGGTCAATCTGTGTACTTAATAAATATTAAATTCAGAAAGCACTCAACATCAGGTATTTAGGATTTCAAATACACATAATTCCTGTGCCAGCTGTCTCCCCAAACTAGTGATCTTTGTATTACTGGCTTAAAGTTTAAGTTTATAAAAGTGAGTGGATGGTATCTATGTGTAAGCTGACTCTATACAATAATATCTCTAATAATAAACTTATTGTATTAACAATGACAGGTAAATTTTTAAACAAAATAAACTTCAGAAATTATGGAGGACAAAGCTGCAAATAGTCACAAAAATCATGTAATAAACAGTTTGTATTTTTTTTCTCAGCAAAACTGTCAAATCTGAGAAGTTTCTGTTTTTATAATATATTTTTGTTCACTGCTTACTCCCTAAGAGAAGAAAACCTTCATTGCTTTTCACTCCATACGTACTCCCAATAAAAATGAGAAAGAATATGCTGTAGGTCATTTAGTTGTTCATTAATTGATTCAATATACTTAAAAGTGAATGTTGATCACATTCCTTACTATATTTTAAACTTTCTATTCCTGATTTTAAAAGTAAAGACTTACATGGCCCTGTCATTGTGGCTCAGTTGGTTGAGCGTTGTCCTATGCACCAAAAGGTTGCCAGTTCAATTCCCCATTAGTGCACATGCCTAGGTTGTGGGTTCCATATCCGGTCAGCACGTGTATAGGAGGCAATTGATCTATGTTTTTCTCTTACATCGATGTTTCTCTCTCTCACCCTCTCACCGTTATTCTCTTTCTCTGTCTCCCCATCCTCTCTCTAAACATGTCCTTGGGTGAGGATTAAAAAAAAGTTAACACTTACAGATAACTTATAATGTACCACTGTTGTCAGTGGTGCTTTATATATATTCATCTGTTTAATCCTTCAAACAACTCCATGGAATAAGTATTATTCTCACTTTGTAGCTGAGGAAACTGATGCACAGAGAGATTAAGTCACTTGTCAAGGACGGCACAGCTAGTATATAGTAGACCTGGAATAAGAACCCTGGCAGTCAGGCTACAGAGTCAAAATGCTGTACTGTTTCTCAATATTACTATTAGCATGTCCATAGAGACTTGGAACAAGAATATCTAAAATCACTCTTCACCATACCTTACAGCTCACCTTGATAATAAAGATGACTTAGAGCCTTAGCTGGTTGACTCAGTGGATGGAGCATCGGCCTGCAGACCAAAGGGTCCCAGGTTTGATTCCTATCAAGAGCACGTACCTTGGTTGCAGGCTCCTCTCCAGCCTGGCTGGGGCCCTGGTCAGGAAGTGTGCAGGAGTCAACCAATCGATGTGTTTCTCTCACATCGATGTTTCTCTGTCTTTCCCTCTCTCTTCTACTCTCTCTAAAAGATTAATGGAAAAATATCCTCGGGTGAGGATTAACCAAACATACAAACAAAAAACAAACAAAAAGATGACTTAGACATCTTGAGTTGCCTGGAATAAGAGTGCTAGAAGAAAGAACTGTGTAATCTTCCCAAGAGGTAACTCTTCCACACCTCTGGTGACAGCAAACAAGGAAGACCACATTACCTGGTTACCAAAACCTCTTTGTTAACATTCATCAAATTAGATCTCAAAAACACTTGTTAAGCCAGAACCGGTTTGGCTCAGTGGATAGAGCGTCGGCCTTCGGACTCAGGGGTCCCGGGTTTGATTCCGGTCAGGGGCATGTACCTTGGTTGCGGGCACATCCCCAGTGGCAGGCATGCAGGAGGCAGCTGATCGATGTTTCTCTCTCATCGATGTTTCTGGCTCTCTATCCCTCTCCCTTCCTCTCTGTGAAAAATCAATAAAATATATTTTAAAAAAAACACTTGTTAAGCTTCTCGAAGTATAGAAATAAACGTAGTAATTCATCCTGTAAGCATCTCATAATCTAGAGGAAAAATTTTTTCTTTTTTATTGAAAGTCTTAAATTTAACATGATAAATACTATGATAAAGATGAGCACAAGATGTTGAAGGAACATAAGGTACTCCCAACTAGTCCTGACTGAGGGAGAAGATACCTTTGCAGGTTTCAACTGAGCTGATGCTTTGAAGATGAGTGTCTTACCAAAGGTGGGGGAAAAAGAGGGCATGCCTTAACAGGATGTGCCAAGAAAGATTTATAGGCAAGAGAGACCATGATATGTCTAGAGAAGAAATATGAGTATTTCAGTACTGGAGCATATGAGACAAGGGAGAACACTTCACAGAACATGAAGGATGGTGGACTAAGCAGTAGGCCTGGGCCAAATGAAAAAGGGCCAATATAAGAAGGTTGGATTTTTATCCTAAAAGCAATGGGAACCACTGAAGAATTTTACAAAAAGATTAACATGACTGAACTGTGTTGAGGAGCACTATGGCATTGGAACATAGTGACTAAGACTTTGGGCTTTAGAATTTAAGTTCTAGCTTTGCCACTTACTAGCTGGGTAAGCTTGAATATGTTACTTAACCATATATTACTTAATCTCTCTGAGTATTAGTGCCTCAACTGTAAACCTAGAATGATAATAACATCTAACTCATAGGGTTATTGAGAGGATAAAAGATGATCTATTTAAACCACTTAGCAAACTGTTTGGTAAGTACTTAGCAGATGGTAGTCATTTATCACCATCAGTAGCAATGTGGAAAATGGATTAACAGGGACAAAATGGGAGGCAAGGAATCCAGTGAGAGAGTTACCATAATAACCAAAGAGATAAAATTTGAATTAAAGTGGTGATGGAAAGGTCCAGGAGATGATGGGTTCAAAACATATTAAGGGGCTGCCTGGCAATCATGGCTCAGTGGTTGAGCGTCGACCTATGAACCAGGAGGTCACCGTTGGATTCCTGGTCAGAGCACACACCTGAGTTGCAGGCTTAATCCCCAGGGTGGGGCGTGCAGGAGGTAGCTGATCCATGTTTCTATCTCTCTCTCCCTCTCCCTTCCTCTCTGAAATCAATAAAAATATATTTTTTAAAAACCACACATATTAAGGGGCATATATTTTAGAACTTTGGAACACTATTGGGAGGGGAGTGAGGGATGAGTTTGGTTCACTGGATAAATGATAGGGGTTATGGGAGAAAAAGCATACTAGACATCGCACAGATAGATACCTTTCATTCAATACCTTAGAAACAAAATTCATTAATCTCTTATAAATCCACTCGTCCTTACATATATCTGTGAGACCATTCTTTATGGTTTTTCTCCTCTAACTCTCTAGCTACTCCATCACATTCTACTCCTCAGGGTCCTCTTTTCCTCTTTTGTCTCCTAAATATTTGTGTTTCCAACGTGTCTTTTCTCTTCTCACTTTCCACTCTCTTGAGTGAGCTCATCTACTCCCAAGGCATTAATTAGCATTCACTTGTTTACTGATAACTTCCAAATTCCTATTTCTGACTCTGATCACCTGCCTCTGTTCCAAACCATTATATCTGTTGTGTACCCTGGAACATCCCAGGGGGATTTTCACTCAATGTGTTGAAAACCAAACTCACTTTCCTACTAATCTCCCTACCCCTTACATGTACCAATTAAAAAACAAAACAACAAAAATACAAAACAAAAAATCTTTCCTTAGACATCCTCTCACCTTCTCGACCCCTTGATTCTGTGACTACATAAATTATGCTTCCTCTCCAATCTTAATCCAAATCTTCCATACACCTATATAGTCTATATTTTTAGTAAAGTCTACTTTTTAGCACTTTTATGACATTTCTGTCTTATTATCCCATTCTAAAATACATCCTCACCTTTCCAATGTAATTTCTAACTCTGGTTAAAAGCATTTCAACTGAAATGAATGTCTCAGCTTCCTTCTTCATCTTTAAATTTGTCTTTCTTCCTCCATCTTTAAATTTGTCTTTCTTCCTCCATTCTTTTTTATCCAAAACTAACTCTTCATTTGCATTCTTGATGCTATTCCCCTTCTCTCATCTGCAGAGACCTAATTTATGAGAATAGAAGCCTTATCTGTTTCATCTGTTTCCAGAACAGTGAGTGCCTAGCACATGGTAGATATTTAAAAACATGTATTGAATGCTTTATTAAGAAATTACTCTCTTTTTCTGTTGCTTTTTTAGTTTCTCTCCTCTCCCTCCACATCAAATTCTTCTGTTAAGTCTACAAATACGTTTAAACCTTTTTACAAGGGAGAAAAAATAAAGAGACCCATATAAACTTTCTCTTGATTCTATCTTTCCAAGCTATTGGCTATGTCTTTCTGTCTACCACCAAGCTTCTTTTTTTATATATAGATATATTTTTTATTGATTTTAGAGAGGAAGGATAGGGAGAGAGAGACAGAAACATCAATGATGAGAGCGAATGATTGATCGGCTGCCTCCTACACACCCCTCACTGGGGATCAAACCCGTAACCCATGCATATGCCCTGACAGGAATCAAACCATGACCTTCTGGTTCATAGGTCAACACACAACCACTGAGCCACACCAGCCGGGCATACCACCAAACTCTTTTAAGTCACATCTGCACCACTAACTTCACTACTTCAAAATGTGGTTTTTCTCCCAAAGTGCCTCAAAATCATCACTGATTTCTTATACCTTTTTCTCATCCCTCATGCTCTTTTTATTGCTCCTATATAGTTTTTTAAATGTTTTTTATTGACTTTTTTTTTTTTTTTAGAGAGAGACAATCCACGGGCGGACGCACCCCCCCGGACCCAGCGACCGAGGGAGGGAGGGAGGGAGAGAAAGAGAGAGAGAGAGAGAGAGAGAGAGAGAGAGAGAGAGAGAGAGAGAGGGAGATCCGGCCGGGGATCAAACCCACATGTGCCTGGACTGGGGAATCGAATTAGCAACATTTCGTGCATGGGACGATACTCAACCAACTGAGCCACACCAGCTAGGACACTTAAATGTAGTTTTACACTTGTATATAGTTTTACCCACTGCTTCTTAGAACTCTTTTCCAGGAGGTCTTTCATGGTTTCTTTAAGATAGGTTATATGTACTTTTATTTCCTGTAGATGGCCACAATACTTATCATGCTGTTTATAAATGTGTGATTATTTGCCATTATCCTGGACTAGATTAAAAATGTCTTAAAGACAAGTGTTATGTCTTCTTAATCAATATATTCCCACTGTCTGGCGCTATGAGTGCTCAATAAATATTTGTTGAATAATCAAATGAATACTGTCATCAGATTGACACCTAAGAGTTTTAAAAACAATGGAGAATGGGAATGTTGGTTAAAATAAGTATGATAGGTAACATTCTAAGAGAAAAAAAAAACAAGTAGTATAAAGGGCTATGGACAATTAAAAAGATAAAGATATGAATGAAAAAAGATATGAATGAATTACTTCATGTACTCAACTCATTCATTCACAAAGCAATTAGGGGAGAAGTAGAAAGACACTCAAGCTATCGTACCCATCCTCATGGATGTGTTTTACAATCAAGTGTTGAGGGTCTGGGAGTGGTAAGACCTGATAGACAGTAGGAGTAAGATACTTTGCCATTTAAGAGCAATTCTGAATCTAATATTAAAATATCAGGACAAGTTTAGAAGACCACAAATCAGCTTCCTCTGGTCCACTCACTTTTGCAATCTAGGTCTACCATCAGCAGCTCTCAAACTTTAGTGTGCATAAAGAACACTGGGGATCTTGTTAAAGGTGGAGAAAAATCCCCCAGGAATCCTGATTCTGTGGGTCCAGGAATGTGCATTTTTAATAAGCATCCCATAGGATTATGATGCGTTTGGTCTGCAGAGCAGAGTATACTACTGTAAAGTCCTTAGTCATTCACGTCATAATTTTGCCATATCTGAATTACACTTATAATATCTTAGCCTTATCCTAAGCAAGAAGTTTGTTGACTTATTTTTATAATACACATGAAATAAATATATAACTATTAAAAAGTCTGTCTGTATATACGAGTAGATGGGAAAGTTTGAGGAGCATTGCTCAAGAGTTTATGCTCTGTAAACATCACATACTGCATGAAATTTAATGACACAAATTATAACCAAAAATTCCAGGACAGTGAAGTTCAACAGAATTGTGCTGCAGGAGAGCTCATGTAGATACTCTGGTACCTTTAATGGACTATAAAATAATCCAAAAATGTTTTTAAAAATTACTGTTCTAATTATTACAAAATGACTTGCTATTTTTAAAAAAACCCACTTTTACATTGAATTTTTATTTTAAAGAATACTTTGCCTTTTATTCTGGTACACCTGAGCCAACTCCCAACACTTAAGGCATCAAACTTAAAAGTAGCAAGCAGTTGGAACAAAATGAAGATTGGTCTGTGCTCCTGATCCACAATAAAATATATATCCACTTTATTTAAAATTAAATTTGATTAAGACTGATAATTGAGTTCAAAGATATAAACTTGATAGCTCCCTTCCTTTTCCTTCAACCCTAAAATAATTTATAATAATAGGAAAAATAATATGGCAAAAAGATCAGAGGAATCATTGCATCTCAGAAAGGCCTATTCCTTAAAGGCTTTGGCAACTCGCAGAAAAGAGAGCTGAAACAGAAAACGGTCACCAAATGAAAGACTGTGCTGATAATAAGCCTTTAAGCACAATATTCTGCTCTAAATTGTGTTTGCTTAAATGGCTAAGAAAATCAAGCTCTATCTAAATATTTGAGTGGATGGTTTTTGAATACCACCTTGTTACTGTGTCAAAAGCCAGTTCCATGCATTTAATCTCTAGTCACCTGGAACAAGAACATAGATGAATGGCCATGGTCCTTGATCTCTACATCACTTAAGTCAATTGGAAATGTACCTGCCTACTCACTGATGTATAAAGCACTCGATCGTGTTTGGATGAAAGGATTATTGCCATCATCTCCTAACTAGCCTCCCTGCTGCCACCTGTTCTCTACAGTCTCTTCTCCACAGGGGCAGCCAGGGAAACCCTGTCAATATGTCAGATCAGTCCCTCTTCTGCTCAAAACGCCCAGTTCCTGCCAGAATAAAAGCCCAAATCTTTTGAAGGGCCCCAGGCCCCCCAATACACAATCACCTCATCCCCAAGCTCAGCTCCTCCTCCCCCCTTGCTCACTCAGCGCCAGCTCAACCGCTTCTTTGCTGTTCCTTGAGTTCACCAGGCACATTCCAGACCGGGGGGCCTTTGCACTCGCCGTTCCTTCTGCCCAGACATATGCAGTTCCTCCCGCACATCCTCACCTGGCTCTGCTCCATCACCTCCTCCGGGTCTCTGCGCCAACAGCGAGCTCCCGGAGCGCTCTCTCCCGCATGCACGGGACTGCCACCTCCGGACCCCCCAGCATGCCCTAGCCACTTTCCCTGCTCTGCTTTTCGCCGCCGCACCTGTCACTGACCTTCTGCACCTCTTATTTGTTTCCCAGAGTGGGGACTTCTGCTGGGTGACGACTGCCTCTTGCTTTGTTCACTGTCCCATCTCAGGGCCAAGTACCGTGCCTCGCGCGCGCACACAGATGTTCAACAAATATTTGCTCAATGAACAAACGGTAGGACACCCATGTTGGGGGTTTTTCAACCTTCACTCTATGAAGGGCTGCAAATAAGAGCTGGTGGCTATCCTCCAAACGTCCAGACAGCACCTGGGGTCTGGCAACTTACACGCATCGCCTTTTGTCTGGTGCATCGTTCCCTCTGATTTTTCTTAGATAGCAAGGCAGCAGCAAAATGCCTAACGTGTGCAAGGAAGAAGCAAACCAATCATGCATGAGACCGATCTGGGGCGATTCGAGTCTTATCCGCAAGCCAACAGCGAACGTGCCCTTTGCACGGACAGTTTCTCCTCCTAAGCCCGGGGAAATGCGCTGTGTGTTTGTTGTCGGCTGGAGGGCGGGGAGGGGGTCGGTGAGCCGCGGAGGCCCGTGCACCTTCTTGCAGAACGTCAACTCGCGTGCAGCCCAACTTACTTTTTTGGGGGGTGGGCCTCGTTCGGGGGGGGGGGGAGGAGGGTAGTGGGTGTTTTTTTCTCCCCCCCTAAAGGTCCCCTTAAGGTGGGTCTTTCCAATTATAAGGGGGATGATACGAATTGGGGAAAGAGGAATAACAGAACCCTACCTTAATGACAGGATGGGCACAGTATGACCCTCTATACCACGGGATAGAGGGTGGGGGGGGGGAGGGGAGGCACAAGATAGAATAGACACGGGAGAAAACCATATGACGGCACGGCCCAGACAAGAGAACGACGGGTGGGGCGGCTCA
>NW_005871071.1:2781539-2866915 GCF_000147115.1 Myotis lucifugus | reverse complement strand
GTCCCGCGAGGCGAGGGGCATCTCTCAAGTTCCCCGGAGGGCCCCGCCGGCACCGCGGCTCGCGGGCAGGGATCTAAAGGGACGGACGGTCCGGACAAACTTTGCACGTGGGAGCCCGTGGACACCCAGGTCCCCCGACTCCGTGTCCGTGGCCTGGACACCTGTTCGTGGAATTGCCTCGACTTTAAGTTTTAACAACTTGACTCTCTAAGAAAGAGCGATGCGGGATCAGTAGGAGGAAGACGGGGTGGCCGCGGTGTGCGGGCGGAACCGACTGGGACGCGAGGACGGGTTTGGGGTTGGGTCCCGGTTCCGCACGCTCGTTGGGCTGTGTGGCCTCGGGCAGCTCGGACAACCTCTCTGGGCCTCGGATTTCCGATCTCACGGGCGGTGGAGTTCCGCCTCTGAGGTCTCTTCCAGCTCTGACATTCTTCGGCTTGCTTTTACGAAACTGTTCCCCTGTTTGTTAGATTTTCACTTATCCTACTACAGAGAAGCTGTAAGCGCAGGCTCGAATCTTCCACCGGGCGAAGCGCTGGGTTCGTTTTGATGTTAGAATCACGGAAAAGCACTCATTCTTCATGTGAGGACTTAGAACTAATCCCAAACAGGCGTCGCATCCTTCAGGAGACAAGACCAATAACTCGGTCATCTGCACCCACGACCTCAGAGAGAACCGATGTAAACGCGAGGCAGCGGCAGAACCGGCTTCACGGGCCAGGGTCTGGCGTGGCCAGGGTGCAGGTGTGACCCTTCCCATGATAAGGTTTGGGGGGAAATTCCCCATGAGAAGATCGAGGCTGGGGACGTTTTTCCTACAGGAGGCACATCTAGGAGGAGGCTGCCCACAACTAGAATGTAAACCCCATGCAGGCATTCTGTCCAGCTCACTGCCATATCTTCTGGTAACTAAGGATTAAGTGCTGGCAAGTGTTGAAAGGAATCTTGTTGAATGGATGCATGAATTAACAGGATGGAAGTGGCCCTGGGCAGACTGATGGACGGGTTTGGGAAGTGTGGGAAAGCCCAGGCAAATGCTCAGTATGATCAAGCAAACTGAATCTCACGCTCTATCTCGCAGGATTGTTGAGAGAAGATGTGAAAGCACTTTGAAAACATCAGTCAATATGGAAACAGAGAGGTTTTTTATGACATAATCCTTAGTGAGAGGGGTTGAGAGAAATCACTGCTAAGAGATTTTGAATTCTTTATGGTCATTCCTTTAAAGCTAGAAACTCAGAATTATGTAAATCAAGAGAAATGAATTGGCCTCTTTTTAATGATTCGAGAATAAAAAGACTATCTTACTTGGTTAATGTATTTTTCAATCAATTTGACTTCCAAATCCTGACAACTTGCTTGCTACATAGCCAAACTACCTGGAGTGCATTCTAAAATTTCAGATTACCAAGCCCTTCCCCAGATGTACTGAATCAGAATCTCTGGGATGAGGTCTGAAATCTGTCTTTAAATGCTCTCTAGGTAATTCTACAGCAATGAGCATTGTGCACTCGACTCCTTATGTCCCCAGCATGACAGAATTCCTAACAAAATACATCTTCACCTTGCTGTTGTAGTCTTTATCTATGGGACTTGGTTGTGAATCCCAGAGTTAATCTACATCTTTATTCCTTTTTACATACACAGGTAAATCTGTTATTGGTAGGCCTACCCCACTATTTAAAAATACAAGCTCAGTCATACCTAAAACTCAATAGTAGGCACAACTTAGGCAAGAACAGGTTCCGTAAACTTACTCGGTGGAGGGCCAGATAATATTGTAGGTTTCACAGGCCATATGTTCTCTGTCACAATTACTCCACTCTGCCATTGTATTAGGAAAGCAACCATAGACAATATGTAAGCAAGTGGGTGTGGTTGAGTTCCAATAAAACTTTATATATAAAAGGCAACAGTGTGTTCAATTTGGCCCATAGGCTGTAATCTGCTGACCCCTAGACTAGAACTTGCATCACATAAAGGAAGTTGGAGCTCAGGGAACAGGACTAGGCTACAGCTACCAATGAAGGAGACATTACCTAAGGATGTATAAACTCACCCAGGATCGATGATAAATGAGAGCCAAGAACAGAATCCAGGGAAACATTGACATTTTAAAGTGTGGACAGAGATAGAGGAGCCTGTAAAGGAAATTGAGAAGGCATGAAAAAAAAAAAAGGAGTGTTAGGACAATCAAGAAAAGGGAGAAATGATCAGCACTGTCACATTTCTATCTTTAGACATCCTTGGCCTGGAATCTACTTAACCTCTGGATTTCTTATATTATGAAGTATTTTATAGTCTTTGCTTTTAATATTTAACATCTCAAATTTTACCTGTTTATATTGTGAGGTAGCATAGTGGAGCATTTAAGCATAAAGACTCTAATAGTTAGATTTAAAATAAGTTATATTTTCAAACATTGAAAAAAATCATAAATTTGTTTTAAATTGAATAGAAATAAAAATGAAACCAGATTCTAGGTGTTTGGAAGTTTGCAACCATGGTTTGAATACTTTCATGATGTAATAATTGAAACTGCGGTCAGCTTAGCAACCTCTATATGTTGGTCAGCCACATCCAGCATCCCCTTGTTGACAAATGTAGATGGATGATCAAAAGCTCAAAGCTGAGGGAATCACAACAGCAAACTTTGGGAGATGTTTGTATGAGTCAGGATTCAATCCAGACACAAAAGCCACATAATCTAAACAGGGTAAATTTAATACAAAGAATTATTAACCACAGTAGGAAATTGGACTATGGAGGGATTGGATACTAAGAAGTAAAGAGAATGCTAAAGAACATGAGAAAAGCAGGTATGAGTAGGATCCATAAAACTAAGAGCACCCAAAGAATAGGCCCTTCTCCAGGCTGCAATCCAGACCTGATTCGAGTATGCACAGCTGTGCACTCTGAGGGAAGTGCCAGAGGAAGCTGCTGTCCCTACCTGCTGCCTCATTGCAGGGTCCTGGCACTGGATAAGTTGCCAGCATTGCAGGAGCTGGACCCTGAAGAAGCCAGGCATGCTGCAAGAGCCTACCAATAGGAGCACCTGGAACAGGAAGAAAGCCCTTCCTCCTGCAATATCTCTCCACCACCCTCTACTAACAAAGTATAACATCATGCCGGCTGACAAAGGAAAAATATTTAAAGGGTACAGCACCATTTTTGCAGAGTAGGCAATAAAGGGTAAATTGGGGTTGACAGGCAATAAATTGATTATTGACACAATGATAGTATGTACTTTAGCCTAGCAAAACCCCTTAAGTGACCTCATAGCAACAGCAACTTTGTCATAAAATGGTACCTTCTGATTTTTTTCTGTCTTGTCCTAAATGCATATTTGTTTTCTAGGCTATGAAATATGGGGCAAAGTTTTACTGAAAAATACCCTTTGAACTCATTCTCTTTAACCTCTCCTATTCCATGACATAATAGACTCACCAGAGTCTATATATTTTACCTCCTGTATATTTCTCAGGTATATTCATTCTTCTCTATCACCACAGCCACCACCCAAGTCTAGCCATGATCATTTATCTCTTTTCTCAAATCCTATATAATAAAGAGCTAATATGCAAATGGTCATCACACCCTCACGCCCTCACGTCCTCATGTCATAATGGCTCAGACACTCAACACTGGGGAGAGAGGAATGGGGACCAGCCAGGCACAAATGAACTTGTGAGAGGAATGGGGACCAGCCAAGCTGTGGCCCAGGAGAGGGACAAGCTGCCCACCCTGTGGTCCCAGATGCCTGCAGCTGCGGTTCAGATGAAGCCGCCCACCCACAGTCCCCTGCAGCTGCGGCCTGCCCGGGTGAAGCCGGCCAGGGTCCTGGGTGCCTGCAGCCAGCCAGAGGGAGGGAAGCCTGGGTCCCAGGTGTGGGGCGAGGCAGAGGTGGTTAGGGGCGATCAGGTCAGCAGGGGAGCAGTTAGGGGTGAACAGGCCAGGAGGGGAGCAGTTAGAGGTGATCAGGAAGGCAGGCAGGCAGGTGAGCGGTTAGGAGCCAGCAGCCCCGGATTGCGAGGGGCAGTCGGACATCCCCCGAGGGGTCCCGGATTAGAGAGAGTGCAGGCCAGGCTGAGGGACCCCCCCTGTGCACGTATTTTGTGCACCAGGCCTCTAGTAGTACAATAATCACCTAATAGTTTTCCCCACATCCACTTTAACCTCTATTCAATCCATTTCCCATTCTGTAGCCTCAGTGCTCTTAAAAAAAAGTATAGATTCACAAAAGGTTGCAAACAAATGTATAGGAACGTCCTGTGAATTCTTCCCCCAAGCTTCCCTCAGTGTGAGCACAGTGTACAACTATAGTACAATATCAAAACCAAGCAATCAACATTGGTACAAATCATAGAGTTCATTCAGCATTTATCTGTTATACTATGCAATTTTATCCATATGTAAACTTGTATAACCACCATGACAATCAAGATATGAAGATACTCAACTGAAAAATCACAAGATTCCCTGATAACAGGACTCCCTTCTGTTATTTCTTTACTAGAGGCCCGATGCATGAAATTCATGCAAAAGTAGGCCTTTCTTCCCTAGGCTGCCGGCACCGGCTTCCCTCTGGCACCTGGGACCCAGGCTTCCCTCGCAGCCCGGCTTCATCCAGAAGGATGTCCGGTCTAATTAGTATATTATGCTTTCATTATTATAGATAGCCATACCCATCCACTTTCCTGATCTACTTTCCTGATTCCATCAGTGGCATCACTAATCTACTTTGCATTTTTATAATTATGTGATTTCATGAAGGTTACAAAATGAAATCATGCATGCATTCTTTTGAGATTCTTTATCACACAACAATTTCCTTGTATTTTATCTAAGCTATTGTGTGTGCCAATATTTTACTCCTTTTTACTACTTAGTAGTATTTCATGGTATGAATGTACCACTGCTTGTTAAAATATTCACTGATTGAAAGACTATAAGGGTAGTTTCTACTTTTGGGCTATTATGAATAAAGCCATTATGAACATTCATGTTCTAGTTCCTGTGTGAAAATAAGTCTTCATTTTTCTGGGATAAATGCCCAAGAATGCAATTGCTGGGTCATATGGTAAATCCATTTTTAGTTTTAAAGAAACTGCCAAACTTTTTCCAGAGTGCAGAGTACTCTTTTTAAAACACAAATCTCATCCTGTCATCACTTTACATAAAACTCTTCAATGGCTTTCCAGTGCTATAATTTTAAAAACATAAACTATAAGATGATACAATATGATTTCCACTGATTTCTCCAATCTCATCCTGCACAACTCCCCTTGCTCTTTATGCTCAATGACCTTTTAAGAATTTCATCTCTAATAATTATTCTCTTGCCAGAGGGCTTTGAAAATGCTATTTCTTCTTCCAGGAATTCTCTTCTTTCTATGTCTAGTGCAATTAACTCCAAGTTTACCTTTCATTCTTGACTCAAGTATATATCTCCTCATTCTCCCTCTACTTCAGATTCTAGTTATTTTTTTTTCATATTCCTTTCATCACTTCTCTGTTTGAAATGACATATTAATTTCTGTGAATATCTGATTGAATTTTGTCTTCACCTCCAGACTCTCAAATTCATAAGTAAGGGTTGTGTTGGCTTTTGCTTATTACTATCTGGCACATATCAATAAATATTGTTTGAATGTATGAATGAACTATATACTTGCAAATAATTCAATGCCAAAGCCTTGATATTAATTTTGTCTATCCATTATTTAAGATATATTAACCACTCATATTTAAGATACTCTGCTAAGCAATAGATTCCTATAGCCAAATTAAATTCATAAAAAGTTTACATTAATACATTTAAGACTTATTTTATAAATATTTCTAATGTATAACTATTATTGAAAAATAACAAAGAAAATGATCAATAGAACATTTATAATTCTTTAATATATCAAGGAAGCTTGCAACTCAAGAAAAGGAACAAATGTCTCTGTAGCTCTCTCCATCTTGGTCACTGTCATATGAACTGGAATACCCCTTGCAATCAATAGTCAAAGACTTGAGTATATATCCGAATTAATAAAAGGCTAATATGCAAATTGCCCTTCAACTGGGAGTTCAACAAGGGGGCGGGGACCACTGGCCAACCACCAGAGGCCCCTGCCCCCGACCCACCCAGCTGGATCAGCCCCAATTGAGGCAGGCTGGCAGGACCCCACCCATGCACAAATTCATGCACCGGGCCTCTAGTATACTAATATATATTAGTATATTAGTATATCCGGACAAAGCCATGGTGGTGGAGCCGAAGCAGAGGCAGTTAGGGGCGATCAGGCCAGAAGGGGAGGGCAGTTGGGGGTGATCAGGCTGGCAGGGGGGCAGTTGGGGGCGAGCAGGCCGGCAGGTAGAGTGGTTAGGGGCGATCAGGCAGGCAGGCAGGTGAGTGGTTAGGAGCCAGCGGTCCCGGATTGTGAGAGGGCTCAGGCCTAAACCGACAGTTGGACATCCTCCGAGGGGTCCCAGATTGGAGAGGGTGCAGGCCAGGCTGAGGGACACCCCCCCTCCCCGCATGAATTTCGTGCACCGGGCCACTAGTGTGTGTGTGTGTGTGTGTGTGTGTGTGTGTGTGTATGAACTATAAAGGTCCCTGGTATCTCTCTCCTGGGACAGCTTGGTTAAAAAATATTCATGGTTAAGTGAGGTGCCTCCAGTACCTCTTTGATCTTTGATTCTAAAGATATCTTGAGTCACATACTTCTTATATGACAGATGATAAAATCAATACGGCAAAGTAAAGTGGGATTTTTGCCTTGTTTTGTTCTGTTTCTTACAGCAATGGAAGAGAGGCAGATTTTTTTTTTCCAGCATAAATACTGCCAACATAGGCAGACTGCAACACTGTGGGTGTTTGAGAACTTTTTGAGAGCATGTGGGAATGAGCAAGATGTGTGTGTATTTGTGAATGAAACACAGCAAGGCAGGACTACCTAAGAAATCTGACAAATCTTGGTGTTAAAACAACAAAATGTAAATATTAAACAACTGGCATTTTGTGAAATCTATTTTAGAAGAATAGGTGCCAATTTTGAAGCTTTTTGGTTTGTACGTGTGTTTGGAGGGCTAGAGAAGGAAAGGGGAGGCAAGATAATGACAACTTTGTGCAGTAATTTTTCTTTGAGTCCCCCCATTTTTTGTACATTCATATTTTTATGGAGATATATTTCACATATCATAAAATTCATAATTTTTTGAAAACAAAGACCACTGAAGAATAGATTTCATCAGCTTCTTCTTTTTTTCTTCTTCTTTTTTTTTTAAATCCTCACCTGAGGATATGTTTTTATTGATTTTAGAGAGAGAGGGAAAGAGAGAAACATTGATGTGAGAGAGAAACATCATCTGTTGCCTCCCGTAAGTGCCCTGACCCGGGATCCAATCCAAAACCTAGGTATGTGCCCTGACCAGAATTGAACCCGAAACCTTTTGGTGTACGGGACAATATTCTAACCAACTGAGCCACCTGGCCAGGGAAAAATTCACTATTTTAATGTGTAAAATTAAGTGTATAGTCTATTCATTTTTTTTCCTTACTATACTTTAGTATATTCACTGAGCTGTGCAATGATCACCATTATCTAATTTCAGAACATTTTTTTATCTCCCCAAAAGGAAATCCTGTACTGGTTAATAGTCACTTCCAATTGCCTCCCCCACCCCCCAAACTCCCCAGCCCCTGGCCACTACTAATCTACTTTTTGTCTATAGATCATCTACTCTGGGCATTTCATTTCACATAAATATGGTCATTTGTGACTGGCTCTTTTCACTTCCCATAATGTTTTCAAGGTTCATCCATGTTGAATATGTATCAGTATTTTATTCCTTTTTATGACTGAATAATATTCCATTGTAGGGATATATACCACATTTTGTTTCTCCAGTCATCTATTGATGGGCACTTGGATTGTTTCCAACTTTTGGTTACTGTGAACAATGCTGCACATGAACACTAGTGTACAAGTATCTGTTTCAGTTCTTGTTTTTGTTCTTTTGGGCATATACCTAGCAGTGGAATGGCTGGCCCATATAGTAATTATGTTTAGCTTTTTGAGGAACCCAAACTGTTTTCTACAGTGGCCGGACCATTTTATGTTCCCACTATCAAATGTATGAAGGCTCCAATTTCTCCAGATCTTTAACAATATTTATTTTCCTTAAAAATTGTTTATTTTTATAATAGCCATCCTAGCAGGTGTGAAGTAGTATCTCATTGTGGTTTTGATTTGCATTTTCTCAATGACTAAAGATATTGAACATTTTTTCATGTGCTTGTTGGCCATTTGTATACTTCATTGGAGAAATGTCAGTTCAACTCCTTTGCCCATCTTTAAATTGGGTTGTTGGTCTTTGTCTTGAGTTTTAGAAGTTCTTTATATATTCTGGATATTAAACTATTATCAGATATGTGATTTTTAAGATATGTTCTGGATATTAAACCATCAGATATTTGATTTGCAAATATCTTCCCCATTCTGTAAGTTCTTTTCAATTTCTTAAAAATGTCCTTTGATGAACATGAGTTTTTAGTTTTGTTGAAGTTTCTTTTTTTGTTGTTTGTGCTTTTGGACATATCTAAGAATTCATTGCTGCATTTAAGGTCATGAAGATTTACACCCATGTTTTCTTCTAAGAGTTATAGTTTTAGCTTTTATATTTAGACTAGAGGTCTGGTGCACGAAATTCATGCACGGGAGGGTCCCCCTCAGCCCAGCCTGCAATCTCTCCAAGCCGGAACCCCTTGGGGTATGTCCAACTGCCGGTTTAGGCCCTATCCCAGAGATCAGACCTAAACTGGCAGTCCGACATCCCTCTCACAATCTGGGACTGCTAGCTCCTAACTGCTTCTCCTGCCAGCCTGATCACCCCTAACCACCTCTGCCTGCCGGCCTGATCACCCCTAACTGCCCCCCCTGCTGGCCCGGTTGCCCCCAACTGTTCCCCCTGCTGGCCTGGTCGCCCCCAACTGCCCCCCTCTGCCGGCCTGGTCGCCCCATGCAGCCTGCTGTTCAGTCGTTTGGTCGTCCCTCACTAAGTCCCCTGCCAGCCTTGTCGCCCCACACAGCCTGCCAGCCTGCTGTTCAGTCGTTACTGTTACTGTGACAGAGTCCTGGACATTTTGCATATTCCTCTTAGTATAGATTATTGATCCATTTTGAGTTAATTTTTGTATATGTAGTGAGGTAGAATCCTAACTCTATTCTTTTGCATGTGGAAACCCAGTTGCCTCAGCAATATTTATTGAAGAGATTGTTCTTTCCCCTATTGAGTGGACTTTACACCCCCATCAAAAATCAATTTTCCATGGATATATGAATTTATTCCTGGCTTCTCAATTCTCTTTCATTGGTCTATATGTCATTGGTTTGTAGGCTATTGCCACACTGTTTTTTGTTTGTTTTTAAAAATGTTTTTATTGATTTTGGAGAGAGGAAGGGAGAAGGAGAGATAGAAACATCAATGATGAATGAAAATTATTGATTGGCTGCTTCCTGCACATCCCAGGCATGTACCTTGACTGGGAATAGAACTGTGACCTCCTGATTTATGGGTTGACACTAAACCACTGAGAAACACCAGCTGGGCACCACACTCTTTTGATTACTATAGCTTTGTAGTAAGTATTGAAATTGGGACATATAAGTCCTATGACTTTCAAGATTATTTTGGCCATTTGGGGCCCCTGCAATTCCACATGAATTTGAGGATTGGCTTTCCCATTTCTGTAAGAAAGGCTGTTGGAATTTTGATAAGGATTGCCTTGAATTTGAAGATCACTTTGGATAATATTGATATCTTTAACATGGGATATGTTTCCATTTATTTAGATGTACAATTTCTTTTAGCAATGTTTTGTAGTCTTCAGTATGTCTTTCACCTCTTTGGTTAAATTTATGCTTAGATATTTTATTTTAGATGCTATTGTATGCTGCTATGGATATGTCTGTGTTTTCATTTCTCTTGGATATACCTAGAAGTGAGATGCTGGGTTAAGTGGTAATGCTGTTTAACTTTTTGAGGAACTGTTAAACAATTTTCCAGTGGCTGCACCATTTTACATTTCCAGCAGTAATATATAAGGGTTCTAATTTCTCTACAACCTTGCCAACATTTGTTATTGTCTTTTTTATTATAGTCATCCTCGTGGATATAGAATGGTATCTCATTGTCTTTTTTACTTTATTTTTTGCTCATCATTGCTTCTTGCTTCTATCATCCTTGTGAGCCATATTTACTTCTTCTTAAAGTACACCCTTTATTGTTCATTTAGCTAGGGTGCGAGTGGTAAATTATTTCACTCTTTATCTACAGTTATGTTTATTCAACCCTAACATTTAAATGATAGTTTACCTAGGTATAGAACTCTATATTGTAATTTTCCTTTGTGATGTTTTGAAAATGTTATCCCATCATCTTCTTGCTTCCTTTGTTGTCACTGAAAAATCTTCCTAGTGCAATCTATATAATCTCTTTTCCTGTCTTTTAGTTGTTCTCTTTGTCTTTGATGTTCTGCAGTTTTACTAAAAATGTCTTAGTGTATTTGTGTTTTTCTATATTGAGGTTCCTGCTTCCTGAATCTGAGGATTTCATAAATTTAGTCATTTTCTCTTTGAATATTGCTTATCCTTCATTCTCTTTAGTCTTTCATTTTAGAATGGCTGTTGGATGTATTTTGAATAATCTCTATTTACTTTATTTATATATTTCTATCTGTTGATCTCTGAATAATTTCCTCATACCTATCTTTTAGTTTTAGAACTTTTTTTAGTGTATTTATATGTGATTTAACAGATTTTCAAAAATTCAATGGCTGTATATTTTTATTTCTGGAAATTTTATTCATTTTTTTTAATATACTTATTCTTTAAAAAATATATAGTTTATTTTTTTATGTTTCAATTCTTTCTTTTATATGCTCCATAGTCCACACCTTGTCATTTCAAGTAGTTACTGTTCAAAATTTGTTTCCTTTTCATGCCCAAAATTCAGAGTTTTTTTTGTTTTGTTATTTGTTTGTTAATCCTCACCCAAGGATATTTTCTTTTCCATTGATTTTTAGAGGGTGGAAGGGAGGGGGAGAGACAGGGAGAGAGAAACATCAATGTGAAAGACACATTAATTGGTTTCCTCCCACATGTGCCTCAACCAGTTGGGGCCAGGGATTGTGCCTGCAACTGGGGTACGTGCCCTTTACCAGGAATCAAACCTGAGATCCTTTGTTCTATGGGCCAACACTCTAACCATTGAGCAACCTGGCTAGGGTGAATTTTTTTTAAAATTAAGAATTCAATTATTTAAAAAAGCTTATTTGGGTCATATTTTATCTGTTATTTTAATTTTTTAAATATTCTCTTAACCATTTAAAAATAATAATACTAAAAACAAAAATTCTTACCTGAATTAGGACTATGTCTATGGATGAGTCCATAGCTTTTATACTGCCTACTGTTTAGGTCCTGAAGTAAGCAACCATCTACTGGAATAGGAAAATTGTTATTTTCTTGCTGCTATTCAGTAAATGCCAGATGAAAACAATTCTTACCTTAAATAGGCTCCATTCATGCTGCTTGGAGTGGGCCCTATAAAATTATAAATCATCTCATCCTAGGATATAAAAGCCACTATTCTGTACATTGAAATTTTTCATTCTCCATTCCCCAAAAGAAAACTAAAGAGTAAAAGAAAAACATGGATTTTTCTTTTTTAACTAAGGAAATTTTTATTTAAACTGTGCAATCAATCAGTATTTAGACAGCAGTTTCATAAACATTTTGGCATTTAAATTTTTATTCATTTTTGGCATGACCTGTAGGATAGTATACAAACTACCCTAGGGAAGGGGAAAATACTAGGCAATATTTACTATGATGCTAGAAAAAGAAAACAAACCCACATTATTAAACAAAATATGTTTTAAGAAGACATTAAAAAGGTACATTCAAAATCAAGGCAAACATGAGCTTTCTTCCTGCAATGGAGTTCACAAAGCTGATCCCCTGAGTCAAGTATAAAATTAAAATAGTTCAGCTCTAGAGTCCATTAGCAAGTCTGCAAATGCTGCCCTTACAAGAATATTGTATAAAGAGTGAAAGGATCCAGATCACCCATAATATGAAATAATATAACTGACTCCCACACTTTCATTTAATTCACATCTTTGAAAAAAATAGAATCACGCATACACAGACATGAAATTTTGTCCAACAACAACAAAACAGACAAACTTAATATACGTCTTCTACTGACAGGCTAAGGCAATGTGTGTGTTTTCAGGCTTTGCAAATACCTGTATCAGGCTCAAGCTGCTAATTATCATCACTCATTTGCAAACAAAATAGATAAACAAAATGTAGTAACAGCAAGGAGATTATTTTAGGTAAATTTTAAAAATATTTTTGTTGTTGTTTCTAAAGGCAGTTCCATAGAAAATAAACTTCTATAACAAATTTTTAAAGATAAAGTCTATAAGTTAGGACTGTCTAATAACATTACAAGATATAAATGAATAAACCTGTAAATGTGTTCAGAATCTCATGCTTTAAGAATGATATTGGGTGGGGTGGGGGTGATACTGGATGATGCAAGAAAAACGAAAAATATTTCCTTTCTTTGAAAAAAGATAATTATAAAATTCCTCTCATTAACCCTTAAAGGTAGCCTTGAGAAAACGAGAATAGGTGCCAGTAGGTGTTGCCTTACATAAAACTTATTCCAAGTAGTTTAAAGAAATGTTAAAATGGTCCATAATCATAAAAAAGTAGATCTGTTAGAAAAGAATCCTAAAAATGCACTTTCTCCTCACCAATCTACCCCTCTGGGGATATCTGGGTCCTTAAATCTTTAAAAGCCAAGATATTTTAAAAATGAAAGATTTAACTTGGTGTAAAATGATTTCATGTTCAGAAATCTCAAAAGTACGGTAAATTCCCGTTTCCTCTTGTAAATTTTCTTACATTACAGATAAAGGTTTAAATCCCATTCTATGTCTTTTACCAGCCACTTTCTTCGGTTAGTTTTTTTGGGTACATATACGGGAAATGCAAACATTTTAAATTTTAGCACAGGCAAAATGTAATCGGACAGGCTGAAGTGTAAAGGAAAAAATCAGTTATGTTTCACAGCCTCAGAGAGATGACTTTCAGATTATAATTACTTACACTCGAATTTTCTTTCTAAGTTTTCAAAGTACTATTCTTCATTCTGCACAACAAATTATCCTCATTTCATGAATAGAAGAGGAACAGAAATAGGTTAAGAACTTCCCTACCAAACAAGTTTCAAAATTGTCAAGGATTAGAATTTAGGTGCTCCGGTGACTCACCTTATGCTTGTTCTACCGTAGGATTCTCCCTCCACTTTGCTCTCTCCTAAATCAGTATGAATAATTAATTATGTTGCACTCATATAAAAACTATTGCTTCAGATCTAGCAAGGAAGGATGACTGGTTATATACTTTTCCCAATTAATAAATTCCTACTTGGATACAGGGGACTATAGAAAAATTGCAAAGGATTCTGAACACGTAGTCTAATAAGGAAATGCTTGAATAGATAAGGACTCCAGAAACCATGTCAACCTTATTGTTCATGCAACTCTAGGCACAGCATCAGTTTGCAGACACAATTTTGGCTAAGAGAAATTGAACGTTTTTTGTGTTTGTTTGTTTTTCTTAAATATTTTTTAAAGTTGGTTTTCAGAGAGAGGGAGGAAGGGAGAGGGAGCCCGAAACCTGAGCATGTGCTCTGACCTGGAATCAAGTCAGCAAACTTTCCCTGTGTGAATGACACTCCAACCAACTGAGCCACACCAGCCAGGGCAGAAATTGAAGATTTCAAAGGAGGAAAGTAGGAGGTGAGGAGAGGACAGGGGTGAGTTACAGCTCAGCCTCCTAAATTCTTCCTGTGAATAAATGGATGTAACTAAGACAGACTTCTCTCAGTTGGTTGGCTATTACTATGTGGACAGGTGGTGTTGATACAGTGGAAGGCGCTATGAGCCTGGGTAATGAAATATGGTTTCTTAGTTGAGAAAATGCATCATAGTAGAAATCCTATAAATCTGGGAGTTGGAACAACTTGGGTTTCTATCTCGACTGAGCCACTTACTAGCTGTGATTTTTGGCAAGTTAGCCATTTTAAAGCCTAAGTTTCCTGATCTTTAAAATGGGATATTTGCTTTGCAGAACGTAGCAGTTTAGAGGGATGAAGCACATGCTTGGCATGCTGCATATGCTCAGTAAATGGTATGATCCATTTCTAGAGACTAGAGTTAGAAGCAGCTGAAAAATGACCAGCATTCTTATCCTTTCTCAGAATATTATAATGGTTGTTACCCATGATGGAGATAGCTCCCTCTCTTTTGTTGAAATGATGAAAATTAAGGTAGCATTAAAAACTAGCCTTCAAAACAAAAAGACTGGACTTGAAATGACCCAGGAATTAAAATAAATTAGAGTTATGGAATCGAAATTTTTTAGGAAAAGGGACAATTGGAATCAAAGAAGATGACAAGAAAGATAAAATTTCCTAGGAGTTATTCTGTAGGGAGCGGTTATAGGGTTAAGCCTCGGACTGACCTGTGGCAGGGCCACAAACAAGTCCCAGCTTGGAGGGCAGAGCCTTCTTAGCACAATAAAGCTTGACCTTATAGTCCAGTGATGGCGAACCTTTTGAGCTTGGCGTGTCAGCATTTTGAAAAACCCTAACTTAACTCTGGTGCCGTGTCACATATAGAAATTTTTTGATATTTGCAACCATAGTAAAACAAAGACTTATATTTTTAATATTTATTTTATATATTTAAATGCCATTTCACAAAGAAAAATCAACCAAAAAAATGAGTTCGCGTGTCACCTCTGACACGCGTGTCACAGGTTCGCCATCACTGTTATAGCCCTTCCTTGCTCCTTCCTAGGTAGCTAATGGGCTGCGGGAGGTGCAGCAAGTGCTGCTAAAACGAGGTGAAACTCACAAGAACATTGTAAACATGTTGACCACTACCCTTGTTTTGCTTTGTGTGCTCTGACTACTAAATAAAGACTCATCTTGCAGGCTGTGGCTCTGTCTCTCCATCAGAGAAGCAGCGTCCCACCGAGCCCCAGCTGTATTCTCTTGCCTGACTTCTTTAATCCTTCACCACCCCGCCTCAGGCTCACTGAACCTGCCCGTGCTGGATGCTGCACATTATTCATGTTGAGAAGGTAAGTGGAGGCACTTGCTGAAATGGATGGAAAATTGAGGAGTTACCAAACTGAAAACCAAATAGGAGCTGGTGAACCTGAAGAAATAAACTCAATTTAAAAGGAAGAAAGGTTTCCTGTTGCTAATATGCTTTTAAAAGAAAATGAAGAATGAACTTGATTGAGCATGGTCCTGTTTATCTACTCAGAGTCCCTATGAAAGTCCCTAGGAAGAGAAAAGGGGAAAGTTAAACTCTAAGAGCCAAATATTTAGGAAACTTTCTGTTAAACTCACAGAACTGAGGTGCTACTTTATGAAGCAAATATTCAAGAAGTTTAAAAAGTGATTTAGAGAGAAAGTTTAACATATACATTTGATGGGTTACAAGACAAGGTTTTCATAGTTTTAAAATTCTGAAGATGTCCAACGGGCACATGACTTCAGACTTCTAATTTCTGCGGTACTATAGACCTTTTACGGGAATCAGAATTCCATAGGAATACTCTATCTGTGGAAGGGAAAATAATGGCTACCTCCAGAAGTCCATGCTCAAATCCCTGGACTCTGAACATGTTACCTGCAGATGTGATGAAATTAAGGATTTTGAGATGAGGAGATCACCCTGGATTACCCAGGTGGGCTCAATCTAATCACAGGAGTCCTGAAAATGGTTGGGGTCAGAAAGGAGAGATGATAATGCAAGCAGGTTCAGAGAGATGCTACCTTGCTGGCTCTGAGGATGGAGGGAGGGGTCCACAGCTTCTAAAAGCTAGAAAAGGCAAGGAAACGGACCTCGATTTTGTCCCAGTGAGAAAATAAATGTGTGTTGTTTTAAGGCCACTAAGTTTGTGGTAATTTGTTATAGCAGCAATAAGGAAAAAAATACCTTATCTGTCAGGTAAACTTACAGTATCTGTTAGGTAAAAATGTAAGACTGTCATGTTAATCTTAAACACTTGCAAAGGCCCAAGAAGAGGAAAGCCTGTAAGCACACACATTGCATTAGCCTGTGATCTTATATCCTGAGCATAAATCAATTAAACACAGAATTCCATGTATATGTTCTTCTAAACATCAGTGAAATTCACAGACAACTGGTTGTGGAGGGTGATCTCCAGAACCCTCTACTCTACAGCCCACAAAAATTATTCCATTAATTAAGCCAAAGCCATTTGACCAGAGACCCGTGGCAAACCGTCAGAAACAGTCTACAAAATACATGTTGAGACAGAAAGATCATGACTCTTTCAAAACAGTTGGGCCATTGTTTTTACATTCAGTATTCAAAATTTACATTCAATTAAATATAAACGTAAATCTCTGCGGACACTGCTGAAGCGGAGCCACATCTGGATATTCTCGCTTTTTTTTTTTTTTTTTTTAAAAAAAAAGCTTTCAATTCTACTTTTGGTGTGAATTGTTTCCAAAGGTGTCTTCATATGGACTTGAACAATGATCCTGACAATCAACATGAGCAAGTTTCTGGCAGAAGTCCTCAACAAAGCCAAGACAAACGAATGCAAATCACTGTCATTGTTCCCACTGTTGGCACTGCTCTTGTTGGAAGCAAAGGCAAACAGAAGACATTTTCACTGAGGATCTAATTTCCCTCGTGTGCTAAAGCTGACTTTTTAAAGCCACTTAGTGGGTAAAGCTGTATCCTTACGTTTAGGCAAATCAAAATATAAAACTTCAGATTTCATAAAAAAAGATTGTTGTTTCACCCAAGGTTCCACTAATATTTGAAAAACAGGGCTCCCTGGATGTAATTAAAATATTTCAGTTTATGGACAACTTTAAAGAGCCCATCAATCAAAGGGCATTCCACTAACACAGTGATGTGATTTGTTTGCCGATTATGTCCCAGTGCTCTCCAGAGACTAGGACGTCTCTACCATTACGGGGCTGCCCTAAGCCTTCTGAATTCACTAGGGAATGCTTTACGCAGGAGGAAGACTGCACATGCTAGTTCAGGGGCTGCCACCATAATGTCTGCAGTGGGAGAGCCTGCTGCTGTTCTGTTGACATCTCACACTCAAGGTGCTTAGGAAAACATCACACCATTTGGCAAAAACATCCTGTGGCTGAATCAGCAGATTTAACGGAAAGTTCCTATGTGTATGCCATTTGTATACAGACCCGGGTTCTGGAGAGAGAGGTTTGTTTGACATAAAACAAGAAACAACAGTTTTAAAGTACAACTACATTTGCCTGTCTGTGGGAATACCTTTAAATATCTTTGGTTTTTTTTTTTTTAAAAATTTGCTGATAAAAAGTACTTGAATAAAAACACTGATAAATACCAATATAACTGTATTGCTTTTAATTATGTAAACTTAGCCCTTTGATATATTTTGCTACTAAAGCTAGATTCCCTATCAGCCTCTAAATAAATTTATTTCAAATCTGCTCATCTTTACTTACGTACAGGCTAATCTATATATTTTAATGGTCTTTGGTATGAAAATACTGATGAGCAGTATCTTGTAATATTTGGCATAAAAATGACATGCATCAATCAGTACTTACGGCAAATAAGTCGTTGGAAATGAAAATAGTTACCATTTGCATATTAGCCCCTTTGGAGTGAAATACCATGAGGTAACACCACTATGAGAGATAAGTGAGAACCTTCACATATTAGTTACAATTTCATACTTAAGGCTTCAAAGAAGCTAGCTTTGGCCAAGTAAAAACAAGTCTTTGCAGTACACTATCTTATTCAATGAACCAAAATATTTCTCTTTGGTGAAAAGATTTTTTTTCTCTCCAACAAGTAGTTTCAACAATTTAAAAATACTTTAATACTGTATAGTTGAAGTTTTACTTGCTGAAGGAAAAAAAAAAAACTACACTTGAAATTCTTTGGAACTTTCAACTGGTAAAGAACTTATTTTAAATGCTCTGGTAGTTAAATTTACTAGTCTATTTAACTACAACAATCAATGTAAACCCTATTATTTTGGGTTAGTAACTACTTGTGTAAGCTTCATTAACTATAGATGTTTCTAGTTAATTCAATCTGTGGGGGAAATTATAGTTAAAATTTCACTCTATACTGAAAATTCTTTGGTAACAGGATTATTGTGAAAAAATTTTGTATAGGACCAAAACGAAAAGGTGAAAAACTAAGAAATGTACTGGTAAATAATTAGCAAATAGTATTAGCCTAAAGATCTACAATATCTATGGGCCTATTAATAAAAAACAAAACAAAGTACTTTCCTCGACTTCAGCATCTTTCTAGGCTTTTAAAATGATTCAAATTCATACAGCCCTAGACACATCTTCCATAACCATGATGGATGATGTTTCAGCTTTAGGTTTTGTTTGTCTTTTAATGAAAGTTTTAAAAAATAACACGAACTCATTGTACTCTTTAATATTAGATACTGAGAAAAGTAGGCCCCACATACTTCTACTTACGAACCAAAAAGCACCATACCCTGTCAATTTGCCCATGCTTCCATGAGGCAGCTCAAAAGCAACAAAATGTTCCCTGAGTACAGGAAAAAAATAACACTAGAATAACTTTAAAAGGAGGTAGTATAAAACAGGAGCCACACAGGCAGGAGCAGCATCTTTCCTTGCCTCAGATTGTTCACCTAAAGCTCTGCTTTTGTTGTTGTTGTTTTGTCATAAAGCCCATACTTAGAAAGCTAAATGGGGACGTTGAATTTAGTTCAGAAGTGGCTGCTGGCACTTAATGTTGGTCTGCTTCTGAACACATCCAGTTTGGCACAAAACTAGAGAAAAAAACAATTTAAAAATGTGTATCATCAGACATTGGGATGGGAGAGGCTAGAGGTGGGCTATTACCCAGTAATATTATTTTGATTTTTAGAACATTATTTAACATAATTCCCCCTTTACAAACCAAAGGTTACAAGGGGAAATGCATTAAGATTCCTTCTAAAGTGACGCTCAAAAGTCAGTTCCAGATGATTTGAAAAATACTTTTAAAGGGATATGGGCCCCTCTCTACACACCACTGTATCCTCTCCCACTGATGGCACCTAGTAGGTAACTATCTCATGACTGAGAGAAGGCCTATTCTATGTGGCTGAGTAAACAGTTTTGCTGATTTCAAACCAGCAAGAGGATTAACTCACTCCCGAAGTTAGCATTCCTCATTCACAGCATTGACACTGAAGGAAGATTACATAAAGAGTACCAAATTCTCTTAAGAATTCATGCAAAGCAAGTAAGGCGGTAGAGCTCTGAATACTTATCCCTAAATAAAACCTGCAGGATAACAAACCAAAATGCTCTGATAAGATACTGTACATCAAAATGATGATGAAATCCAAGACAGTCTTAAGGCAACTTTCTGTACTCTTGTCCTGAACAACCTCATGAATATTAAAAAGATATAAGGCGAAGACTTTCATAATACATAATGGAAGGCACTGTTATCATGATAACCTCACGTTCATTTTACCGTCTACTGTTGCATTTATCTTCATTTTTAACATTTTATGAAATTTCTTTACCCCTTTAAGCCAAGCTGGGATTTTAAAAAGCAAAATAAAACCCTACCCATTCTCTTTAAAAATCTGTTTTCTGCATGGAGTTTTGCTATTAAGTCTGGAAATGTTGAGGATGCTTTGCAAACTAGACAGTTCAGCCTTAGGCCAACTGTCAGGCAAAGGGGGAGGTAGAGAAGGCACAGCTCTAGGCAGGCTGAGGGTTGGGATACAGCAGATAAAGCACTCAGACTAATGTCCGAAACATAAAGGCCCTTGAAGCAACAGTCTTCTCTATATGCTACCAAATAGTTCTATTCTCAAGAGAAGCACTTTTTGTCTTGGTCACTCACTAAAATCCACAGTCCCACTTTTTCTCTTCTCAGTGGTTTCACAGTCTTGACAGTGAGAGGTGTTAAATTATAAAGATCATGCAGATGCCAGTTTTTTTAAAAATCAGAGCTTCAGATAAACATTCTTACTCATCTACCTGTATGACTCCTTCGATCACACACATTACATACACATACAGCAATGAAAACAAAATGCTACTAGGAAGTATCATTGGTTATGTAGCTGAGATAAACTAGCACAACAAATGAGGTAACAAGGTTGTCTTCTAAGTCTGCCATCTGGCAAACTGAGGTAGATAGCTAGCAAAGGGGCTTTCAAAAGTCTTCCCTTTGCTCCAGTGATATATTTTTATAATCCAGTCAAATTTCTTGACTGTCTTTTCACATTGCTGACAATGAAACATTCAAAATACGCGAGTTTAAAAACAAAAGAAAACACATTCCAAAAAAAAAAGCTGAAATACCCAATAAGACATCAAGATTTTCACAAAAGGCTTTGGCTCCCTGTTCATTGTCCTTCGAACAGAATTAAAGGTGAGAATACCTGAACTTGGCTGCCTAGATTGGGAAATCATTTTTATCAAAGCTTAGCACGGCAGATGGTGGCTGCAGAACTGAAGAGGTAGTTTGCTCAGCATCTGACGCCACTGCAGGGTCTGGACACTTCCTCGTGGAGAGATTCCCACCTGAATCACTGCCAGTGAGGGAATCAGAGGTCAGGGGTGTGGTACTGATAACCGAAGACAGGTGTATCTCATCATTGGACTCGTGAGAGAACCTTCCAGAATCCCCGGTCTCGTGGCTGCCTTCACTATTGGCTGAATGCTCAGTATCGGCTGCAACACCAAATGGTCTTGGGAAGCTGGTTGTCTGACCTGGGGAGCTGGGGGAGTCTTCATCACTAATTAACACAGTCGTGCCTGGCTGGTAAAAGCAGACCGATTGAGTAAATCTTCTTTGAGGCTAGGCAAAAATACATAAAACACCATCAGTGATGATGGAATGCTCCTGGAAAATAGTAAGTCCTTTGTTACGTATTCTATCTATTCTGAGATAGCAAACTGTTGGAACACCTAGGTGAAAGGTCATCATCATGAAGGGACTGTCTAGGTTGGCGGTTCCCCACTGAGGACGAGGGGCACATCAGAATTACTGGGGTAAGTGAAGTGTCAAAGGCGTCCTCAGTGATTTGGATGCAAACTCCTGCCCCATCCCTTTCTCCATTGCCCTCCACTCCCCACTGGAAACCACAGTTCTAATTACTATTCCAATTGTCATTTCAGTGATCACTCCCCACGACTTTTCCATGGAGTCGTGCCCCAAATTAATAAAAGGACACACAGAAAGAACATGAAAACGAAAGCATTCATTTACATTTTCCTCTCTTTTTAGCTACCATTTCATACACCATGGGTTGCCAAAGATTTTTCTCATTTAGGTGGGTTACCTGCTCAACTTTTATCTTCTTAGAATCTTGGAAAAAACGCCATTTTTTCTTGGAGTTGTTTTTAATTATAGGACCATAGCTATTAATTATCAGGTCAGTTCCTCCCTGGATAAATAAAGGGGAAAATAAAGTATTATATATTTCAGTTTATCACAAGTAGTGCCCCAAAATTTTAAATGTTAAAACGATCACAGATATTACTATTTCTTCTTTTACATAGCAGCATACAACAAATTCAGAGTAGTTGTTAGTGATCAAAAAGATATTAGGTTTATCCTTAAAAGAGGGGGAGGGGAAGAGAAGAGAGAGAGGAGAGAAACATCGACGTGTGAGAGAGACTCATTGATTGGTTGCCTCCGCATCAATGTTTCTCTCTTTCTCTCTCTGTTTCTCCCCCACCCTTCCACTCTCTAAAAATCAATGGGAAAGTGTCCTAGGGTGAGGATTACAACAAACAAACAAAACAACAGGCCATGGACTGGCCTGGGCTTGGCTGTACTTTACTGACACCTGGTTTATAGCACATTGGTTATGAGAGCTATTGTAATACTGCACACTATACACTATTTAATGTTGCAATGCGACTAAAAATAATTTCAGTTGCTATTCATAATGCTTATCACTGTACTATTACAGATAGTGGAAAGGACATAAAGTAACATCCCCCAATGACATTCTACCAACCTAAGTACACAATGAATTAGTAAAAAATTGTCCACCCAGTAAATACAGGGCAATTCAATTTATCGTAAATATAGATTAACGATCATGGTGTCCTTATTGAAGACATCTTAGCTCCATATAATCCCATCTAATTGAATTTATGCTACCTTCTCTTTTCTTCTACATCTCTTTCATCTTTAATTCTTTTATATATCCCTATGTTCTTCTCTCCAAATATTTGGTGTAAGGAAGGATCTGGGTAAAACTGCTTCACATTTCATTAAGTGGAGTATGGATGTAATACATTTGACATGCAGTTTTTTGCTAAGTAAATTTTACACATAAAGAGAAGATGAATGGAGGGAAGGATTACGCACGCAGCACATCGGTTCCCTAGCTTGCAGTACCTTTGCATCAATGAAGCTGGTGGGCATCTTCATTGGTATTAAGGAGTCTTCATTTTCTACAGCCCCTTCCAGGTTCTTTCCTACTTCATTTCCACCGGCTAGTGAGGCACTGGTTCGAGATAACGGTTGAGTTCCATTCTGTGCCATCTTGGAAGCAGATGACTTCCTGAAATATTGCAAGGAAAGGAACTCGAATTTCATAGGAGATACAGGCAAATGTACCAAATTTGGCCTATAATCACAACTTTGCACACAATCAAGTTCTTTAATGTTTGCTTCTCAAATATCTTTAAGAACTGAGTATGAGATTTTAACTCCAACTCACTGCTGAAAATGTTTATGACTTAAGAAAGCTTCTTTACTTCTTTCTGTCCCAATATCTGGTTACGTATACTTTTAACAAACCCCTAATAAAAGCCTTAATAGTTACAAACTACTATGTTTTGTTATTGTTGGTTATTTACAATTTATACATAAATTACAGTTTTTAATTTACATTTTCTCTTTCAGGTCTACAGACTGTCACACTAACATTTCACTTGCCAATTAATGATGGCAAATTTACAGTAGCACTTCTGCAAGATTTAGGCATCACTAAAAGACGATGCATAAAGGTTTTTATAAAAATATTCTTAAAGTGAGAAACCCGGACCGTAAGACTAAGTCAAATCAATATACAAAAATACATTAGCACTAACTCTTCATTAATATGTTTTCCTAGTCAAGTACCAAGCACATATAGAGTCAACTCTGAACAACCTAGGCAGATGGAGGGAGTAGTGAGGCACATTACCTAAAAATGATATGTATTTGGCTTTGCTTTTTTTTTTAATTTACAAAAGTACTTTAAGAAAGTAAATTAAAGCAAAAGCCAAAGTATATAAAAGGTTAGAAACAGACAAGTTCACTGAATGCTGAGAATTTAGCTGAAGTCAAATTACAGATGAGACTGCCTGACAGAGTTCACAGAAAATCAATCCGTAGTTATTACATTTGTTTTCATCCTTGTCCAGAGAGACCCAACCATCTGTTCTGTGGTGGTGCAGGAGGAGCTCTCAGTGACTCAGGCTTCTCAGGCTGCTTAAATGTGAAAATATTCCAGGGAGTAAGGGATCCTCTTATCAGCAGATGTATCAGTTTGTGTCACTTTTTTATTTTTATGTCTTCTGGAAAGCAGCCATGCACAAAAATGACTCATTGTCACTGTATCGCAAATAGCCCAACAGACCCCAAACTTAAAAAAGCTGAATGAGTTTAGTCTTGTCTGTGAATCCAAGCTCATTAGTTTTCAGTCTCTTCAGAACCACTTCTCCTTTGGACATCTTTAATCTGCTGATATATTTAAGTCTGAGCAAGCATTTTTGTAGGCTGGGAGGTAAATGAATAGGGCAAGCATGTCAAACTCGCAGCCCGTGGGCCACATGGACCCACAACGAATATTTTTGCAGCCCAGCCAATATAACGGTATGTAAGAAACGTTTTAATAAAAATTTCATAACTTAATTTTTAAAATATCCTGTTATATATAATTACTAATAACTACAAGGTTCGCTAACTGATTACTATAATCGTGTTGCATTCATTTCCTTTATGCGCCTTATTCGCAGGCGCACCCCTTCTCCCCACTAATACAAAGCAGAGAATATTTTAGCAGCTGATGGCCACATCATTAGTCTTGGACTGACTTGTTTGGTGTGCGCAACAGGAAATATTTCACTTTTGGAGAATAAGAAAAATAGGTTTATTTGTGTTATGCTTATTAATTTGTGCAATTATTCAGTGTCTGGTAAGTTAATGTTCAAGAAAAAATACTAATTTTTATTAAAATGTTCTATTATTTTAACGATTACTCATTTATTTCAGCCCTCTGTATTCAGCATGTCTCTATCGAAATAAACCCGTTTCTATGAAAATTGAAGCTCTTGTTGTTTTGCAGCCCACATAAACTTAAACCTTGTTTATTTGTCCTGTGTTAGCCTTTGAGTTTGACATGCTTGGAATAGAGTAATACTTTCTATCCAGTCATCTCCCTTAGCCTGTGTTGTGTGTTTTTTTAAAATATATTTTACTGATGTTTTACAGAGAGGAAGGGAGAGGGATAGAGAGAAACATTGATGAGAGAGAAACACCGATAAGCCGCCTCCTGTACACTCCCCACTGGGGATGTGCCTGCAACCAAGGTATATGCCCTTGACTGGAATCGAACCTGGGATCCTTGAGTCCGCAGGCCGACGCTCTCTCCACTCAGCCAAACAGGCCAGGGCAAGCCTGTGTTTTGATGTCCCAGAGTTTAATGAACAGAACAGGGAAGCTACCCTGAACTGAACTCAACATTTTTTTAAGACTAAAGAATATACTTTGTGTTTCTCAAAATATTAAGGATACAGCCCTCGCCAGTTTGGCTCTGTGGTCAGAGTGTTGGCCTTCGGACCAAAGGGTCAGGGTTTGATTCATGGTAAAGGGCATGTACCTGGGTTGCAAGCCCAATCCCAGCCTGGATCAGGGCATGTCTCTCGCACATTGATGTTTCTTTCTCTCTCACCCCCCTCCCTCCCTTCCACTCTCTCTAAAAATCAATAAAAAATATTCTCAGGTGAGTATTAACCAAATAAAATAAAATAAAATTTTACTTAAAAAAAACAACCACCAAGGATATAAAGAAACTAGGTCTTCATTAGGAATATTTTATTGACAGTGCATTTTTTAAATGGCAAGAAAGTAATCTTCCAAAGTGTGCATACCTCTATAGCTCTAAGAGAACTCAAGTAATAATATATTTATTTTAAAGTGGAAAAGCCCAATTACTCTAAAAGGCATTTGGTTTCAATTTGCTTCTTGTGGTTACTGTAATTTAAATGTTATTTTAACCACCTCAACATCTCTAGCAATGGAAACACACCTGGCTTTACTTCGGTATATCAAGATGAGAACACAGATGAGGATGCAGGTCAAGGCTATGCCAACACCTACAGCAATGCCAGTCATGGATTTCTGGTCCAGATGATAATAGCCTGAATAAACTAGAAGGGGAAACACATTTGCTTAGAATCAATTTAAAAAAATCCATGATTCCACTTATCATAATTCTCAGACAGGTATTTGCTTTTCTATAATTTTCCTTCCTCTCATAGGAAAACCTTTGACACTTCTGTGTCTAAGCAGAAAAGACACATATTACACTTTTATCAGTGATCTCAGAAAGATTGGTTTATCTTCCCATAGTGAGGATTCTAAATATGAGTTCTAGATATTGTATTGTTATATCAAACATGAACATCAGTTTATCATTTATAATGCACAGTTGTTCCTTGATGGACCAAAGGATAGCGCTCATGTCATATTATCTTAAAAGGATAGCTGTATTAGCTTAGCTTTCCATTTACGTATTTGCTCTGCAGTTGCTTCTCAAACTCTAAGGTGCATATGCTTCACGAGGGGATATGTTAAAACGCAGATTCTGACTCACTACTTCTGGAGTGGGGGCTGCGATTCTGCGTGCGTGTTTTATAAGCTCCTGGGTGATACTCATGCTGCTGGTGCTGTGACACTTTGAGTAGCGAGGCATCTGAGGTGTGACTACGAGCCTTACTCTCTCTTTCCCCTGAAATAGGGTAGCTACTGGGACTACCTGCTTCCTGGGCTTAAATCTGACTGCCCTCTCCTTTTTCCTTCCCTGGGTGTCAGTGTCTGTCTGTCTCTCTCTCTCTCTCTTTGCCATATAAAGCTGCCCCCCCCCCAACACACAGGCCCACTTCACCAGGGACGAGGAGAGGGAGGAGAGGGTGGATTTCTCAAGATATTTTTCCCAATCATTTTTCTTGAGAGAAATAACTTTCCCTCTGGAAAGGCTGTGTTTCGTGATGAAAATTCTTAATGGAAGCCCTGCTCTTCTGAGCTTGAACACCACACCACCACTGCTGTTTATTCCACGAAACCTCCCAGGAAGCTACTCCCATGAGGTCAGGGTGGTGTGGCTCATCTGTCCTGCTGGTTGAACAGCTGGGAAGAGAACTAACTGGGACATAGTGGTCTGAAAACTGCAGCTAATTCTGAGTAAGTTTGTCTTTTGCTTCTAGGAGTGCAGAGAAGAGCCACACCGCTCCACAGCCTCAGACCCTCCCTGGCAACAAGCCGAGGAACTGCGTGCAGGCTTCCGGACATGGCCATTGCAGGCGGGAGAAAAAGTGCAGGGAGCTGAGAAACAGATCTGCACGTTCTTCTCTTAAGAAAAATCAGCGATTGTGACGTATACAGACCTTTGGCATCAGCAGAATCTAAACGCTTGGGCCTCTGATTTGACTCAGAAGTTTCCTTTGGAAGCACGGCCAGCTCCACAGAATTCGAAAAGGGTCCTTCCCCCACCTCATTGGATGCAGATATCTTGACAATGTACACATTTCCTGCCACTAGGTTTTCCAACAAAGCCATGGTTATTGCCCCTATTAAAAAATACAGCAGTGACAAATTAAGTAAACTTTATAAAATGTTTTTACATATACATAATGTTTTACTCTTTCTATAGGTCTGGATACAAACAGCATTAACAACATCTTATTATAGAATATTTCAAACATAGGTAGAGAGAGAATGGTATAAAGAACTCAGATTCAACAATTGTAATTAGATTTTTAAAATCCAATGTGAGCCTTTTTCATCTTTTAGAAATGTTTAAACTACTTATGATAACTGCTGTGATAGATGATCTTGACCTTACTCTTTCTTTTATTTTTTTATTTTTTGAGAGTACCTTTATTAAAGTTGGGGACAGTGAAACAAGGAAGGGTTTAAGACAGTGGTCGGCAAACTCAGTAGTCAACAGAGCCAAATATCAAAAATTTCTTTTGAGAGCCAAATTTTTTAAACTTAAACTATATAGGTAGGTACATTCAACTTTAAATTCAACTTTAAATTCACGGTTTTCGTCTTCCATTTTTCTTTGCTGCTTCTTTGTAGCCATCTCAAACAGGGCACCTAAAAATGTTTTATAATAATAAAGCCACCAACACAAAAGAATTACAATTCTTAAATTGATGACAAAAATACCTGTAGGATTTGCAGCTGGTTGGAAAAATACAGGTACCTTTATGCTTCGAGTAGGTACTTTTGTCACCCGCGCTTGATTTGCGGACGCGACTAGCACTAACCACTGCACAACGAGACTGCTGACTGCCTGGCTCACTCAACTCCTGCATGAATCTCGCGCGCACCTTCCCCATGCTGCGTATCCCGCGACCGCCTGTGCCGCGTCCAACACTCCCCACTTCTTCTAACGCCACTTCTTCAAAATAGACTCGCCCAGGCCGAAAACCGACTTCTGCGCATGAGCCACGAAGTTTCAATCGCACTGTATGTGGGCGCCTGCACATGGTATTTTGTGGAAGAGCCACACTCAAGGGGCCAAAGAGCTGCATGTGGCTCGCGAGCCGCAGTTTGCCGACCACGGCCTTAGAGTTTCAGAAAAAGAAAATTCACTTGAAAAGGGGATTGGGATGGGCATGCGCCAAAGAGGGTCACTTGACCTTACCTCTTAAGTTAGATAGAAACAACACAATTAGTTTTTTTTATAAGTGTTTGTATTTTAGTTATTTAATTTTAATCCTCATCCAAGGATATTTTTTTCCATTGATTTTTAGAGAGAGTGGAAGAGAGAGGGAAAAACAGAGAGAAATTGATTGGTTGCCTCCTGCAGGCTCCCCAACCAGGGCCTGGGACGGGGAGGAGCCTGCAACTGAGGTACATGCTCTTGACCGGAATGGAACCCGGGACCCTTCAGTCTGCAGGCCGATGCTCTATCCACTGAGCCAAACTGGCTAGGGCCAACACAATTAGTTTTGAAAGTCTGAAAATATTTTTCACCCTCCTAATCATTAAGAGTTCTTGAATGTAAATAGGAAATAAAATGCCAAAATTATGTAAGAATCACGGAGTACTGAAGACTAGAACCTCAAATTAACTATCAAAATTACTACCACCAATCTGCCTACCATCTACTTCTCTCCAAAAGTAACCTTCATTTGAATTTACATATGACATTTGGTATCAGAACGTATTTTCTCTGTTGGCATGACTGCTGAGAAGGGTTTCTATTTGGGCGCTGCTATTTCTTTCTTTTTTTTATTGATTTCAGATAGGAAGGGAGAGGGAGAGATAGAAACATCAATGGTGAGAATCATCAATCAGTTGCCTCCTGCACGCCCCCCACTGGAGATCAAGCCCAAAACCTGGGCATGTGATATGACCAGGAATAGAACTGTGACCTCTTGGTTCATAGGTTGATGCTCAACCACTGAGCCACGCTGGCCGGGTGGCACTGGTATTTCTTGAGGTGTCTTTCTGCTCTTGTCACTTCACTGAAGTATTTTTCTTACAAAAGGGACTCTCACCCTAGAAATTAATCCTAATGTTAAGAAAGCAGGTGTAATAGAAATTCAACCAGCAAGTTGTTCCATCTGCATTTGTGGATATTCACAGGCGAGCCTTACTTTCCTACAGTGACTTCATCTCATTTTTTCCTGACTCAGAGCATCCTTACAATGGCTTCCAAGAGCTTACAATAGCTTGTAGCAGTCACCCCCAGGCCAGAGCTGGCTACTCTAAGGCACTTGAAAGAGTCTATTTCATTATGCAAGTGAGATGCGGGGTGATCTTCGCTGAGGACATGATTCAGAGGCCACCTCTGCAGATCACATGGTGTGAGGCAGCTGAACCGAGTGGCAATGTGAGCAGCCAAAAACAGCTTGTTTTTATATTCTATGGTTTCAACTTGGCCTGAAGAAAGTGTGAGCTACTTGAGCACACAACTGTTAAATAAACAAACGGACCCACATTTAGCATCAGGAAGAGCCTTTCCACTCTCACAAGTTCCTAGGCAGGTGAATTAAAACACAGAGATGTATTGTGACAGGTTGCAATTAGCTAGAAGGAAAAGCATTTAAATTTCTTCACAAATAGACATATAAGTAGACTGAGCTTCCATCTTATCACATAATACTTTACATTTAATTTGTAAAAGTGCTTGCCAGAAACTAATCATGCCTGAAATTAAAAGTCTTTTCATTTAATTTAAATTTTATAAGCAGATGAGCTGAGTGGGTGTGTGTATGCTCATGCTCCCCTTCCATCTGTCTCAGGGCCTTTGCACGTCCCCCAGATATCTACAGATGTCATTTCTTCCAAAAGAACTTACCTTACTACCTCCATCACTTTGTCGTTTCCCCTTATTGGAGTTTTCTTTATAGCATTTATGGCACTACCTGAATATTTTTATATTTGCTTGTGTGTTTCCTGAGATGTACACTCCATTGGGGAAGAAACATTGTTTTGTTCATTGTGGTATTACCAATGCCTAGAAAAGAGCCTGTCACATAGTAATCATTCAATAAGAATTCATTTGATCAATCAATGATGTTCCTACTATTAGTAGTCCAATTTATATGGCAAATGAGTGAAATGGATTCCTTTAGGAAAGGACTTTAATTCCCAATCTGAATCTCCAATAGTATATGGAATAAATAGTATATGGTGTTTCTCAAATTTATTTAGTCATAGAACTTTTTTTAAAAGAGGGGTACCTTTACCATTTTGGGAAACTCATGCTATGAAAAACAGGGTTCAGGAACTGTGGTAGTAGAGCATGATTTCCTATGGTGCCTTTTAGAGATTTAAAAATAATTAGTGTGTTCTGTGTAAAGGCTTTAATTTCTGATCCTTTAAATTACACACAAGCATCCTTTCACATCACATTTCTGCTCAACCATTGTAGCATGTACAATTTTAGTCACAAATTTCATATGGTCATCAGGAACATTTAAAAAATATTTTAACTAATGAAAAAAAATCTTATTCCACCTGGCAATAAATATGTGGTTAGTTATATGTGTAAATATACATAAACACAATATGTATAGAAGATGAATAGTTATATAGGAAAGAGATATTGATATTCTCCTTCTTCGCCCCCGCCCCATCTTTTCCTTCACCTTTACCAAAATAAAATTTTGTTTCTTTTTAGGCAGGTACAAATGAAGAGCTAAAAGAAGTATGTGCTCATGTGATTAAAATTCTTTACTAATACTTATAAAATATCTCATTAAATCAGATTAGTCATTTGGCTAAATGTTGTATTGGTAAGTCTTTTTGGAAATAATAAAGTAAATGTGAATTATACGTTTTAAGAATTTATGGTAGACTGTAAGAGTCACAGCCCACCAATCAATTATACGTCCACCTATCCACACCTGTGGGCAGTCCTCTGCCTCACTAACTCTGGGCTTGCCTACGTGATTTCCCAGGGCACATGAGCAAATGTGATGCAAGCAGAGGCGTCCCTCTTGTCCTGGTGTTAGAACTCGCTCTTGCTGCTTTCAAGCTACCCACACTGAAACTGGAGATGATTTACAGCCTCAGGAGTGACCTGAGGAGAGACCAACAGAACTGCCCAGCTGATCCCAGTCCAAACTGCTGACTCACAGAACTGGGAGGAGGTAAAGTGGCTAAGTTTTAGAGTGGTTTGTTAGGTAGCAACAGATAATAACTGATACAAATATAAAACTGTATTGCTAGCAAGTACGTGTTACTGTCACATCTCTTCAGTGACTAGGAAATCATTCCTCAGTGGGGCTTCTGCTCAATGAAAAATATGATTATACAACTATCAAAACTCCAGCTAAATTGATCATTTGTTTATTTTACAATTGCATAGAGTTTGTTACATCCACATAGTTGTCTTTGAAATTTATTCTCTTAATTGGGTAAATATTCCCCTAACAGGTAAAATGTATGTGGAAGTGCCTAGTGCTATAAAGTGTTTAGAATATGTGGATGTTGAACGAAGTTTCTTCTTGAAATCCTTAAGCTTTTCACCGCTTGGAAAGCTGTTCTTTTCTCAGCATGCACATCTGAATTAAGAAAATGCCAAAATAATGAAGTTTTACTATTTATGCTATAGTCCACCTAAAAACTGGCATGTAGGACTTGTTCAAATGAAAGATTCAGAAGTTTTAAAAGAATGTAATGATAAAAGTATGCAGTAAGAATGTTAAGAGTTTCAGAATTCAATTTTACTCAGCTAAAAATAATTGATGTTAAAAAAATTAAATTCAGCCCAGCTGGTGTGGCTCAATGGTTGATCATTGACCCATGCACGAACCAGGAGGTCACGGTTCAATTCCCGGTCAGAGCACATGCCGGGTTGTGGGCTCGATCCCCAGTGTGGGGCGTGCAGGAGGCAGCCAATCTATGAGTCTCTCTCATCATTGATGTTTCTATCTTGCTCTCCCTCTCCCTTCCTCTCTGAAATAAACAAAAACATTAAAATTAAGAAAGAAAGAAATAAAAAGAAAAAAATGTGGACTCATTTGCAAGTGGACCATTTTATTTTATTTTATTTTATTTTATTTTATTTTTTTTTTTGCAAGTGGACCATTTTAGTAGCTGTACAAAAGTCTTTGCCCTTAAACCAGGTCCTCTTTCAGTGTTTGCTACTTCAGTGCAAGGTACACCACTACTAGAAATCTAATAATTACCTATATCAGTCTTCCCTCCCTTACCCCTCTCCCTCCCTCCTTAAGCTACCAAGTCCTGCTGATTTTACCTCCTTCATGTTTTTCAACCATTCTCTCCTTTCCCAAGCCTTACCCACCCTAATCCAGACTTATAATCTCTTTCCTGGATCATTACAATTGCTTCCTAGTCTCTTGTATTAATTATTCTTGCCTCCCGCTCTTCAACCAAACCTCTTCTATTCACAACAGTCAGAGTGATCTGAGATGCGAATCACACGTTCATGCTTCAAATATGCTGATGGCTTCCCAATGCTCTGAGTAAAACCAAAATCCTTAATAATTTGTTGCTCCATAAACGTAAATTCAAAACAAATTCTAGATCCCTTTCTCTTGTTTCCTTATCATTAATAACCTTACTTTTCATTCTCTTTGGTAATTTACGTTCACAGTTACCTTCTCGGTGCAGGACCTGCCACTCTCCCGCAATCCAGGCCTTCCTCGATGCATATAGGATGGTATAGCGTGTCACAACCGTCTCTGGGCCGTCGGGGGGTTTCCAAGAAACCAGAGCAGTGTCATCCTCTATCAGCGTCACTTTTACTCCAACTGGTGGGCCTGCTGGTGCTGTGCACACGTGAAGAAAATCTGGTGTTACTAGGATGAAATGGTCACACACACACACACACACACACACACACACACACACACACACCTGGCTACCAGAATGACAGGCATAGGGAAAAGTTTGAAAAACTAGAAACCACTATAAAAACATCAGAAAACCACAGCTCTTACCGATTATTACTGATTCTAGTACAATGCTATTTTTCTTCTTCCTCTGAAAGCTAATTTTATTTTATAATGTTCAAAACATTTAAAAAATATAAAGAAGATAGTAGGTTGCTGGGTGGGGAATTACTAAGTCAGAGGTTGTAAGCGTTTTTAGGGCTGTTGACATGTTCTGTCACACTTGACATGTTTATAGTCCCACCAGCAGCACTTGCTCATTAGATATTGTCTTACTCCATTAAGTACTGAATCTAAACTACATTTCTTATTTAAATGTATAGGATATATATTCAAATGGTCTAGGAAGCCACTGAAGAAAATACTTCTGAGACTAGAAACATTCAGTTATCCCCCAAAACATTGTGCATCAGTGAGTCTAAAGGGAAGGCTTTACACTAATGATTTATATCTGCAAAAAGTACTGAAATCTTAGGATTTTAATTGACCCCATTTTAAATATAAGCTAAAAGTGTGAAGAGCTGGTTTTTGGCATCATATAGCATATAAAATATTGTCGAGACCATAGCAAAGAAACCCTTGTTCACTGAAATAAATGCCCTTTGCTTTCTTTCGGCATAATTAAAATAGGGGCCCTCACAGACCATCTAGTCCTTCAACCTCAATCTAGAGAAAAGGAATGCAGGTTTTGGAGACATAAAATATCTTAGCTAGAATGACAGGTAAGCTATAGAATTGTTGCTCAATCAGGTTATCATATCTATGCACTGAGCACAGTATCAAGCTACGTACATATAGATATAGTGGGCTCCTAACACATACATTATTCACTTATTCACACTTAAAATTATTTCAGTGCAGCCTTGAACAGCACACTCGATTCAAGCCCATTTACTTGTGGAATACATATGCTGAGAGGGGAAAATTAAATTTAATAAAGGTTAAAAAACAAAACAAATACATCCGTATCAACTGGTAGGTAACAACCAGGGGAGCATCCTCTTCAAAGTGACATAGATATTTTTCACACATTTTTTTGCACATTTAGATAAACCCACAAGGGAGCTGCCTTCTTTACCTTCTGGGAGTGTAGAATGGTAGACGACAGGGCTCCAGGGACTGGAAAGCTGATCCACATGCAATCGGACAGCAAATTCATATTTGGTGTTTGGCTCTAGACCTTGAACCAACATGTGCGTTTCTGATCTATGATAATGAGCAATGAAGTTAATGTTGTTAGCACCTTGTTTCTCAAAGACTGCCAGTGCTGCCAATCAGTACAGGTAGGGAGAGCATACTAACGTTTTTTTACTCTCAAAGAGCAATCTGATTTAACTATTGTATACCACATTTGGTATTATTCTATAAAAATAAGCCTATAAATTGCCATACAAGTTGCCTACAAGTATCCTAATACAAAGGGATTTCCTCTGAAATGTTGGAAGTCAAAGTATACTTTAAAATTATAGTGATAGGCATCTTTTTATCTATAACCTAGAAAACAGAATAACTAGCTTTATTTTTTGATGCCAACATGAAGATGATCTTTTGTTTTTCTTTTCAACATGCTTTTCTTTCGCCATATGAAAGTAAAGGAAAAATCGCTTCTTGCCTAATCTTTTTGCATGAGGCTGGGGAAACAAACAAAAATCATTTCCGGAGAGTAAATGTAAAAAAATGCAGTTTCAGAACTGAATATGGTAAAGGTGCAAAATCCCCAGGCATTTTAATAAGTCAGATAAGTCCCGAGACAAATGCTCACAGCTGAAGCTCAAGCTAGCCCAAGATGGCAGGAAGTATGAACGAGGACGGCAGCAAAGAAAACAACCATTAACAGAAGCTACATACGTTTGAAGGTATAGAACCAAAGAAGCATTCTGCAGGCCGACAGGGTTACAGCGAATGGTGTAGTTAACTATTTGTGCCGTGGTGAATGCAGGCCTCCTCCAGTGCAGGAAGATGGAAGATGAGGTGTTAGCCTTTGCATAGAGATGGTGGGGTGGTGGCGGAGGAGGAACCATGCGATCACGAACAGCTATTGAAAAAGACAATGTTAATTTACCTCATGGCCTAACACTGATTGTAGGAAGTGGTAAATGGTAAAACCATAACACCCCACCCAGGAAGTTGCCTTTAGGTCTTTCTTCCTCGAGAGGTTTGTAGTGGTCTGTTATTCAAATCTGACCAACTCTTCCAGGAGTTAGATGAGGAATCAAATATTATCAGTACTTCGATTGTAAAACAGAAGCATGGAGAAGTCAAGCTACCAGCCACAGGCATTCAGAAAGCCAGCAGTGGACTTAAAACTCGACAGACACCCACTTTAGTAGCAATAAAATCAAACAGCTCTTAGTAGCAATAAAACTGAACCGTAAATGGAAGGAAATAATTAGCCTCAAGGTTTTAGCAGATAAAAGAAAGTTCAGTATAGGTAGGTATTCAGGGTAATTTTTCCCAGTTAAATTTCTTATAGTCTTTTGCATGCAAAAGTAAAACAGGCTCTTATCATTAGATACAGATCACTTAAATATTTACTGAGCAGGTAGTTGTTCAAGATACTATCTTAGGCGCCATGGAGGATATAAAGTAATCCCACCATGAAGGCTTCCAAGTAGTAATGAGACTGACACTTCAAGGCAGAGGAGGAGAAGGCGTGAGCCATACATAGTGAAACCAGCTACCATAGCTCTTACTTACACACACATCCTGGGGTGCTGACTGTCTGGTCTGCCTGATAACCATCTTCTATGCTGTTGTAAGCCAGCAGCCTCACGTGGTATTTTCTTCTGGGGTCTATGAAGAAACCAGCAGGTTAATAATGAGGTCTAGCCATCTAGATGCAAACAAAGGTTCTAGAGTCTTTCTACATTTGGGTTTTTAAATCTTCTGAATGAATACCAGTTCTAAGTAAAATGAAATTTTCTCTCTCCCTATCCTATACAATGACTCAGCAATTCACCTTAGTATGTCATTACTTTTGTGACTATCTACCAATTATTTTAAGTTTTACTTTGCTTAGCCTCACCTTCAAACAATAACATTACTAACACTACTCTTCCTCCTCCTCCTCAACTGAGATAGATTTAAAAGATGCCATTTGGGTGATGAATCACTTATAAGAAGTTACACTCTACAGGCATTTTTATTTAGTTATTTGACGGTAAGTTTATTAAAAGCATGAAAATCAAAGTCAGATGTTTCCCCCCCTCAAGGTTAAGTAGAATGACAACTGTCATCCTTTAGCACGTTTGAAAATCTTTAGAACCATGTGTGCTTTATTTCTAAGCATGACCTTTTCACAAACCTACATTTTCAAGTTGAGAGCTAAATTCACCAAGAAAGATGAGTTGGCGCTCCCTCTACTGGTATTCATTAACTATCACAATCTGAAAACCAAAGTCCATCCCATGCATATTAAAAAAAAAAAAAAATTCTGGCTTCTGAGAAATAAATGATTATAACATTTAAATGATATACTTTAGAAAATATACAAGAAGTTTAATTATCTCAATAAATTTAAGTATAACCATTTATAACTACAGAATGCTTGCTTACGGTAAAAATAAATATTATTCAGAAATAATATGTCTTTTTCCCCCTAGCTTTATGGAGGTATAGTTGACAAATAAAAGTCATATATTTTAAGGTGTACACTTTGATGTTCAATACACATATACACTGTGAAATAATCACTGTAATCAAGCTAATTAACATCCATCATCTCATGTATATGTGGGGAAAACACTTAATACCTACACTCTTAGCAAATTTTAAGTAGACAATAGAATATTTATAATTATAGTCCCTGTGCTATAAACTAGATCTCAAAAAAAATTTTTTTTGTAACTGAAACTTTGTATCCTTTGATTATCTCATCCCATTTCCTCCACCTTCCAACCCTGGTACCCATCTTTCTACTCTGTTTCTGTAAGTTCAACTATATTAGATCCCATATGTAAGTGATCGCACAGTAATTGTCTTTCTGTGTTTGAATTACTTTACTTAGCATAATGTTCTCTAGGTTAATTGCAAAAAGCAAGATTTCATTCTTTTTAAGGTTCAATAATATTCCTATATGTAGTGTGTGTGTGTGTGTGTGTGTGTGTGCATTTTCTTTATCCGTTCACCAGTCGACAGACATTTAGGTTGTTTCCATGTCTTGTCTATTGTGAATAATGCTGCAATGAACATATGGGGTGTCAATATCTCTTCAAGATACAGATTTCAGCTTGGCCTGCAGCTCAGTGGTTGATTGTTGACCTATGAGCCAGAAGGTCGCAGTTAGATTCCCGGTCAGGGTACGTGCCCAGCTTTGCAGGCTGGATCCCCAGTGTGGGACATGCAGGAGGCAGCATATCAATAATTCTCTCTCATCACTGATGTTTCCATCTCTCTCTCCCTCTCCCTTCCTTTCTGAAATCAATATATATTTTAAAAGATACAGATTTCATTGCCTTTTGGTATAGTACCTAGAAGCAGAAAAACAGTAATCTTTAATAGATATAGCCAAGATGGAAAAGGATTTAGAATTTTAAAAAAAGATAATTCTTGCTGAAACCGGTTTGGCTCAGTGAATAGAGCGTCGGCCTGCGGACCTAAAGGTCCCAGGTTCGATTCCGGTCAAGGGCATGTACCTGGGTTGCGGTCACGTCCCCAGTGGGTGATGTGCAGGAGGCAGCTGATCGATGTTTCTCTCTCATCGATGTTTCTAACTCTCTATCTCTCTCCCTTCCTCTCTGTAAAAAATCAATAAAATATATTTTAAAAAAAAAGAAAAAAAAAAAGATAATTCTAGAGTGAATTCAAACATTAAAAAAAATAAAAAAATCAAATGTGAAGTTTATTAAATTCTTCTAGGTAATTTAAGAGTTTGTATAAATATTTTAGAAATTGATTAACATATTCTAACATTTAATATTAAATTCCATTTAAAGGTTTTCCTAAAATAAAAATATTTATTTCTATTTGTTTTGATAAAATTAAAAACACAAAAAATTTATACAACTTAGAAAATTTCTGTTCTTTCTAGAGAAAAAAGTAGGAAGATTAGTAACTTCTGACTATAGAAAATGTTTCTCATATACATTATCTTAAGTATCATAAAACTCTGTAAGATGTTATTCCCATTTATTAAAAACTGTGGTAAAAATGTACTAAGTAGTGTGTCTAATGTCATACAAAGTTGAACCAAGACCTTGTGGATATAACAGTACAGGGCCTTTAAGTTTACACAAATACATGGGCCCTGTCACTGCAGGTTTGTCTCATTATGACTTTCAAAATTGAAATATTTTCAAATATTTTATAAAATGATTACTGGAGAACATAGAAACATACTTGGATTTCATCACTCAAATGAACATTTGGCACTGCAATTCTAAGATCCACAAGATTTCGGTTCAGATTAAAGGCTACTTAATTTGAATCTGCTTTTTTTCTTTCTGTTGTTGTTAATCCTCCCCTGAGGGTATTTTTTCCCATTGATTTTTAGAGACAGTGGAAAGGAGGAAGGGAGGGAGGGAGGGAGAGAAAGATCAGTGAGTGTGAGCATCAATAGGTTGCCTCCTGCAGGCACTCCAACCCGGGCTGGGGATCTAACCTGCAACCCAGGTACATGCCCTTGACAGGGGATCAAACCAGTGACCCTTTGCTGTGTGGGCCAGTGCTCTCACCACTTAGCCACATCAGCTAGGGCTGCTTTTTTCTTTCTTTCCTCCTACCATGTTGCTGAACTCATCAGTCAGCTGAATCCCAAGTTCAGTTTTACAAATACTCCCTCTGAACGGGTACAAATGGAATTCAACAGGCTCTTTGCAACCTAGTTCTTTATAAAGTCACAGTGCCATCTTCAAAAACATTTCTTCATTCTGTCTGTGCTCAGAAGAGTATCTTTAGGGAAGCTTCCTGAGTGTGAGTGAGGTCTTATGTCAGGAAGATAGCAGATACAGAAAAGGAAGGATGAGACAGAATAGCTCACAGCCTCAGGGAGCTGGACACGGATACAGCCCTCCCTCACAGAAAGCTGATTTTGATAAGGGTTTATGAGGGCAGTTGGAGAGATTACTCCTTTTTCTACAGTGCAATCAATCAACACTTCATGAATACTTCTCTGGAATATTTTTTTTAACCCTAAAATGGATTCTTCAAGTTTTCCCTTCTTCCTCTTTAAAAAATGAACTGCTTACACTAAATTTAAAACCCAGAATTAACCTATTTTTTTTTAATGGTCAGGCAGAAGCAGAGGTGAGAGAACAGAGGTGCTCCCTTAAGACCCTCACCACCTGGCTATTTCCCACTCAGCACAGACTCCAATGAGCACTGTGAGGAGGAGCACACCCAGATGCCCATCTGGAACTCGTCCGAGTAGCCCATCACAACCCTCTCCAGTGCGGGGCTGCCCGCCCTGCTCATCTACAGGAGGTCAGGAAAACGTAAACCAACAAGCAGGCGAATCAAGCACGTGGAGGTGCCCCCGATTCATTTCTATCCACACACAAAAGGGATGACGAGAACCAGGATAATTTTGGAAATGATTTTAGTGGGAAAAATAAATAGGGCATACTATGTGGAAAACATAATTTAGAGGGAAAACTCACTCACATTTGTTCACATGTGATCGCTTCTTCATGCTCTACAAAGATTCTTGTTTTAAAAAATAAAAAGTGCAGGCTGGGCAAGCTGAGCAGTGGGCCGCGTGCATTTGCCATGTGCTTCTGTTAGGTTTTAAAGCATATGACTCCAATCTCAAAATCTAGTCATTATGTCATTTTGGTTTGTTACTCCAGAGACCCAGGCACAACCTGGCTTATTCTGGTTCACCACTTTGTTAGAAATTTGATTTCATGTACTGTCTGTAAATTGAAGAGGGGACTCAGGGGCCAGGGCCCTCAAATAATGTTGAGATGAGCATTATCAGGCATAAGACTCATTAACTAAGAAAGAAAACAGAGAACAGCTACCCAGTTAACAAATGGTCTCATAGAGTAAAAAAAAACTAGCTTAGGAACAATATATTAAATACAGTTAACTGCACACACAATGTGCCTCAGCTTAAGTAGCACTAATCCTTAAACTCTACAGTTCTGCAAAGACCCTCTAATACATGGGGGACAAAGCAGGGACCCAGGATCAACCCTGCAGGCCACAGGAACCCGTTCCCACGGTCTGTTACAAGCTCTTCTTGAGTTAAGCGTCGCCACACCACATATGTGGTGCTTGGTTACAGAGACTCAGCAGAGTTGGGCTCTGTGGTTTAGGGGGAAAACAGCAGAGTCAGGAAGAGCAGCCACAAAGAACAATGCAGGCCTTCTCAAAGCGAAGCGAGGGAAGCAGGAGGAAGAGACAGAGAGGAGAAACTTGGTCCCAGATTCTTCAAAACTTAAAATGAGGGGTATTAAAATCACTCCTCAACAGGGCTAACTCTTAACGATCCCAGCGCTGATAGCTCACATAGCGTTTGGATTTATGGTTAAAGTTGCTTAAAGGTTTAGCAATATATAAAGATGAAGGGTCAAGAAAGAGAGTTCAAATTAATTTAACAGAAATCGGGCTCTAAATGTTTTCATTCCTAACTATGGAGTGTCAGCTTAAGCTAAAACAATTGTGGTCCCAGCCAGATTAACTTTCTTTATTAGGGAGTCAACCTTTGGCCAAAATAGGAGGATCTCCTTCTTGAAGCATTGGGATAGCTCTACACTTTATCTTTACTCCGCTGGTTCCAGGACTTGCCTCACTTCTTTGCTTTCTGATTCACTGTCACCGCTAGCTCTTCTTCTTGAGTTTGTTTCATATAGGGAGGAATCAGAACCAGAAGTCTGGTTGGTCAAGAAAGAGTTCAAGGTATAAATAAACAATTATCAGGTGACTCCTAAAAACCAGGGACTGACCCTAGCCAGTTTGGCTCAGTGGATAAGAGCGTCGGCCCAAGGACTGAAAGGTCTCGGGTTTGATTCCAGGCAAGTGCTTCTACTTCGGTTGCAGGCACGGTCCCCAGCCCTGGTTGGGACGCATGTGGGAGGCAACCAATTGATGTGTCTCTCTCTCATCAATTGATGTTTCTCTCTCTGTGCCCCCCCCTTCTACTCTCTCGAAAAATCAATGGAAAAAATATCCTCCGCTGAGAATTAACAACAACAAAAATCAGGCACTGTATGAAAGACTCAAGGATTAGAAAGACATAGCCTTTGCTTTTAATTTCAATCTTCCAAAGGAGACAGACTGGTAAATGAATACTCTGTGTTATTTACTAACTGCATAACCTTGAACAAGTTTCTTAAGTTTCCTTAACCTCATTTATTTGCCTTTGGAAAACAGATATAATCCCTTAGAGGGATTTTCAAAGTATTAAATTAAATCATGCCTATTAAGTACTTTTTACAGTGCCTATAATTAGTACACACAATATTATTGTTGTTATTATGTGAGTAAAGCTGCCTGGGAGAACATAAAAAGTACTACCAAAAATATGGTGCACTTAAATTTGGGAAGAGTCTTTGTGAAGTCAAATGAATAGCAAACATGTTCGTTCAGACACACAGGGTCTAGAATCCAGACTATCAGCAAATTAACAATGAGCACACACTGAAGCTGAGTTCTAACTACTCTCTGTCCTCGTTAATGTTGCCTAGTGCATGGAGCAGGCAAGGCACTCAAGCGTCTGACATACATGTATGACAACATGCTGTTTGTGTTTATGACCGCTAAGAGCTTGCTGTTTGAGCGACCTTGTCACATGGTGTATAATCCTCTCAGCGTCAAATCCACCTTCACCCACATCTTCCATATTAATCCAATAATCCCTCATCTGCTAACAAAGAAACAACCTGATGATAAATGCTTTGGAAAATCTTAATAGGTTTCTTCCCTAATGAAAGAATCGTTTCATAAGTGGGAAATATGAAAGAGTTTGAGGACTAGCATTAGAAGCAGCAAGCAGATGGAAACAACAAATTAATTCACTGTTAATTATATCCAGTTTTAACAATTAGGTTTTTATTATTCTCAGCAACTACAACTCAGAACAAGAAAAACAGATCAAGAAAATGAGACTCCCTGTAATGCCAATATTTTTTAAAGATGCGTTTCAAGAACCTAATTCCATTCTAAAATTTTATGACTCAACAATAAAAGTATATTAGCTGCATTTTTAACATATTAAATAACCTACTAAAAACTCTGTTAGTAAACATCCCCATTTTTCATTGCAACTTGTTCCTAAAGACCACAAGACAACAAAAAACCCACATCTCCCAGTGTTTTACACGAATACCTTGTGTTTCTGCTCTCCATCACTAGGTGGCATCTGTGTACCTCTCTAAAGGGTGTGATGGCCCCACTCATTTAGCTGTGAAGGTGGGAGCTATTCATACACCAGCTGAAACTGATGAATGAGCAATTCAAAACAGGTCCACATGAAATACAGCTATTGCTTAAATTTCTTCAAATGAAAGACTTCATGAAATGCAAAGCAGTGAAAAGGGATAAGGGCTCCCTTGGCTCAGTGTTTGTCAAATGAACTTAAAAAACCCTGTGAGCTAGGTAGCGTTTTTGTCCCCTGACCTTTACAAAGGAGGACGCTGAGACAAACAGGTAAGAATTCTGACTTCTAATGAGTCAGTGCTACTAAGAAGCAAAGAGACAGTCCAGCAGAGTGATTGAGGGCTGAGCTGTCAGACCCAGACTTCCTGGATAACAATTCTAGCCTGGTCATTACTGTGCAACTTGGGGAAGTTATTTTCTGTGTACCTTGGTTAAAATTACCTATAAAATGAATATAATAAGGCTGTTGGGAAGCGGAAATAAATTCACAATCTGATGAAAGGAGTGTCCATGTATAATAACATCATTAATAATGACATACTGATAAAAAACAATATGCTGATATAAATATCAATAGTAATGATGTAAAATACGCTTAGCATCCCATGACTCCTAATCCCGGCTCCCTCTCACATAGAAGGATAGGCTGGTGCAGTGATTCAAGCGTAGACTCTGGAACCAGACTACCTGGGTTTGAATTGAGTTTCCTCATCTATTAAATGGGAACTAAATGAACTTGTATTTGTAAAGTGCTTAGAAAAAACATCTAGCAATTGGTAGAAACGTTTTAGTGCTAAATAAGTAAGTGTAGAGGAGGGAAGTGGTTTGAGAATGAGGGGATTTGGATTTTAATCTTGGATTTAGTAGTCATGTGGCTGCAAATTGGGCACTCTCCTAGAACTGTTTCCTCATCTTTAAGATTAGGAAGTTGAAATGTACCAGTTGTTCTCAAATTTGTTTAGGTAACAGTGTATTGGGGAAGTGAAGACAAAGGTACAAATAAGTACCATGCAAGATGGGAGGAGATTTGCTAAAACTCCAAGGGAGCCCAGCGGGTGTGGCTCAGTGGTTGAGCGTAGACCTGTGAACCAAGAGGTCACAGTTCAATTCCTGGTCAAGGCACATGCCTGGGTTGCAGGTTTGATCCCTAGTAGGGGGTGTGCAGGAGGCAGCCGATCAATGATTCTCTCCCATCATTGAAGTTTCTCTCTCTCTCTCCCTCTCCTCTCCTCTCTGAAATTTATCCTATATAATAAAAGAGTAATATGCAAATTGACCCTAACAGCAGAACGACTGGGAATGACTGGTCACTATGACACACACTCACCACCAGGGGGCAGTCGCTCAATGCAGGAGCTGCCCCCTGGTGGTCAGTGCGCTCCCACAGGGGGATCTCTGTTCAGCCACAAACCAGGCTGATGGCTGCCAGCACAGCGGTGGTAGCGGGAGCCTCTCCCTCCTCCTCAGCAGCACTAAGGATGTCCAACTGCAGCTTAGGCCTGCTCCCCGCTGGCAAGTGGACATCCCCCGTGGGCTCCCGGGCTGCCAGAGGGATGTCTGACTGCCAGCTTAGGCCCGGTCCCCCCAGGAAGCGGGCCTAAGCCAGCAGGTGGACATCCCTTGAGGGGTCCCAGAATGCGAGAGGGCACAGGCTGGGCTGAGGGACCCCCCCGAGTGCACAAATTTTTGTGCACCAGGCCTCTAGTATATATATAAAATCCCAAGGGAATTTAAAAAAGAGGGAATGATTACTAGTTTGGGGGGTGAGCAGGGCTTCAAAGAAGTGCATTAGAGCAGAATTTGACCTTATGGCAAGCATGGAAAAGAAGAGATCGAGGCCAAAAGAAGAGTATAAGCAAAGTCTCAGGGTCAAGAACACCTGGATCAGGGATGAGTAACAGGGAAGAGTTCCCTAAAGGGTACAGGAGTGAGGGTCACATAGAAAAGTCAGACTGGGGGCAGATCACAGAGAGTTTTGAGAGTCAGGCTAGGCAATGCAGATTGTATTACATACATTCAGAAGACAGCTGACTAAATGGAACTGTGGAGAGAAGGGATTAATGAGAAGAAGAAAGCTCCCAAGTTACCAGCAGAACTGGAAGCGGATATGCTTGGGAGAGCCAATGCCATGTTGAGTCAGAGATGCTGGAAGAACATTCAAGTGGAGCTGACCAGCGGGTGATTAAAAAGGCTGCGTTACCGTGGCCAGTGTGCTAAGTGGTTAGAGTGTCGGCCGGCTCACAGAAGGGTCATGGGTTCCCCAATTCCGATCAAGGGCACGTACCTGAGTTGCAGGTTCAATCCCTGGCCCTGGTGTGGGGGAGGCAGCTGATCAATGTATTTCACATCAATGCCTCTCTCTCTCTCTCCCTTTCCTCATTCCCTCTCTCTCTCCCTCCCTTCCTCTCTCTCTAAAAACCAATGGAAAAAATCTTCTTGGGTGAGGATTAACAACAACAAAAAAAAGTGCTGCATGGAGCCAGCAGTTAGGATGGAGAGGCACACTCAGCAGTCATCCATGGAGGAGGGGTGCCAAGGGAGGGAAAAGACAGCAGGGACTCGAAACCTGGAGCTGAGAGGGGAAGTGGTCTTAAAGAGTCATGAGGAGACCCAGGAAGGTTAAAATCTCACGGAAGCCAAGAGAAGGAGATTGGTTGACAATGTCCAATATAGCAGAGAAATCACCAAGGGTAAAAATGACATCTGGTATCTAGGTCCTTTAACAGAGTAAATTCATTAGAAGGGCTGGGGGTAGCGGAAAACATGGAGGAGCAGGAGGTTCTGGGTCATTGGAGAAAGAGCTATAAAGAGGAATGAAAATGAATTATCTTCTGATATGTACCTAGACGTTAACAGTGGTCTCTATCTCTATCTGCTAGAAGTTTTAGTTATGTTACTTCCTGTATTTCCATGTGTTCTACAATAAATATGAATTTCTTTGTTAATAAAGTAGTTGGGGAAAATGTATTATCTTTTATATGCCAACAGCTAGTATGTACTTTATATGCAGTATCTTAAATAATCCTTACTACAACCCTATAAAATATTGTTATTTTTATTTTATAGATAAGGATACTTCTACATAACTAAACTAGCTTTCCTTTAAGGATCATTTTTCTATATACAGGGTGGAGCAAAAGTAGGTTTAGGGTTGTATGCTAAATACAGTTTACTCTCATATAATTAATTAGTTATTGAATTATTTTCCACACAAACAACTGTAATCCTACTTTTGCCCCACACTGTAATATATCCAAAAATGTATTTTAAACTTCCCTGGTTCTTTAGAATGCTGGAATTAACTGAAATTTTTTTGATGCTTCAAAACCATCCTTGTGAGTATCAATTATATCTTCTACAATATAAGAGTAGTTTTTTTTAAAACTTATTTTTCTTGGCCTTCAGCTCCAACTCTATGTTTCTAGGCCTATTTTATAAGTCAGGGCCATATAATCACTAACGTTTGAAAAAACAAATATCACAACATGTTAGAACATGTGTGAATTAAGAGAATAATACTAAAGAATGGCATCCTCTCCTGCCAAGTGGCTTTGTGATTTAAACCCCCTTTTTGGCGCGCTACCAGGTTTTAGGTTATGATTGAAAGATGCCAGGTTGTAGGCCCTGAATAAGCGGGTGATATTAATGTACATGGAAAAGTAATCAAATACACAGTAGAGCAAAGTCAGAATAATCAAAGATGTAAACATTACGGAATAAATTAATTTTATTTTAAGGAGAAAACATTTAAGAATTCCAGTCCTATCAGATTTTGATCATTGTTCTGCCCTTACACTTCAAGCTGTACAAGGTAAAACTAATAGGCTCATTTAGTAGGAAGTACCCACACCCCCACTCCAAACCTCCCCCCAAACACTATGAAGACCAAATGTTCTCTGATTGGAAATGAACTCAGACAGTAAAACTGATGGGCATCAATTCCAATTTTATGAATTCTTTGTTGTAATACTAACATATCTAGACGTTTGTTTTTCGGGAAAACGCATAGTAGAAAACATTTTTTTGCCAAGTGTTTAGCTGTGGACCAATAATAATAAGAGACAATACTGGAGTCATGAACAGCAGGCCTTTGTCTCCTCCAGCTGCTGCTTGTTGGTGAGGCTCCAGAGGCCTTGAAAAGAGCCAGGCCGGAGTGGACAGGTCAGGGGTAGGTAAAATTAAGAGGAAACTGAGGTCAGGGCCATGAGAAACCTTTATCCCTCAGGAGTCGCTCCATCTTTGATATTTCTAAAATTCAAATCTGGGGAGGACTTCTTCAGCTCTATTTTCCATCTTCTACAGAAACTTCTCAGGTGGTGGCAAAACCAATCCGCCCAGGACCAAAAGAAGATAAAGAAATCCCGCCTACTTCAGGACAGTTCCTGCCACTTGCTTAGTACACAGACAAGGAACATGCTGGAGTGGCTTCATACAATGTCTTAAGAAAATACAAAGCATTACTTTAAAAATTACTATGCACTACTTTGAATTATTTACTTAAAATACTGCTATAGAAAAGCTTTGCTTTTATTAGTGTCACATTATAGTTCCACAGCATTAAAAATAGTTAATAAATCAGAGTACACATGCAAAGGTAAGGAGCAACCTGAAAATTTGCTGATATAAGGTCACCACCCGTGAAGTCTGAAAATGTTCAAGTGAGGAATGCTCAGAGTAAGTGAGAATATGAAATGCTGAAGGATGCTACCTAGTGTCTCTGGCCAAATGTCCATTTTTAATAAAATCTTTTGTGCCACAAGGTTTTGTGTGAGTCTTTTCAGGCCTATTGTTCCCCTGCAGTCCAACTGAAGAGCTCCTTGGTCCGGGCTAGCCAGGGTGACTGCACTGCCCCCAAGCCGGTCCCCCTAACACAATACCCCCATATAATGATTCAGAGGAGAGACCGGCAGTGAGGACTGCTGTGACACCTGGGTCATGGCCTCTGACACAAATCTGGGGCCAGCCCAAGTCTGGTCCAGCGGCAGAGGAGCAGGAAAAATGCTGAGGGGGATGGGTGGGAAAGGCAAGCGGAGCGAAACACTCTGCTTTAAAAGGCCGTGTTTAAAGCACAGTACCGAAAACACAAGTCACACCTAAACGTCACCTGCCTTCAAGTTATCCAAATGTTGTAAGACCTGCTGTGTTTCTCCCCCCTAAACAGTAATAAGATTGGGGGAGCAGGTCTTTCCTAAAAGGGGATTCTTTGTCTTGTATCATCAGACTAATGTTAGAATGAAAAAAGTTAATTCATGATGGTTAAAGTAATTATGCCTTACGTGAATGTATTCACATGCTGACTTAAAAACAGAGGTCTTTTTTTTTAGCTGAAAGAATGTAAATTTTACTTAAACTTAAAATTCATTCTCCTTTTGTTTAGAAATTGAATTTTTGTAAGGGATTGTGAATCATAAGCATTTTTTACTATTTGCCTTACAACTTTTTAAGGCAGTATTGTTAATGATCACTATGGCAACATGTTATAAATTTGTTCTGTGATAATGTAGACTATTTGAGTGTAAAGTAGACAGAATGGCAGATGGAGCGGGCAATCCCTCTCCCGCCCAATTTTCCCTGTTTTCTGCACAGCAACTCTCTCAGAAAGCTCATGGTAGGGTTATTTGTCTAAACCTGAAACGACTCAGTCCCTTTTGTTCTGCCCCCCTGAAGGGCCTTAAGACAAACAACCTCTCTCACTCCCAGTAAAAACATCCCCTCTCCTACTAAGTTTAGGATAATTTAGACGAACTTTCTTTGTAAGTGACATGTGAGTCAGTTGCCAAAATAAGTTTGTCCTATTGATAATCTCTATTTTAACATCTGCTCTCCCCCAAAATGGATTGTTTTATAAAATCCGGAAGCATAAAGCTTTCCCAATCGTATCGTGTTCAGTAGTATTCTGATCATGTTATTTCTCTTTTAACCATGATATTTCATTTCTATATATCTATCAGGCTTTTAGGACTTCTTTTAAAAACTATTTCTCATTTTTGACAAATGCATTACTTGAGGCTGTCTGGGCACAAAAATACCTGGGGTTAAGGATGTCTACTTGAACACTGCCATGAATGAATCTGACTTAATTTCAAACACTGAAAAACAAATCTGAAAGCGATATTGGAGGCCCCCCACAAACAGTTTTTGGTTTTTCCTGTGACAATTCTTTCCCTTTGTGAATCCCCAGGGAAGAAAGGCACCTCGCTGGCCCACCCCTAAGATGAGGGAGCACTGCCGCTGAGTCTCTCCCCCAACACCATCAGCGAATGAGTGAGAGTGAGCGTTGCTATCTCCTTGAGGTGGGGGGAAGAAAGGAAGACTCCAAAAGAGAGCGGCCTTCACTGTCCTAAAAATGTATGATGGCTGTATGTGAACAGTACTGAGTTTGGTCCACATGTATGTTCCTGAATGAATTAAAAGTGAATAAAATGAAGCAATTGCTGATTTTAAGAATATATAATTATAATACAAATAAGCGTTAGAATGGAAGTGGGTGCTGCAGTCTCCTAGGACAATAAAGAGGTTATAGAATTTACAAATGTTCTTTACTTAAGAAAATGAAACAAATTCCTTTGATTATGTTGATATTCCTTTCAAGAGCAATCCTTACCCTAAAAGCACCCAAAATACTTGACTTATGCTACTGTACTTGGCCTAGCATTTGTTTAAGTAGCTGCTCTGTCTGCTAACACTGTCTGTCTGACATACATCATTGCCTTACAAACAATATTTTTATAGACTGACAGAGAGAGCCTATTCATGACAGCCAAACTTCCCCTGAAGCCATGAAATAAATTTCCTTCCAGGACTAACATTTCTCCATCTCACTGTCATGGGCTCACCATGCCATTTTGACCCTTTTGTGAGGCAACATGAAAATACCATCTATCATCTCCTGAACCACGGCGACTTGGTCGGAGGTGCACAGTTTCATTGCAAAAACATCTGTGGTTTGATAACCATTCCTCCAAATCTAGGTCCTCAGCAGTGAAAAGCATGCTTGCGAGATGGGAAAGATGCAGGTAGACAGCTTGAAGACAATCTTAAATTTCTCCTCAAGTGGGAAACGCAAGCTGATGAAATATCGGCTTCATCAATCACAGTAGTAAAACATGATTGTGGTATTTATTTATGCCTCTTTAGAATGCACAAGAAGCCCTATGTTACCAGAATTTATTGAAACTCTGCTGAATGTGTCACTTTGAAATCAATTTTAGTGTTAGCAGGTAAGAGAATTCTGGGAGTTTTTTGATACAAGCAGGTGCAGGGTTCAGGTCGTTGCCATGTTAATTGGCTACAAACAATCTATTCAAATTCTATATAAACCTTAAATCTTTCAGGTATTGAAAGACACTGATGATCATTGGGGTACTGGAAAGTATTAAAAATATCTTAAAATGGTTTTTCACACATGTGATAGGGAATCTCAAATAATGTGAGTACATAGAGTGAAACCAAAAGGATTTTCTGATAAAATATTCAACAGAAGAATTAAAGTTTCTTATATTCACTGTTATTTTAAAAGCGCTGTTGTTTTAACCATGAGCATAATCACTATAAAATCATTCCTCATTTGTAGCTTCTATAGTTCTATATGGTCAAAATTAAGGCCCATCTGCCACAATTTCTATTCTGAAACCAAAGGTCATTTTATGAAAAGAGTAGGATGGAGGGTGTTCAAGAAAAGGAAACACTAAAAATCATCATACTTGGCCATCCAGATGGAGGAAGGTGAAAGTTCAAAAACTATTTTAATTGTTTCCTCCACTAATATCTCTAGGTCATCCAAAACCCTATAACTTGATAAATGACCCTAGAAACCACAGGAATCTTCTTTCCTTATTATCTTAAGTCGTGGTCAAGCATAAGTTAGTATGGATTTTCAATACATAGATTCACAGAGAATCTCCAACAATGTGAGCATATAGAATTTTTCTGGAGGTACTGCATTTCAAGAATTTAATTATTATATTCCAATCTTCTTCTAATAATTAAACTGTCCTGTGCCCCATAGCTAACAATGTTGGTAGTTTTCTCTGGCTGCAAGGAAGTGAACAGCTAGGCGTTCCTAAGCAATTGTACAGGACCTTATACAACAAAGAATCCACATTCCTAGTTTCATTGACTTTCCCATCTTTATCTTTGCTCCAACTTCTTCATTTAGGCATATTCAATTAAAAATACTTTACTGTTTCTTCTCATTATGATAGAATATATGTTTATTATAGAAAATTTGTAAAACTCAGACAAATAAAATAAAATATCCTTAATACCAGCACCCAGAGATAAGCACTGTGAACATTAGGTTGTATGTTGTTGGTTTTTTTTTTTCATTCCCTTCCCTAGCCATTTGCACACCTACTCAATATTTTGTATTTTATAATCGTTTTTCCTTTTTCTTTTTCTTTTAATTCTCACCCGAGGATATGTTTAATGAGTTTAGAGAAAGAGGAAGGGAGAGAGTGAGAAACACTGATGTGAGAGAGAAACATATGCTCCAATCAACTGAGCCACCTGGTCGGGGCACAGCTTGCTTTTTTTCACTTAACATACTGCAAACAACTATTCATGTTATTTAATATTCTTCTAAAACGTTCTTTTCAATGTCCACATTTATTCAAATTGTATGGATTACCAAAGTTTATTTTATTAAACCTCTGTAGTTGAGTTTTTGGGTTTTTCTCCAGCTTTTCAAAATTACAAATGACTCTGTACACTACAGTGAACATCCTTAAGGTTAAATGCTTGTGCATGTTCCTTATTATTTTCTCATGATAGGTGTCTATAATGGAATTTCTAGGTAAAGGAGTATGCATATTACAACTGCCCTGCCTCCCCTTGGGGCGTTGCCCAATTATCCCTAGTAAAGTTGTGTATCAATTTAAACTCTATTGGTATGAGTGTTCTTAAATCCCAAACCCTTACCAATATTGGGCCTTATACCACCTATTTGTTTTATATTTTGTTGAATTTTGTGTTTCTGTATTGTTAGTCCCAATCTTTCTTAGAAGGAAGCAGAAGATATGTAAATTTGAAATAATGACTAGCTAGATGTATTGACACAATCTACCAGGGAAGATGAATAATCATGCCAAATGTGCTGCCTACTATCTGCACAGGTTTCAAAATTTATTGTTAACATCCTGGGAGGCTGAGAAAGCTGATGTCATTTTAACCTTCAGCTGAGGCAACGGCTCCATATTCTATGACAAACCAAGGTGAGTGCCAATGGAATCAGCTACTTTGGCTAATCATCAGTTTCGCAGAGAATCCTACGCTGATCCCCTACCTTTAAACTATGAAGTGTCCCCTATAACATGGCCTTATAACTCCCGATTTTCCATGCCAGCACTTATTAAAGTTTGTAATTATAATTTATGAGATGATTTGATTAATGTTCATTTTTTTCTGGACTGTAAAGCTTCATAACTGCCATAGTTACTTAGAAATACCCGATTCTCTATTTTAGAATAGTGGTGTCCAAACTGTTTTATTTCATCCTCTATTAATAAAGTTTTTCTAGCCTGCATACTCAGCACATGTACCTTTATTTACTTAGTAGAGGCCCGATGCATGAAATTAGTGCAAGAGTAGGCTGCTGGCACCGGCTTCCCTCCCGGCCACCGGCAAGCACCCAGGACCCAGGCTTCCCTCGCAGCCCAGGCTTCGTCTGGAAGGTCACCAGGAAGGACATCCGGTCTAATTAGATATTATGCTTTTTTATTATAGATAACATGTACCTGTGTGACTGTCCTGTTATGTACATTGTAAAACAAACATACCAAATATTTTTAAAGGCTAATATAAAAAAATATTTTCCTCTGGCAATAAATGGCCTGTCTTGCAGCTCCTTCAACCCCATGGAGTAATTAGTACAAAGCTTAAAACTTCATTTGCATTAACTAAGTTTTTAAAGAACAAGCTTAAAACAAAAAACAAAGCACAACTCACAAGTATAATTAGTGCAATACAGCAAATGCTTTTTTTCTTTCCTCCTTGAAGTTGCTTTCATGTGTTAATGTGGCATTTTTAAAAAAGTCCTCTTTTTTTAACCTACTTAGATCTTTAAGGACCTCACACATCTAAAGGTTCTTTACATTCACCAGAAACTTCCAGAGTGGTTTGAGAGTTGACATGCACTGTGATTAATGGACAGTATTGATTTAATTTCCTACAAAAAGTTTTTCCCTTATGTTAGAAAATTATTGTTTGTAAGTCATGTCAAGCATTTTATTATTCTGACAGATTCTTAAAACTAGGAAAATAAAAAGTTTACTGAAGTTTTTCCTTCATTCGCCTATTCAACAATCAAGAGCTGATCAATAACTATGAGCACCTTCCTGATACCAAGGAAACACTGCTACCAAGGAAACACTGCTTTTATTTGCTATCATTTTAATGAGGTTTTATCAGCTCATGTAGAAAGGAAGCAGGTGAAATCAATTTAATAAACTTCAAAATGTAAATACAAAGTGCTGTAGAGAATACGGAGATATTTTCATAAAGCTAAATATTCAATGTAAAGCTATTAGTTAAATAAATATTACGAGTATAGACGTGAACATCATTAAATTGTAAAGCTTCTTCAGATGTCTTAATCTGAATTGTCATTTGGAACCAAATTAAAAAGTCTTCTCCGGAAGACAAGTATGAACCTAATTTTGTTCTCATGTACTTTTTATATTTTGTATCTGAAGAAAAACTTGACTTGACATATAAAGAGATGAACAATTGGTATTTTGATAGTGCCTGTTTTTGTTTTTAATTTCTGTTGTTTTGCTTTCCCTAAAGAAAAGGTATTTCACGTGGACATTTAATTTGAGAGCTGGCTGGAAGGGATGTTTGCTAAGGAGGAGACAGAGAAGAATGCTTTGCCCAGGGCACCCTGACTAACTAACATCAGACCCCAGACTTAAAGTGACACAAACTTAAGACTAGAAACACATCACAATTGGTATTTCACTTTATAGACTAGTAAAAAACATAGCCGCTTGAAATAATGGAACTTCCTTATCCTGCTTATTTTCTCCATCTCCACAGGGGCCTTACTTTATTTGGGGTTCTTTTCAGGCAGGCATGTGAAGTGAGGCTCCGAAAGTACTGTAAATCTTCCCCCAGAGCCGGAGGTCAAAGGGTTATCTGTGCTATGCGGTTTTAGGGTTTTCTTTACTCTTCTTTCTTCTTCTTTTTTTTTCTTTCTTTTAAGCCAAGAAAACAAAACGTATGCATCTGAATCACAGCAAGCTAATTTAGGTACTAAAAAAGTTTCTTTTTTACACATGAAATGCTTTCTCAAGAAAACCACTGAATATCAACTTTTCAGGCATTCTACAAAGAGAAACCAGATGCAGCCGAGCCCCCTCCCATCACCATTGTCTGCTAGAAAACTTGCCACACAGCTGCTGAAGCAGTAAAACAACTTCAAACCTACAAATGTGATGACCATTTAGGCAAAAGCATCCATTTCAGTTCTCGGGAAAAACAACAGCTCTTGCTTTATCTTAAAAAAATAAAAAGGGGGTAGCTTTGTATTATTTTTGTTCATAAATTATACCTAATTTAATAACAAGCCAGATGTTTTTCAGAGAGCTTTCCATGTTTTAGAGCTTTTCCAAGGTGATGACTATTCAAGATTAAGAATATAAAAGTCCAGGAAAAACCATCAACATTCTTTTCCCAATTATTTTTGGGGGTTTGATATGGAAAGTTGAACCTTATTACATTTTTAAAGGTATTGAAAAAAATGTTTAAGAAAAGTATAGTTTCTCATTGCTGCCATCCTTCTCTATCTCCAAAATGATATTTTAAAAGTGGAAAATGAAATTGTTAGGTATAACACCCCATAGGATGCCATTAAGACAATTCTGATACAGTACAATATATAGCAAAAGAGTAAAAGGCATTTATCCTTTCAGGGGACACTGTCGTTCATTTTCATGCTTTTTGTAATCCTCTGAATTTAAGAGGCAGAAATGCAAATTAAGTAGTACTGCTATTGCAGTCAACTGGATTACAAAAAAAGTTTTAAAAGCCTTTCAAACATTGAAGAGTAAAATATCTCCTGTGCTTTGTTACAAGATTCAGTTTGAATCTGCCAACTTTATTTCTCCCATAATAGGGCAGCAATGATTTGCCTGATTCCCTTTGCTCCTTTCTTTCTTATTTAAAATTTCTCTATCTTTTGTAGCAAGTAAAAGAAACTGATAAGTGTTTACAACTGCACCAAATTAAGAATATAAACATGAGCTATCTATATGGGAAGCATTTTGGTTTCCGGAGGTCTATAAAGATAACTTAAAAAAAAAAGACTGTACTTTAAGTTACAACTCAAAAAGTGATAATGTTCAAAGTTTCACATGGAGAAATTTTAATGAGATTTGTTGGATGTGCCCACTTTCCTGGAAATGACCTAATGTCCTTTGGTTTTACAATGACACCGACAGTGGTTTCTTATGCTCAAGTCTTTGTTAGTTCAGTTTCCTTCAAGGTAGCAAAGCCAGGAAGATGCCAGGGTCCCTTGGAGTGGGATGGCATCAGAGTGTAGTTTTACCTCTCAGCTTCTCTGCCTTCCTTCAATGATTCACTGTCTCAGATCTTATGAAATCTAAGCCCATGTATTAAGCTGCTATAGACATCCCTACCAGGACACCAACCTTTCCAACCCAACAGGATCGAGGCTGAACTCAATATCCTCCACTTCTCCCAACCTGGTCTTACTTCTGAAAGGCCTATTTCCAATTGACGCTGGAGGGTCATTCCAACTTCTTCCTCCACCTCATCATATTTACAAACAGCTAACAGTTATTGACAGTTACTAGGTACCAATGCACTGTGCTGAGGGTTCCATGTGCACTAGCACATTTAGTCCTCAATATCCTAGACACTGACAACAGACAGAGGTTCATGGAGGTGGATAGAGAGCTAAGATTCAAACTGTGGTCATTTGATCTCAAAACACACAGTCTCCTATTTTAATTTTTAAATGTATGTCCACTAAATTTATATACTTCTTTTTGGTGTACAGTTCTATTTAATAGATGCACAGATTTGTGTAGCCACCACCACGAAGGATATACAGAACAACCCCATCACATCAGGAAGCTGTCACTTTGCAATTAAAGCCTGCCCCCACCTAACACATGGCAATCACTGATCCTGGCCTCCATGCCTGTAGTTTCGACTTTTCGAGAATGCCATATAAATGAAATCATACAGGATGTAACCTTTTGAGACTGGCCTCTTTCACTCAGCATAATGCCATTGATTTCATCTACAAATTGTTCCGTATAGTTCATTGCTTTTTGGTGGTGAGAAGTATTCAATTGTATGGATATACTGCAACCTATTTATCCATTCACCCATTGAAGGGCATTTGTTGTTTTTAGTTTGGGGGGATTATGAGTACAGCTCTATATACTGTCCATAGGTTTTTGTGTGAACCTATGTTTTCACTTTTCTGGAGTAAACACCTAGGATGACCTTGCTGGGTCACATAGCACAGGCATGTTTTAACTTTGTAAGAAAGTTAAACTAAACTGTTTTCGCAGAGTGGCTGTGCCATTTTGCATTCCTATAGTAATGCGTAAGAGTTCCAGGTGTCCTGCATCCATGCTAGCTCTTTTATTGGCACTTTTTGGCATTTAAACACTTTTTGTCATTCTGATAGGTATGTAGTGGTACCTTATTTCAATTTTAAAATTTGCATTTCCCCAATGGCTAATGGTGTTGAGCATCTTTTCATAGATCCCTTCGGTATAAACACTGTATCTGAAGGCCTCTTATCAGGCCCATATGTAATCAGTCAAGTCCTACTTATTCTAAGCTTAAAGTAACTTCCCATCTGCCTTCTCTCCAATGAACTACCATCTTAGTTTGCACCTCATCATCTTAGATTACAACCATCTTATTGATTTCCTGTCTTCAGCAGCCCCCTCCCTGGCCTATCCTCACTGCATTCTCTAAGCCTATCCTCGGTGATATCATTGATAGTTATTCTTCTAAAATAAGCCATGTCACTTTCTCACTGGAAAACTTTGATGGCTCCACATTGCTTATTTTATAGGACAAAGACCAAATCATTTATTAGGGTACACATGGGCCCTATTTAACTCCATAGTTTTAGTCCCTACATCTCTTATCCATGCAACCCATGTTTTAGCCATGGCAAACAAATAAGGCTACCTCTTTCATCTTTTTACATTTCAAGCTCCTATGATTGGTATGATTTTTCTCCATTCTCTAAGCAGGCAAACTATTCTTTTTTTGGCAAACTATTCTTCATCATTCAATAAATTAGCCATTTATCCTCTGTGCTCCCAAAACACTCTGACCATATCTCAGTTTCATCTATGAATGCTGATAGGTCCTCCATGCCGAGCTTAAATACTGGAGGTAGGCATGCCATCATATGTTCATATTCCTTGAGCCCAATTCAGGGACTGGTAGAGAGTCTGTGTATTCAACCAATATACACATATATATGTATATATATGTGTGTGTGTATACACACATAGATAGATAGATAGATAGATAGATAGATAGATAGATAGATAGACAGACAGATAGGTAGATAGATTTCAGAGAGGGAGAGAGAGAGAGAAACATCAATGATGATAGAGAATCACTGATCAGCTGCCTCCTGCATGCCCCACACAGGTGACCTTCTGGCTCATAGGCTGATGCTCAACCACTGAGCAACACCAGCTGGTTGTTTAATTTTTAAATTTTAAGAATGGGAAAGAAACTTGTTAAAATTCATAATCAGGGTGGGGTAAACTTTAACATTAAAATTTTATGAAACAAGATATGACAACTAAATATGGACAAAGATAGCAATTTATTGTTATTAAACCAAGTAGTTCTACATATCTATATAATAAAAGCCCAGCAACCGTTATGGTGGAATGACCAGAATGATCGGTCGCTATGACACGCACTGACCACAAGGGGGCAGATGCTCAACACAGGAGCGGGGCTAACGGCTGACAAGTGCAGTGGCAGTGGTGGGAGCCTCTCCCACCTCCATGACAGCACTAAGGAGCTGTGAGCCAAGCAGTGAGCCCAGCGGGCCGGTAAGGAGCGAGCAGGTGGGTGATTAGGAGTGAGCAGGCAGGTGGTTAGGAGTGAAGAGTCCCGGATTGCGAGAGGGTGCAGGCCTGGAGAGGGACCCCCCCCCCCCCCACACACACACACATGAATTTCATGCATCAGGCCTCTAGTATACATACAAAGTTCTGAGAAAAAATACATATTGTATCAACCCTAAAATTAGAAAGTTTTGCTTTTAATTGGCATTATCTCTTAGGCAATGTCTTCATGAGAAGTCAGGAGAAGAAATCACAGAAGTTAAAATTGCATGTTGTGGGGATGGTTTCAATTTTGTGATTAATTTACTGGTAATTAATTTATATTAATTTAATGGTAACTGCAGCCCATTATCAGTAAGTTCTAAATGGAGTTCATCTTCTGATTTGCAAGGCCAAAGGGCTTCTGTATTATAAGCCCTCTATTAGATGCCTAAGAGAACAACCATGAAAGCATAGGAGCCTGTTTATCTGAGACCTATTGAGTTCCAAAAAACACTGTACCCATTGTATTCACACAGTGCTATAGAGGGCTTTGTAAATAGTATTGTAGCTCTGAGAGCCCATCATAAAGCTTAATGGTAATAGCTGAGTGGGCTCAAAAATATTTTCCTTTTGAGTGACTGCTAAATGCCCCTGGCTTCACACTGTGGATTCAAAGACTGGTTTATGTGAAGGGTTTATGGAATCCACAGCTTGGTTTCCTTTATTTCCTTGCTACTTTAAAAACATAAAATTAATTTGGCAGTATCACAGTTTCCTAAAATGAGAAGTATCAAATCAAAAGTAATAAGGCTTTCTCATGAGGCATAATATATCATTAGATTTGTAACTGGATGCCTCCTGAGAGCTAACTCAAGAAAGGGAAAGATAAATTAAAACACTTGAACTAACGTAGTTACAGAACTGGTTAAAGACAGGCATAAATCAAAGGTCCAAATACCCTCCCCTTATAAAGAATGGTTTTTTTCAGACATGCGATCAATATTGCCTAACCCTTTGTAAGTGATTTTTATGTATTGATTGATTTTTTGAAAGACAGAGGCGTGCAGGAGAGAGAAACATCGATTTGTTGTTCCATTTATTTATGCATTCATTGGTTGATTTTTTTTTTAAAGAAATTTTTTAAAAACCAGGAAGTTTTTTTTTTTTAAAGATTTTTAAATTGATTTTTAGAGAGAGAGGAAAGGAAAGGAAGAGAAAGAGAGAAGCGTTAATGTGAGAGGGGAGCATTGATTGTCGGCCTCTTGTACGCCCCCTACTGGGGATCAAGCCTACAACATGGGCATGTGCCCTGAATGGGAATCAAACCAACAACCTTTTGGTGTTTGGGATGATACCCAACCAACTGAGCCACACTGGCCAGGGCCATTGGTTGATTCTTGTATGTGACCTGGCTGGGGATCAAACCCACAACCTTGGCATATCAGGACGACGGTCTAACCAACTGAGCTATCCTGCCAGGGCCTATAAATGTTTTTTAAAGAGTGAAATTTGCTGATTTGGTTAATATTATTTTATACAATGATTACAGTCCCAAAAACTTGAATATAAGCTGCTTTCTTAAGGAATCTTTATTATCTGTGTACATGGGAACTGATTCATTGACTTCCTGCATGTTTGAGGGAAAAAATACACTGACTCAAGATGATACCCAGGGAAGGCCTCTCTCCCCGTAAGTGAAAGCTAAGAAATATGACTAGAAACAAGATGACCAATAAAATGTTCAATAAAAAGTAGAACTAAAGAGAAGCTTTGTGGTAACAATAATTAAAAACTATAGCTGGCCTCATAAAAAGTCAGCAATACAGGAACCTAAAAGGTTCAAAGAGCAAGAACTACAGAGTCTACACCTAGAATTGGCAAACTAAAGTAATATGGCCCACTGCCCTTGGGGTCAGCCTGCCAGCTAAAAATGATACATATTTAATGTATGTATGGTTGGCATATATTATTATATTAACTTCAAGTATACAATATAGTGACTCGATATTTATATACCTTACATTGTAATCACCATACTAAGTCTAGTAATAATCATCGGTCACTATGCAAACTTATCGTAAGATTATTGGCTATATTACCTTTTACCTTTTCTCCCATCCCCCAACATCTTCTCTCTGGTAACCATCAGCATGATATGTTTCTATAAATCTGTTTTTGTGGAATATGTATATATACATATATAAATATACACACAAGCTGGGGCAAAAGTAGGTTTATAGTTTTGAGTACAAAAAACACAGTTTTTGTATTATTATTTATTATTGTATTATTTTCCGTATGAACAACTTTAAACCTACGTTTGCCTATCTATCTATAATAAAATAGTACTCAGCTATAAAAAAAAATGAAATCTTGCCATCTGCGACAGCATGGATGGACCTAGAGGGTATTATGCTAATGAAAGTCAGAGAATGACAAATACTGCATGGTTACATACAGTATTTTCTATATGTGTAATATAGAAAAACAAAACACAACAAAAACAGACTCATAGAAACAGAGATCAAACTAATGGTTGTCGTATTTTCCAACAAGGAAACATTTTTTTAATTTTTTTATTGATTTTTTACAGAGAGAAAGGGAGAGAGATAGAGAGTCAGAAACATCGATGAGAGAGAAACATCGATCAGCCGCCTCCTGCACATCCCCTACTGGGGATGTGCCCGCAACCCAGGTACATGCCCTTGACCAGAATCGAACCTGGGACCCCTCAGTCCGCAGGCCGACGCTCTATCCACTGAGCCAAACCGGTTTCGGCAGGAAACATTTTTTAAATAATATTTTGTGACACATCAAAATGAAATGAAACTCAAATTCCTGTGTCCATAAATAAAGTTTTATTGGAACTTAATCAATACCCATGCATTTATATATTTCCTATGGCTGCTTTTGTGCTACAATGGCAGAGCTGAATACCTGTGGTAGAGACCATATGGCCCACTCCATCAGTGTACTTGGGCTGCAATAACAACCACAGACTGGGCTTCAACAACAGAAATTAATTTCTTACAGATCCCAGAACTGGCAAGTCCAAGGTCAGATCTGACAGGGTTCAGTTTCTGGTGAGAGCTCTCTTCCTTCTCACTCTGTGGAGAAAGAGCTCTGGTGTGTCTTCCTCTTTTTTTTCCCCTATTGGATTAGGGCCCTACCCTTCTGACCTCATTTAACGTTTGTCACCTCAAAGGCTCTCTATGTACAGTCACATTAGGGGTTATGGCAGAAAACCTTTCATTCAAAATATGAATTTAGGGGGCATACACATTCACTTCCTATCACCCACAAAGCCTAAAATATTCAATATTTGAGTATTATTATAGAAAAAGTTTGCTTACTCTTCCTCTAGATCAGTGGTTCCCAACCTTTTTTTGGCCATGCCCCACCTAAGTATCTCTAAAATCCTGATGCCCCCCTGTGACATATAATTCTTGTTATTCACATGAAGGAAGCCTAAAAGGCCATTATTAACTTGGTCTAAACAAGCTTCCAAAGAACATGGCATCCATGAAAGAGAAAAATAAAAGAACAAAAGGGCAGTTGAAGTTCTGAGAAGAAATCACTAAGAAATTGTTAAAAATAATAATATAAAGTGATATGAAAAAATAGCAAAAAGTTTCAAAACATGTAATAGAGAACTGAAATGCATAAATGTCACTATATATTTATATACTGTATATGAGGCCCCTGCAACCATAAGAAATGCAAAAAATTCACTGTTAATAACTCATTCTCAAATTGCCCCCCTGTGGGGCGCGTGCCCCACGTTGGGAACCACTGTTATAGACCTTGATTCTCAAAGTGGGCAGAAATGCAAAAACGTCAGGACCCACCCTGACCTACTGAATTAAAATCTGCATTTTAACAGGACTCCTGGGTAATTCATATACATACTAAAGCTCAAGAAGCATTGGTTTCCAAATCTAGTGACCATGGTAGATAACATGGAAAAAAAATACCTATTCCTAGGCTCCACACTGACAGGAGAACAATTAAATTAAAAAAACCAGCTACAACAGCTAACTTTGCTGAGGACTTAAGAGTGCAATTTGGCATGGATTGTGCTAACCTTGACGTTCCTAATTTCATTTAATCTTCCTAACATTGAAAATAGCTATTATTATTATTAATTATTATTATCCCTATCTAAATGATTAGGCAAAAAACCCAGGATTTAAAGTCAAACCTAGGCAGCAGATGTAAAAATCATTTAACTGACACACACACACACACACACACACACACACACACACACACACCTATGTATCTGTCAATGCCACATGCCTCCTGTAATAATAGAGCATTGCAAATGATGTTCCATGGGAATAACTGACACCATTTGGGGTTGAAAGAGGATTCCCAGAAGAGTTGAGATTTCTAAGCTAGGTAAGATTTTTCCAAATGGAAACTCTAAGTTCACCCAGAGAATACCAAAAATATTTTAGAATGGCAGATACCCTTTCATTTAAGACAAAGAATGCAAGGAAAGCTAACTAGATTATGCACTGTAACTTTTGTACAGTTCTCACAGTTTCATCCATCTGCAAACATTCTGTCTTTAAATAGAGCTATATTTTTTTCATTGTCTTGATGTTAACAGCATTTTTTTAGTAATTGGACTTTTTTGGGGGGTTAATACTCATCTGAAGATATTTTTCCATTGATTTTTAGAGAGAGTGGAAGGGAGAGAGGCAGAGAGAGAAACATCAATGTGAGAGAGACAAACTGATTGGTTGCCTCCTCCACATGCCATGACTGGGCTGGGGATCGAGCCTGCAACGGAGGTACATGCTCTTGACTGGAATCAAACCTGGGACCTTTCAGTCTGAGGGCCGACACTCTATCCACTGAGTCAAACCAGCCAGGGTAGGTACTGATTTTGCAATTTTTCAAGTACTGGCATCTATAATGATACTTGAGCTGATAGTTGATATCAAGGTAACAGATTATCTGAAATGAATTTACAAGCTCAAAGTCAGTATGAAAAGATATATTTGAAATTATTCACGATTAGGAAGTTTTGTTATAAAATATAGTGTATTATTTTTGTTAATCCTCACTCAAGGGCTTTTTTCCCAGTGATTTTTTTATAGAGTGGAAGGAAGAGAGGGGGGAGGGAAAGAGAGACACATTCATGTGAGAGAGACACATTGTTTGGTTACCTCCTGCATGCGCCCCAACCGGGGCCCAGAATCAAACCTGCAGTACCTGGGTTGATTCCTCTGACCAGGAATCAAACCCGTGACCCTTTGGTACATGGGCCAGCACTCTAACCACTGAGAAACACTGGCCAGGGCTAAACTATAGTGTATTTTTTACTATCTTAAGTTGGTGCAGTCAAGAAGCTGCAAAAAATCCCCACACAATATAAGAATTTTCACCTGTAGAATGCTTCCATACATCTTCTAAGTATTATCTAAGATTTCCTTGTATAAGAGAGATGAGGAGACAGTTTCTGAAAAGACTATGGCCTGCCTTAAAATGTAACTTCCATATTTCGTGTAATGAGTGATTCTAATTCTCTTCAAAACAAAATCACTAGTATAGTGAGTTCCACAACGAACTCTCTCCAATAAAAGTAGTCTCTTTTATGCCATCAATCTTGTTCTGGCTTGTCTATATCAATTTGGTACATCATCAGTTCTTTTTCTTTTTTTAAAAAAGATTTTTTATTGATAGAAAGAGAGAGAGAGACAGAGAGAGAGAGAGAGAGAGAGAGAGAGAGAGAGAGAGAGAGGAGGAGGAGGGAGAGGAAGAGGGAGAGGGAGAGGGGGAGAGAGAGAGAGAGAGAGAGAGAGAGAGAGAGAGATCGATGTGAGAGCCCAACATCTATTAGCTGCCTCCTGCATGCCAGGCACGTACCCTGACCAGGAATCAAACCAGCAACCTTTCAGTGCACAGGACAACACCCCAACAAACTGAACCACACCGGCAAGGGTGTCATTGGAAGTTCTTGATTTTCTTTTCTTGAGATATGTAACCACATGACCAAATTCTATTCTATTATGGTAAAAAAATAACACCCATAAATATGATTTAATTTTATCATGCTTCCATACAAACTGGCAAAGGGACTCTAGAGTTACATTCTTAACCAGGGAATGTTTCTTTTGACTTCAGTAACTGGAAGTTCCAACTTTGGATTTCTCAAAAAAAAAAAAAAGGGGGGGGGGAATCTGTGATTTTTGAAGGTGTGCAAATAAGCTACAAACATTACTAATGATTTTACATATTTTGGATCTTTATAATCGGTGCTAAATCCCATGCTCACTACTCATACTTGCTGTTAAATTTAATGGCACAGGTTCTTTGGCAAAATAGAAGCTAAATATATAATATCAGTGTCATAAATGCTAAACTAACAACAATGTCATCTAAATAATCTCTCTCTTTCACTCTATTATATAAAGACTGAACAAGTAAGAACAGTTTCTGACAGTCATCTTATGAAAAAAATCATTTTGAAATTAGAAACTTCAGAATTTGAAGCCAATTTCTGAAATAAACAAAGAAAAAGAGGAACAAATTATTTCAATCAATCTATTACCAGGGAATACAAGTGTGCTATTAATTTTGCTCTCAGTTTATTGTGTGATAAAAACAAACATTTAAAAATTGTACTTAAAACTTGGCTAAATATTGAAAGTGCCAAAGAAAAAAAACTAAATGAAAATAATAACTACAAAGATACAAAATCTTGAAGAAAAACCCCAAACTACAATTTAAAACAGACCACATAAACATTAAGTCACAAACCTAATGCTTTCTCCCAACTTCCCCAAAAGTAAACCACTTCTAATTAAAATCAAACTGTGTATTTTTAAATCGTTAAACTAGAATAAACTAGCCATATCAAAATACTTCCATTGTTCTGCCAATATTTATATTATATTAATAAAGACACAAGGATCTTTTTAGCTACTTTAAAAAACCAAACATTCTATATTTCGGGGAACAAAGATTTAAGGGTTTGGAGTAAAATTTTCTAAAATAACTTACATTAATAAGTGCAATTAAAATTTGTTCATCAGAAATTCTGGAGCAAAGTAAGTCAGTCAACTTATTATCTTTTTGTTTAGTCTTTCTTTTTTTAAGCAGAGGTCATATCTGTTACATCTTTTTATCTAATACTACAAATGCCTTACCTACAAAAATAAAAAATGTTTGTTATACACATTGAAAAATATAAATTTATTCACCTCTTTCTTTCAGAAACTAAGAACTATATATATTAAAAAGAAAAATGTGTTCCAATAACACAGTTTTACTGAAAACTTAATTATCAGAAGTGGAAACAAAAAAAATGTGTATTAGGGCATCAGAAAGGGCTAAGATTAGTCAGAAAATGAAATTTTGAGACATCAGTTTGTTACTCAAATTGACATTGCATCAGCAAACAGAAGCATTTAAATTTCATTTCCAAGCCCACTTAGTAAATCTAGTTCCAGTTAGAGTATCTTTAATGTACAAAAGCTCAGTAAAAGCAAGTATTCACCATGGGAGATACAGATAGGGTTCCCTTAACCTACTGCCCTCTAGACACATCACTCTCTGTTAAACAGGCAGCTACCACCAGATGCTCTCGCTGAAACTGGTCACAGATGGTCAGCTGTTCAGTTAACAGAACATACTGCCCTCCCAATAGCCAAAAGTAAGAAGGAGAAGAGTGAGAGCTGTTAACACTTGCCTGCTTAGTGAGTTAAACCTACTCTCTTGCTATAAGAATGGCTAAACCCCAATAGTGACTTTCTAGAAAAGCAAGACCAGGCCCTAGGGCTCTCATGATTAAAAAGGCATCCAAAGGCGGTCTAGTGAACAGCTGTCCGATGCCTGAATCCACACAACTGCATCCCTGCTAGTCAGCCATGCCGGCCGTGGCTTTGGCAACTCCTGGGGTGCGGAACTTTGCATCCAACAAGGAAGCCCTGGGCCCAAGTCCTCTGTTACCTGCACTGCAATGAGTCCAATCACTCAGTCTAATTCCACAGTCAGGAAATATGTAGCTTTTATATTTTTTTATTTTATTTTTTGTTAATCCTCACCCAAGGTAATTTTTCCCATTGATTTTTACAGAAAGTGAAGGGGGGTGGGGGTGGAAAGAAACATCACTATGAGAAAGACACATCGATTGGTTGCCTCCCACACATGCCCCAACTGGGACCAAGGATCAAACCTGCAACTCAGTTACCAAGAACTTGACCAGAATCGGGCTGATGCTCTAACCACCAGCCAGGATAATATGGAGTTATTTTAATACACAGGATATACTGACTGTAACAAAATCATTCCCTAGTTTATGCATTATAAAGAGATTTCAAACTGAATTACCCCAAATAGTATACACAAAGGATATTGTAACATAAGCAGTATATGTGATTTCATTTTACAACACAGGAGAAAATAAAGTTTTACAGTATCGAAAGCTTTATTTAGAAACTAGAGGCCCAATGCATGAAATTCGTGCAAGGGGCTCAGCCCTTGCAGCCCCAGCTTCAACCAGAAGGTCATCCCGTCTAATTAGCATATTATGCTTTTATTATTATAGATTATTAAAGATTTCAACAAAGATGATCCTCACCTCTCTTCTTCCACCAAAAGCCCCCATCCCGGGGGGCGGGGGTAAACAACCAGAGTGAGATGCCTGGACCATGTTCTGATCAAGCTGACGGCCCTCGACTACCACAACCCAGCCGGCTTCAATTGCAAAGTATCTCACAGATGTTAACTGTCCAAGATTCAAGACTGACAAGAAGCAATTGGCTGGCTTCCTGGTTTAGCTGTTAGACTTGAATATGGAGATAATGATGAAAAATACAAGGACTCAGTACTTGATAATACAAAAAAATGCTGACAATGCAGTTAAAAATGCAGACCCATTGATCAATCTGGATATAAAGAATCTGGATTTTAAAATAAAAAAAAAAAGGTTAAAAGAATTAAAAAGAAAAGAATCCTGATTTTAAGGCTGGTGTTATGGCTTTGGCTAGCCTTCTTCAGATTCAGCGTCACGATTACCTAGCAATGCTTAAGACAATTCTCATTTAGGTCCAGGAGCCCCTGACACAGGATGCAGTTGCTAAAGCAAGTGAAACAAAAGAGGGATTGCCTGTTGCTTTAGACAAGCATATTCTTGGTTTTGACACAGGAGATGCAGTTCTTAATAAAGCTGCTCAAATTCTGTGATTGCTGCGTACAGAAGAGCTCAGAGAGCCACAGACAAAAATTAATGAAGCCACAGTAGCTGTTCAGGTAACTGTGGATCCAAAGACAGACCACAGACTGGGGAAGGTTGAAGATGAACATTTTAGGATTTCAGCCTCTCACCTACTTAGTACAGTTGGGAGCCATATACACCCTGGTATATGTTTTGAAACCGAATGTCCATTTTCAAGAGAAGAATCCCAGAAAAGTGACTATGTTCTAGATTCACAGGGGTGGGGAACATCTGGCCCACGGGCATAAAAGGCCTGAGAAATCATTTGGTCTGTCCCTGCCAAGGCATCAGGAGTGAATTAATTAAATGTATGACCAAATATACCAGGCTAATTTTTTAAGTTGATAATTTTGTATGGCCTGGGAATGATGTTATAAACATCCAAATGGTGCCTGGCAGAAAAAAGGTTCCCCAGTCCCACTCTAGAGATTTATCATCATTACTTTTTCTTTAAAGTTCAGGAAGTGAGGGGTGGGGGGTGGGGGTGGCAGTGGGGGTGATGGCTCTTCTTTATATATATGCTTATGTAGAAAATTTTTAAATTTTAAAGAATTGTTTTTCATTGCCAAAGTCTTAACTGCTTTTTAATCTTTCCACAATAAGCAGAAAATTATTTTGTATTTTTCTAATTATTCATTTGATTAGAATAAGCGACCTGAATATTCAAGGGGAGTGCTCTATGAAACTAGTTTTTGTATCTTCAACATATTTATATTTCCTTAGCAGTGAGTTTGATTGTATGATTTTCTATCAACAATTGTCCCAAACCCTGTTCCTTACTTGATACTGAGGACAACCTTTTTGAATAAGTGATATGCCTATGGAAAGGGAGTGCACACTGAGAAGCCATGGCTAGAAAGTCCTACTGCTGACTCTGGTGACAGTAGGTTAGGCAACATCAGTTCAGTATCAATGGTTTAAGGAAGGTCACCCTGGAGCATATGCAATTTCTCGTCATTTATAAAGCTACGTGACAGAGATCAATAGTAAAACTTATTTAGCCAAAAGCAGATTAAATTAAACTCGGACACAATACGATTATAAGCAAAATGCCATCTGGGAAGCTGTAGCCAAGAGCCAGAAGATGGGGTTCTATGCCCCTGCGTCTGAAAGCAGACCCCTACCACTGCTTCCTACTGCACCGGGGGGCGTGTCTAATGCTGCTCTCACGGTTTGTGCTACCAGGAGGCCAGGGACGGATGTGGGGCAGCCCATTTGGGACCACTGTGCCTCTTCCTTCCTGCACCCAAAGGGCGGTCTGTGACAGGGAAAGCCAGCATGCATTGTAAAGTCCAATATGTGCAGAAGGCGCTGTAACAACTCAGTAGGAATTTGCTTGGTAATCATAATTAGAGTTGCCCCTTTGTACTTAAGGGTGAAAAATCCACTCATGAGTAACAAATAGATAAGTGTGCATTTTATACCTCGAGTAGATATCAGTTTATACCTCATATTTATTGTAGACAAACATTTCTTTCCTTTCTACTAAACATGTTCTATATCATGAGATTCTTGCCCTCAGCAAAGATAAGATGAATGGGGAATAAAGCAGCATCTTTCAGAACTCTGCTGGACGCATTCACAAAGTTAAGTGCTTTTTCTCTAGTGTGCCTGGGTTAGAGCTACATAAAGCAAACATTCATATATACATAGGTCATATATGAGCATTATTTTGTACATAACTTACATATACTTTATACATGTAAAATGATACACCTACATAGCACTTTCGAGCAATTTCTGTTATACTCAATTGTTGTGTATTCTCTGGTCCTTTGGGAATATTCCTATTTTACATTGATAATTTACATCCACCACACACCCACAATTTAATTGACCAGGATCCCACTCTACCAGAACTGAACTTCAGAAAGAAAAACAGATGCTCAGGGGTGGGGGAAAGATAGAAAGATACCACAGTTACCTGACAACTTGCCAGTTCACTCACAATGGTGAGTCAAAAACCAGTCACTGACTTAAGCAGGAGGACACACACAGTGATGTAGTAAAGTCAATTCTTTTTCCTTTTTACCATTAAGTCAGTTCTGCTGGCTTATAGCCAGTAACTTTTCTTCCAGTTGGTTAGAGTAAGGAAAAGAGGAAAAGCGCAGTAGAGACTCACTCACCTAAGCCACTGAGTGTGTACAGAAGGTCACTGGTGTCTAAGAGGATGGGTCCGTTCTCCTGCTGCCCTTCCTCTTTGTAGTACAGCTTGTAGCCCTGGATGGCAGCCGTGTCCTCAGCATCCTGCTGCCACTTCACAGAAATGGTGGTGCAGTTCAAAGGCTCCAAATGTAACTCTGGAGACCTAGGGGCTAGAAAAATTCACCAGAAATGTTATGTATGAAAAACCCACATAATTTAAGTGAAAACCCAGGAAAGTAGAGATTTCAGATGGCAAGCCAACGGTTGCAAAATATTCAAATCAACAACTGTACTATAATTTTCAAAATTTCACAATGATATTAAAATTTGAGACAGAACTAAATACATAAAATACTATCTAAAAGACTAAGGCATATAAATAAGAACAAAATAATATCTATATTTGTGTATTTTTTCAAGAGACAACAAGTACTTTCTAATTCTGACCATCCAATATTCCTCTGTGATAGACAGAACAGGCATTACTATTAATCAATTAACACCAACAAAACCAGTCAGGTTACATTCCACATTAGTAAAAGAAGAAGGTATAGAATTTCTTAGTCTTACGGTGTTTCTATTAAACTGATATTTTAAAAAACATATGGCAATAATATTAATTAGCTCTCTATTTATATATATGTATGTATATATATACATATATAACTTTTGGTAATTCAGTTTGATTTGGACTGATCTGTCCATGAAAGATTTGCTGAGCAAACAAATATTGTAACCAAAAGTTTTACACACTAATGGGTTCTATGCAAAAAGGGACTACTCAATAAAAAGTTTAAATTTTTTTCAATTAAGTCCATGATTTATAAGATACTATTATTCATAAAACAAAATTTAAAAATATGAACATAACTTAAATAAGAAAAATTGATTCCAAGGAATAAATACAGTTATTCTTCCTCAATCATCTTTAGAGATTTACCTTGCACACTTGTAGCTTTGGGCGTCCTATGTGAAGTCCATACCGATGACTCTCCCAGCCCCACTCTGGTGGCAGCAGTAATCCGCACCAGGTAGATACTATCAGGTTTCAGGCCTTTCAAAAGGTACTCATGCGTGGTCCCCGGGAGCTCCAGAACTTGGATGGAGCTCTCAGTGCTTAGGCGGAAGGACAGATGATAGAGCACCACTTGGCCCCTCCGATATTTGGCTGGGATGGGCAGCCAGGAGATGAGAATATCAGTGGGACTTCGACTTGTCAAACTGATTTCAGGAGGTCTCAGGGGAACTAGTCATGTAAGAAAACAGGTTGCTTATAAATATTTAGAATAAAAACTGTCAATCAGCACACCAGTAATAACTGAGTTCTCTTAACAGCAACATATAACATAATAACATAATAAAGAAGAGATGCCTTCAGCCCTAGCACAGGTTTTCAGAGTACAAATCAGGGGGGGAAAAAGTAAAAATAGTGAGAAAAGACCAAGCATAGCTTGTGTGTGTGAATCCTCATTCTATCACTTACTACTCTGTGTGATGTTGGCCGTTTAACTTCTCTGTGTTTCTTCAAATATAAAATGAGGATGATAATAGCTCATTTTACAGTCTTTCCAATCTCAGTTAATGGCACTTATTTGTCTAACTCAAGCCAAAAACCTCGGTGTCATCCCTGACTCCTCCAAACACATGTCCACATTCAATCCTGTGGCTCGGCGATTTCCACTGCCACCCTCTTGGTCCCCCTCCCATCACCATCACCTTCAGCCTGTATTGTTGCAATAGCCTCCTAACAGATTTCCCTGCTTCTGCCCTTGTTCCTACTACCTGTTCTCAATACATTAGCTGTTAAAATGCAAGTTAGATGCTGTCACTCTTCCGCTCAAAATAGCTCCCATTTTACTCAAAGCCAAAGTCCTCTTTGTACCATATCTGCTTACATGGTCAACTCCCATTAATTCTCTGCCTCATCTCCCACCGCTTTCCACTGGTTCCTGCCCCTCCAGCCACACTTGTGTTTCAGGCCCTTAGCAATTTCCATTTCCTCTGCCTAGAATGCACTTCCCAGTCATCCGCCTAGCCAGCTCTCTCATGTTCATTTCCTTCAGGTCTTCATTCAAATGTCACCTACTCAGTGAGCCCCTTCTTTGGTGACTGTCCAAAGTCTCAAACCCTCTCAACATTTTATACTTCCTTTCCTTGTTGCTTTTTTCCTTCTCCACAATACTTAGCACTATTTAACATGACTATTTATCATGTTTATTGTTCTTCTACCCCCTCTCCCACTAGAAAGTAAGCTCCTTAAGTTTAAGGACAGTTTTTTTGCTTTTTGTTCACCACTACATGTTACATAACACATCACAGGTACTCAATAAACATTTGTAGGATAAATGATGCACTAATAGGTAGAAAAGGGAAAATCAGTTTACTAAGCATTCCTTTATGTGTATGAACAAAAAAATGTTCACAAAAACTCACTGAAAAAAGTAACATTACCATTTCTACTCTACAGCTGAGGAAACTGTGATACAAAGAGGTCAAATCACTTGCCCAAGGTCACAAGCTTGTAAGTGAAGGAACAGAGCACACATCTTATCCCCTATACTCTACCAGCTCACATAACAATAGTTCTTCTATCATAGAGTTCTGTAGGGATTAAACAAGACAGTGAAGGAAAGGTTTACAGAACAGGCAGGGGTAAGCACTCCACACGTGTTAGTTGTATTGGCTGTGCACTGCTGTGCACTCCAGGAGACACACACACACATCTCCGTTTGAGAAGTAGGAGCTTAGAAAATAGGAGAGACTCTTTGCAGAAATCTGAAAAGCAGTGTCAGAGGTCTGTATGTCGTCCACAACACAAAATCAAACATTAAATTTAAAAGTCCCAGAGTAAGGAAAGGTTTAAAGGAGAAAAACTTTGAGATCATAACTTAACTGGAATTGGCAAGCTTTAACAAGTTGCTGGCTATACTTAGACTAATTTTCTTTCTTTCTTTTTTTTAATCCTCACCTGAGGATATTTTTCCATTGATTTTTTTTTTTAGAGAGAGAGTGGAAGAGAGAGGAATAAGAGAGAAATATCGATGTGAGAGAAACACATTGATTGTTGCCTCATGCACACGCCCTGACCAGGGCCCAGGCTGAGGAGGAGCCTGCAACCATGGTAAGTGTCCTGGGACCCTTCAGTCTGCAGGTCGACGCCCTATGCACTGAGCCAAACCAGGTAGGGCATGCTTAGATTCATTTTCTTCAAGAATATGAGGAGTATACCTCATACACACACCCCTCCAAAAAAATCCAAAAAGCAAAACAAAAAAATACTAGCCTGTATTTCACTTTAGACACGCATGTTAAGAGGTTGTTAAATGTAAGGACATAACTAGAGAGGTCATATGTACTGTGCCTCACTCTAAAATAAAACAAATTGAATTCAGTATTCAGATCAGTGATAACTTTTTCATTTAGTCAATCTCTGAATTTATAAGCATCTAAATATGTGGCATTATAAAGATATAAGTAAAAGATATGGGACCAAATGAACAATAACAAAAAGATTTGGAAATCATTTCTATAAAAATGTTTTTGAAAACTAAGGATGGATCATTTATTCAGGATGAGAAAACATATAAAGGGAAAACAGTATAATTAAGCATATTTCAAATAATTTCCTTTTCACACTGCAAGGTATAAACATGGGCCTTCTAGAGCCTCTGGAGAAAGAGACTTAGTTCTCTGCTACTGTCTTAATAAAAGGAACTTCCTCCACTGTAAGAATATATGAAGGCCTGCCACAACTCGGTTTCCAACCATAATCAGGTGACAAACTGAACAAGTATTACTTTCCTCCTTAAGTAGAATAACCATATTGTATCTAAAAATAAAATCTGATTTTATAATTTTTTTAACTGACAGGTATTAAATTTCATAAACTCCCAGTTTCAGAAGTCTAATACCTCTGACCTCCAGTCATTATATACACTCAGTATGTAACTGCCCTTATATTTATTCATGCCTAGAGAATATACTCAGTAAAAAAGAAATAAAGTTAAAAAAATAAAAACTGCAATATATTTACAATTTAAACTAAGGACCTTGAAGAAATACAATGACAAAACTAGAATTTTATTAAACTTATATTATGAATTATAAAGTTTTATTTATTATCATGTTCCTGTCAGTGAAAGTCAGATATGAAATAGCAAATTAGCCTTCTGATTACCACATGTTTTTCTTAATCAACAAGAAGATATTTTCTCTATTTTAAAAAACATATTTATTTTTTAATTGATTAAACATACTAATGTTCATACTTAAATGACCTAGGATCACGTTTTCTTACCATCCTCTAAAGTATTCTGTGTCACGTGGTCAGACATCTGGCTGGCTCCCATTGGCATATATGCCACAATGTAGAACGTATAATTGCTGGCAGGTTCTAAGTCATCAATAATATAATGAGTTGTGTCATTTCCGATGACTACTTGATACTCTTCATTATTTAAACCTACATTAAAGAATCAGTGTTTAAAAATTAAGAATATTCAAAATAAAATTAACAAGACCATTTTCCTGCACTGTAAAACACTGGGCCTTGAGTCTAATCTCTCTCAGTTACCTTTTGTTACCCTTTAAAAAAATGTGAATAGGAAGGTCTTTATTTTCTAAAAGTAATTTCATTTGTCTTGCTACAAATGACTAGTTTGCATTTTTCTGAATAAATCAAACTGGAAATAATGAACCTTCTCTAAACTCCATTAACATTAAGTCAAAACCCACAGCAGAGACAACGTGTGGCAGGAACACACAAAGCTTCACACTGCAGAATACTGTCACTCATAAGGTTAAATTTTACTTGCTTGAACTCAGGGCTTCTTCTTTATTTTAAACATAAATGGACAGACAGTAGGGAATGTAATGTCTCTACTCTTTATAAAAACAAACCAAACCAAAAGTTGTCCTGCAAAAGATCTCATTTTGCCCCTAGAGATTCTATTAAATTTGACTGACACACGTTGTTCTTTTATTTATATTGAAAGCAAAAGAACCGGGAAGCACAGAATGTGCTTCAGAACGCTTTGTTTCACAATGAGCTTTTTTCTTTTCTTAAGAGGAAAAAAATCCTTAGCAATTCTTAATAAAATATGCATGGCAAGGTAGGGAAGAGGATTTGTCTTTGTCGGATTTAATTCCTACAGAGCAAACCTGTAAAGTGGAACAAGAGCCCTGGTCGCGACTGTGCTTTGTGAATAATTCACGGTAAATGGATGTCAACTTAATCAAAACTCTCTAAGGACAGGGCCCCTTCTTTCCACACTGGATTTATAAACAAAACAGAAGGCAAATTCCACTATTAAGTTTTCCCACATTTCTGAATGAACTTGATAGCATTTTAATTAGACAAGATTACAGGCATTTCACAACAGACTGCCTAATGTCTCGTTAATTAGGAGCTGCATAGTACGATTTCTGACCTAGCAAACAAGGTCCTTGAGTTCGAATTAAAAAGCCTTGTTCTATCCCTGAATAGACCACTGAGCTGCATGTGGAGGCTCTAATGAAAGAATCATAATAGCGAACAAGAGTGGTCTCCACCAAAACCAGCATTCCTTTTACCTTCCTAAATCACTGAAAAGGGAATTAACATACTACAACAAGCTCAGCTATCAGACTTTCATTCTTCTTGCTACCATGACCCCTGATTTAAATTCAAAATATTCTTTTTCAAAATACTACTTCAAAGTACAAAAAAACAAACAACAACAAACCACCTGTTTCAACAGACAATTTTATTATATCACCATTCATTGGGTGTTTGGATTTGTTTTATGTCTATTGCATAAAAGTTAGGCTGTCTGTATATAAAACTAAAATCTGTAAACTTCTATTATGTTTTCTATGAAAAAAATCAATAGAGAAATATAGAAAAAAATATAGCAATCTCTAGGATTGGTAAGCAGTTTTTCCTTTTCCTCTAAAATTTTTGCCAAAAGAAACAATAAGGATAAAAATGGAATAGTTCAAAATAAAAATCTGAAGATAGATCTGATTTCTACTTTTATATAATAAAATATCAATAATGTCTTATCCAATTTTCAGAGAGTTCTATATAATTTCAGAAAACATTCAAAATCTATAAAACCAAATATATGGGGAATTCAATAATGTTTACTTTCCCCTTTAAAAAGAACATGATATAGTGACTATATTTTACTACATTATTTTATTAAGCAGTCACACCATTGGTCCTATGTAACTGAATATTTAAATTGGCATGCAAAGTCTTAGTTAAGAAATTTATATATTTGCTGAAATGAAATCCATAAACACACCACTCTATATTTTACCTGGCAGAGATGGTACTTATAAATAAAAATATCTTAAGCTATACTTATATACACAAAGTATATAATACTACAAAATTTAGAAAAAAATATACACCTGACAGACTAGAGACAATTGCCATAGAACTTCAAAAATAGTATATGAAAAATAAATATTACGTGGGTGATGTAAGACATCATTCAGACTGAAAACAAATCCATGAGTGCAAGTGGAACTTAAAGACAGACACTCCTCTAATTGCTTACCTTCTGCTTTCATGTAGTGCACGGAATAAGCGATGACTTTGTCTGAATTATAAAGTGGCCTCTCCCAGGCTAAAAGGATGGCTGAACTTGACATGGTTTCAGCGTGCACATTATAGGGAGCACTGGGACGGTCTTCTGACATTACTACGGTCAGTCGGGCTCTAGATAAAATAGATCCTTGGCTGTTCTCAGCCATGCACTGATAAATAGCATCATCTTCAGGAATAATCTGGTTAATTACCAATTTACTGAAGAAAAGAAAAAAATGTATTTATTTCTATGAAAAATTCTAAGAATAATGTAAAAATAAAGTTAAACTATTGCTACGTGTACTCTCATTTTAAATGACAAAAATTACTACGAACAAAAATATGTATAGTCAGCCCTATTGAAAAATCTATATGAATTGCTTAAAATTACTCTTATTTTCTGAGTCTACATAAGTAAATACTTGTGATACCCCCAAATTCTGTTTGCTTTAGGTGGCAGCTTAATTTCTTTTTAAAAACTTGGCTTTCGCCGAGACCGGTTTGGCTCAGTGGATGGAGCGTCGGCCTGCGGACTGAAGGGTCCCAGTTTCGATTCCGGTCAGGGGCATGTGCCTGGGTTGCGGGCGCATCCCCGGTGGGAGATGTGCAGGAGGCAGCTGATCGAAGTTTCTAACTCTCTATCTCTCTCCCTTCCTCTCTGTAAAAAAATCAATAAAATATATTTATAAAAAAAAAAAAAAAAAACTTGGCTTTCATTAAGAAAATATATTACTTTTAGCATCTAATTTATACAATATTGCAATGTGACATAAAATTGAAGTCAACAAAAATTTTTAAAGTTTTGTCCAACATAAATGAGAATGTTACAAAAGATTCATATTTATACTAATAAAAGTGAATTCTTAAAATCATTAAGTTTGAATTGTGGAGGAATTCTTAGAAAATCAATTATTTCTTGCTAATTTCTTCATTTATAGAAGAAGGAACTGAGACCCCAAGGGTTAATATGCTTGCTTACAATAACTTAGCTACTTGCCCATCCGAAGTATAATGGGGGGGGGGGGTAGGGCATGTGCCAGGGGGTAGGGGGGAGGCCAGGGGAAGGTCAATGGGGAAAAAAAGGAGACATATGTACTACTATTTGTAATACTTTAAACAATAAAATAAAATAAAAAAAGAACTATAAGGTCTTGGGGAAACTGTCCAACATTCATTTCAGTATAGTTAACCACTTCCATGATCTACATATAAAAGGATCTATGTGCATGCTGATATTACAATCTTAGTAAATTTCTTATTTTATTTTAGTGTTAAATACCAAGATAACAGAAGTACTTGATATTATAATCATAGCCATGTAACATAAAAATTACTAAAGCCATTATATCTTATCTAAAATAGTAGCAAAATGACACAGCCTACCTGTTGTACATTTTAATTCTACCATTTGAATGTATCTTTCTTCCGTTTTTCAACCATGACATTTTGGGTGAGGGGATTCCTTCTGCCTGACATACAAATCGAGCAGTGCCAGCTCGAGGCCTTGTTAAACTTTCTGGCCATTCGACAAATAAAGGAGGAGCTGTTTTTAAAAAAAAAAAGAAAAAAGAAAGAAAAATATATATTTCTGTGGTCCCAATAGGGAATGATACAAAGTCAAGGAAGAATAGAGAAAATGACCAAGTCCCAGCCTGAAAGTATGTGACATTTTGAGCCTCCAGTCTACGCTCTACATCAGGGGTCCTCAAACTTTTTAAACAGGGGGCCAGTTCACTGTCCCTCAGACCGTTGGAGGGCCGGCTATAGTTTAAAAAAAACTATGAACAAATTCCTATGCACACTGCACATATCTTATTTTGAAGTAAAAAAACAAAACGGGAACAAATACAATATTTGTATTTGCATGTGGCCCGTGGGCCGTAGTTTGAGGACCCCTGATATAGAAAATCAACAGATTACAGTTTTAAATTGGTTAATGGGTATATGATTTGTGGGTGGGTGAGGAGAAAAGAAGAAGCTTAAGTAAGAAGGAATATAATGGTATACAGGTAAACAGAAGGGTGACTTGAGAATAACAGTTATATTTTAACATAGGACTTTAATTTTCTCCTAAAAATTATCATTAGATTAAGAAACTTCAGCTCAACCTTCACACTGGTAATATAAAATTCAAAAAAGGTGGAAGTAAGCTATGAATGAGATAAAACAGCAAATGTGAAAATGTAAGATTCTCTGGAATACAGAAAAAAAAGGAAACATACCTAATACAGTTAAAGTTGCCATGGCAACTGTAAAGTTTCGTGTGCCTGGGATAGTGGCCCGACAAACATATATACCAGCATGTTGCAGCTTGACATCAGATATCATGAGATTACCATTTCCAAGTACCCGAGTATTAAAGACATCAATGGACTTGTGATCTATTTCAGAGAGAACACTTCAGTTAAAACAATGTAAAACAGAATCAAAAATTAGTTCCAAAGATCATTCTCCAAACAATCCTATCATAAAAAGTATAAAACTGTCTACACTAAAACCATTTCTCTGTACACTAAAGTGCCAAAAAGTTAAAAACCACCTAATTGCCAAACGTGTTTTGTTATATTTTATCAGTTTCACTACAATGAACAAAATTTAAAGAACACCCTCCCACCCCCTGAAAACATACCAAGACGGCTCCAAGAAATGATTGGTCTGGGACTTCCTGTGGCCATGCATTCCAAAACAACAGTCTGATGGAGAGATGTTGTTATGTTCTGTGGACCTGCTATAATGGTTGGTGTGTGGAAAGATTTAGACTCCTTAGCTTTGGAGAGAAAAAGGCAGAATATAAAAAATAAATTGTAAGTGAAAATATCTATTTTAAGTTATTCACTTTTTTCTTTTTTAAAAACTCACATAACATACAATTCACCTATTTGAAGTATAATTCAATGGTTTTTAGTATTTTCAGAGTTGTGCACCCATCACCAAATCAATTTTAAAACATTTTCATTACCCCCAAAAGAAACCCCATACCCATTAACAGTCACTCTCCAAGTTCCTCTTCCCATAGCCCGGCAACCACACTAAGCTACTTTCTGTTTTCTGTCTCTCTGGATTTATCTATTCTAGACATTTCATTAAAAAAAGAACCGTACATTACATGGCCCTTCCTTTGTGACTGGCTTCTTTTAACAGCATAATGTTTTCAAGATTCATCCATGTTGTAGCAGTACCAGTACTTCATATCTTTTTATTAAACAATAACAGAATGATTATATAAATAGAACACATTTTATTTATCCATTCATCAGCTGATGGACATATGAGTTGTTTCCATAGTATTCATTTTTAATTGAGGTTGAAAGATTCATTGAATACTTTCACTAATCTTTTTAAGAGTTCATGTGACAATAGGAGGAAGGGAAGGAGGAGAGTGCTTTTGTTTCTATCTTTTATACCAGGAAACTGATAGATAATACCTCAAATTAAAACAAAGCATTAAAAATATAATTTCAGTCTCTTAATGATTTTCAAAACAAATTTTTTAACTTTACAGGGTCTTTTGAGAAGTAATAGCTCTTGTGAAGAGGAAACAATCAAGTGAAGTTTAACAGTGTCTTTGGTCCAAGTTTTCTTCCACTACATTCAAGTAAATTTAATTATTTTAAAATAAAAATCAGCGTCTATGTATAATTCCATTTTAGTACTATATATATTTCTTCATATTAGTCTCAAGCTAATTTCCCTTTTAATTATATTCATGTATGGCAAAATGAAAAAAATTATGTTCACTTAATGTTAACAATAATACTTTCTGAGTATTGGAATTTGGGATATTTTAAAACTATATTATATTTTTATACTTTTTAAAAATCTTCACCTGAGGATGTCTTTTGATTTTGGAGAGAGAGGAAGGAGAGCGGGGGGAGAGAGAGACAGAGAGAGAGGCATCAATTGGTTGTTGCCTGTATGCACCCTGACTGGGAATTGAACCCGTGACCCTATATATGTGCCCTGACTGGGAATCAAACACGCGACCGTTTTGGTGGATGGGGTGATACTATAAACAACTGTCCACCAGGTCAGGATATATCTTGTACTTTTTTACTTTCATAAACATTATTCTTTACAATAAGCATGTATTTTTCACAAATGCAAATTATGTTTTTTCTTACAATGACAAACAAAAAATCCCAAACTGGAAACAAGTATTTCTTTATTGACAATGGACAATTCTGGTGGAAATGGATAACTGTTATTTTCCTTTTTGTATTTCATATACATATATATTAGAGGCCCAGTGCAGGAATTCGTGCACAGGTCTGGTGGAATTCCTGATTGAACTTGGGGCTGATCGGGCTGGGCGGAGGATTAGCCTTTTATTATATAGGGCTAGAGGCCCAGTGCACAAATTTAGGGTCCCTAGTGGCTGGTGGTGGCCCGTCGGGTACTCCCTCCCTTCCCCCAGTTGCTCCGCCCCCTGGTCGAACTCCCAGAAGAACTCCTGGTTGAGGGGACAATTTGCAAACTACACTTTTATTATATAGGATTTTTAAAAGTGAAATATTTACAAAAAATCAAATCTTTCTTAAAGATATTGACACTAACATGACATATAACAAGCTAGCCTATGAAAGAAGAGTTGTTTAATACATAAAAATGACCATTTTCCAAATAGATTACAGTATTTTAAATGAAACTAAAGTACTATTTGATGGCATACTATTATAGCCAGAAAATAAAAAATTAATAGTTGTGTTAATTAAAAACTAAAAACAGAACTTCTACGAGGTACCTGGAATCACTGTTAGAGAAGCCTCCATACTTTTACGCCTGTGGGCTACAGTAGCAGCAACACAACGATAATTTCCAGCATCTCTTGGGCCAACATCATAGATCTGCAATACCCCTGTTGGTAGGGCAGTTATCCTGCTATGAGAAGGAAGATGATTAAACTCTCTGTAGTAGATTTTAACATATATTCTATGATAACATTTCACATATTCAACCCTTTAAAGTGGCAAATGCATTACTTTACAGACCTTTTAATATATATTAGCTTGATTCAATTATTTTCATTTGTGTCACCACAGTTCCCTAAAACATAACTAACTATGCAGTGTCTGGTTTGTGTACTTCAGTTGCAGGTTCCATCCCCAGCCCTGGGGTGTGTGCAGGAGGCAACCAATCGATGTTTCTGTCTGTCCCCCATTCTCCCACTCTCTCTTAAAAAAACCAGTGGAGAAAATATCCTCGGGTGAGGATTAACCAAGAAGTTGATTATTGACACCATCTATGAAAATGAGTTCCATAATGGTCTTTGTCCCATATAGTCTCATGAAAAGCTGTATTTACCTGTCCATAGTTACAGGTAGAGTTGTTCGATTTAATTCCCATGTTATAATTGCAGGAGGGTTTGAGGAAATCTTGCATGCAAATCTAGCAATCCCACCTTCTTGGACCTCAGTAGAAACAGGCTGAACTTCAAATGCAGAAATAGCTATAAGAAAATTTGACAAATTCAGAATACGTACATGAACTATTAGACTATACTTAGGAATAGCATTATGCTAGATATTATTTATCAGACTTGGACTCTTTCTCAGATGTTAAGACCATCCTGATGTAACCAACACAAAAATAATTTAGAGAATTATTATTTAAGAAATTACTGAGCAGTTGCCCAAATCAAGGAGTCTTTCCCAGGATGAAATTCTAGCCAAGTTCTTAAGAAACTTACAGCCTGTGCAGAGGAAAAAAATTTAACATGACTGAAACAAAACAAACAATTAATAAAAGTATTTAATTACATACCAAACTGTGATACAAACTTCAGACACTACTCTATTTCAGAGGAGAGGGAAATCAAGGCAGACAGATTAGAGAAGTAAAAACCATTTACAGAGATTGGTTTTAAACTGAGTTTTGAATAATCTATTAGGTTTAGATAAAAAGGGAAAAATAGGAATAGCATGAAGGCAATAACAAAAGTGGAAGAAGATAGAAATAAAGCAGATTTGTAGCATGGTACAAATTAAGACATCACTGAAGATTTTTGAGCAAAGAAATGTCATGATAGTAGCATTTGGAAAAAAATAAATCAGGCTCTGTTACACAGGATGGACTGAGAGACAAAAAGCCTTGAATCAAGACCAACAGGTTGTTTAAACAGGATGAAAACGGGGTGGTGGCAGTGAGAAGGGCCAGGCTCTACAGGCACCTTAATGAAAACAAGGACTTGGTTATTCTGGACACAGATATGTCACTCTGTGTTTGGAATCAAATGAGGGTGGTATTGATGTTACAGAATAAAAAAGAGAAGACCAATGGTGTGCTGATGACCAAAAGGTAGAGAGACTAAAGAGACTGTTTTTAGACTCATGCATTTCCAAACTAAAGCTAAATCTTGAAGTGTTGCCATTTTCAAGGTAATTCTGTCCCACGTGAGGCAGGCCTCCAGGAATTGGTCGTCAGTGTCCCTGGCTTTACATTTTGACAGAGTCTAGACTCCAGGTAATAGTGTGGTTTTCCTTCCCTCTCTAAGTCTTCCAGGATATAAAGAAAGGGCCCTAATGATGGTCTTACTCCCCCTCCTCAGATTCCAGTTCAAAAAAAATATACATATGCCTTTATGGTTTATCAATAAAGTGAGAAGTTAGGAAGAAAAATAGAGGGACTTTGGTCTAGATGACGTATGCTTCATTAGACTGGGAAGGGTAAAAGGTCACAGAAGACTTACATTCTGCCTTAGACTTGATTTCATTAGTCTGTAAATGGATCACAGACCTTTAGAGGAATAGGACAAAGCCAGTGAATAATGACGAAAATATTCTTAAAAGCATCTACTTCCAAAAAGGGTGGAGTGGTGGTATAGTAACTGTTTTGGTGCTGGTAACAAAAATATTTCTGCTTCCTCAAGAACAGGTTCCACAAGGTAAGAACCATTCTCATAATCACTGTCATGTTCTTGTTTCATTCTCATTTCTCTTGTGTGTACAGTGTTTTCCAGAAACTACATGACAGGTGACATCACAACAGACTCAGTGCAGAAGCAGGTATGTGTGAGAATCCAGCTGTCTTCTAGTAAGCCAATTAGAGATTTGCACAAATGCACAACAATGCCACTCTTCTCACTAAAATATTTTTGCTTTGGAAAATAGTTGTTTCATAAAATGTGTTATGTTAAATATGTAATGAATCAATGTTTTCATTTTTTAAATTAATCTGTATTTTATTACTTTATTTATTTAAAGAGATTTTTAAATCTTACCCGAGGATATGTATGTTTATTTTTTTATTTTAGAGTGGAAGGGAGAGAAATAGAGGGAAACATCGATGTGAGAGTGAAACATTGATTGGTTACCTCCCATATGTGCCCTGAATGGCAACCTGGGTATGTGACCTGATTGGGAATCGAATCCGTAACCTGAATAATTCCCGGTCAGGACACATACCCAGGTTACCAGTTCGATTCTGGGTTGGGGTGCATATAGAGTCAACCAACTGATGTTTCTCTCTCTCCCTCTGCCTTCTTGTCTCTCTTAAACAAATGAAAATATATCCTCAGGTGAGGATTAAAAATTGTTTTAATTTCTAATAATAAGTATCAATAGATACAACCTACACAAATAAAAGCTCTTTGGGGTCCTCAATAAGTTTAAGAGTATAAAAAGTAAGACTAAAATTTTTGAGATCCCTATTCAAGAACATCAAACCTGAAAATCATTACAATTTTTCTTTTTAATGGCTTCTGTAATCATTTTCTAGGATGTTAATCTATTTACAAACATTTTTATTTTGGATCAAACCAATGCCTTATCTATTAAATAATTAGAGAATAGATGGTTATACTTATGTCCAAAATATCAGGTTCACATTCATAATGGCCTGATTTCTTAATAACAATGTAAGCTTATCTATCCTATATAATAAAGAGGTAATATGCAAATTGACCCACATGCCGTAACACCATCACAAGATGGTGGCATGCACAGCGGGGGTGGGGCTGGCAGCCGCTCCATGCGGCTTCCACCAGCGTTCCTGTAGCCCCATGGGGCAGTGGGGGTCCCGGCGTCTGCTTTGTGCAGCTTCTGCTGGGGTTTCCGCAGCCCCCACAAAACATTCATATTTTGGGGGAATGAGGACCTAAGTTTCCATAAATTTAATGCCTGCTTTATGAAGTACTAATTTCTCTTATTGGTTTTCAATGTGTAATAGAGTGACTTTTAGTTCTGGCCATCATTGACAATCCACTCTATACACAACTTAAGGACTTTAAGGTGGGACTTTTATCTTATTCTTCCCCAGCCTTTACCTCTTTAGATGGAAACAGCTAATATAGTTTAACTTTTCTTCATAAAATAGTTCTTCCAGTCCTACCTATTTGAACAACTTCTTCAATTACTCCACAATGAATCAAGCACCCAATTCAGTATGTTTTATCCCATCCATTGTATATTTCTCCCATATATGACTTCTCTGCATCCCTAATAGTCTTCCCTTCTATTCAGGCTCCTGTCATCTACTGCCTGGAAGTCTTGCAGGAACCTTTTAGGTGACATCTCCCCTACCATCAGAGTTACCACCAGAGTGACAGTCAAAAAACATAAATTTGATTGTGTTCCTGATTAATTAATTAGTCTCTGCAAAACTCACCCTTGTTTTCAACCACTTACAATTAATTATTTCACAAACACTGAATACCCCATGATATTTCATACCTGTGAGCATTACATGAGTACTTCCTTCTCTCTCAAATATCCTAGTCCTTTTGTCCACCTGATGAAATCCTCTCACTAGTTAAAACCTAGATCACTTGGCCCATACTTTGAGTTGTTCCTGACCCTTTTATCTGCAACTTCTGTACATTGCAGACCTTTATTGCTATCAGTATCTCATAGTATTTTAACCACTTGTTCACAGTCTTTCTCCCCTTCTATTCTATGAGCTCCCTGAGCACCAGTAGTGGGTCACATTCTTTGCAGGATCCCTTAAGATAGTGAATGGCATGACTTGGCACTAAAACAGTACTTGTTGAAGTGAACTGAAATTTTTTGAAATTCTCCAATTGTATTAGGTCTTTAAACACAGTAGTCAGAAATGTAGGGAGTTTTCCAGGTACAAATACCAAGGCTTAGGAAAATAATGCTTTGTTTGTTTGTTTACTATAATTCTAAATGATATCTAATATTTTAGTGGTGTTATTTTTAGAGATAAAAATCTGTCTCTCCTCTATTAAAGGATTTTTAGAAAGATTAATAAGCCAATATAGTGAGGGATCTTTATATATTACAAGACTTTTTATAAATATTGTGATTCCTGAGACTAAAAACAATGACTCTGTTGCTTGGAGTAATTTCATTCCAACCACTTAGGCATTTGAGTGTTTTTACTCTGAATCTCAGCTAACCAATCAAACAATATGATCCCCTGAATCTTTTTTCCCCCATATGAGTAAGTCTATGAAACCTCTAAGTATAAAACTTGAACTATATGTAATACTTTGAACAATAAAGAACTATTTTTAAAAATTGAACCAACATTTCACTATAGGTTAAATGCACTAGAACCTCGAGTTACAAAATCATGAGAACTGAAAGGCTTTATTAAGATCCTAGAGGCACAGTGCCCGAAATTCATGCACAGTGGGCGGGGGGGGGGGGTCCCCTCAGCCCAGCCTGCACCCTCTCTAATCTGCAGGATTGGGCCTAAGCTGGCAGTCGGACACCTGCCGGGGTCCAGCCCCAGCGGTCCAAGGGTTCCCAAAGGTGTGGACAGAGTCGGCGAAGAATGAAGGACACGGAGACAGCTCTCTTTATTCTCCGTGGATCTTCCTGTGCCTGGCTGAGGCCACAGAGAGAGATTCAGAGGCAAGCTGAGCCTTTATTTTATAGTCAGAGGTAAACAAGGTAGTGGTTACCATAGTTACACTGTTCTTATGAGTTTCACTTGTTTTGGCAGCACTTGCTGCACCTCACTCAACCCATTAGCTTCCCAGATAAGATCTATGGATCGTCATAAGGTCAAGCCTAATTATGCTAAGAGGAATGTGCCCTCTAAGCTGGGACTTGTTTGTGACTTTGCCAACAGGTCAGTCTAAGGCTTAACCCTATAGCCACGCCCTACAGACATCCCTCTCACAATATGGGACCGCTGGCTCCTAACTGCTCACCTGCCTGCCTGCCTGATTGCCCCTAACTCCCCCCCCCCAGCCTGGTTGCCCCTAACTGTCCCCCCTGCCAGCCTGGTCCCTCACGCAGCCTGTTCGGTCATTACTGTGAGGGCATCCTGACCAATTTGCATATACCCTTTTTATTGG